>NC_043968.1:58102125-58419000 GCF_902148855.1 Sphaeramia orbicularis
CAAGGACGGGCTGTGGGGGGCAAACTGCACATGTATGCCGGGTTTTACAGGCAGCAGGTAAAGTCACAAATAGATGTTTCTGTCCATTTTAAACTTCTAGTTGGTATTGTATTGTGTTTGTAATGTAGCCCTGAGAGTGGAGACAATATACAGAAAAAATGACAGTGAACAAATGAAGCATCTGTCAAAGAAAAAATGTACTGACAATGCCATATTTAAAAAAAAAAAAATAAATACTGGAAAGAATAAGAAAATACTATATATGTAAAGTAGGAAATTAAACTGATCTGTTCCATAACCAAAAATATAATCACAAAAACATTTGCTAGCATGTTATTACTGAAATGATATTTGACTTATACTCATATAGATAGATAGATAGATAGATAGATAGATAGATAGATAGATAGATAGATAGATAGATAGATAGATAGATAGATAGATAGATAGATAGATAATCCAAATTCATCACGTTGTCAGAAAAGTGACATGTTGAGCTCAAGATAACACAATAATTATGAAGAATGATAAAAAAAAAAAAAAAAAAAATAGAATGTATTCCAATAAATAATAAAGAACTGCCCTGTTACATCATGAACCAAAGCTCTGTGATTAGTTCATTCATACTTAACATGCTAATGGTTAGCAACAAAACATGACATCAAAATAAACAAATAGAAAACACTGATATCTGCATCAGCTATTGGATATCTGCATGAGCCCAGAAGACTGAGAGTGGAGACAATTTACAGAAAAAAAACAACAGCAAACAAATGAACCATCTATCAAAGAAAAAATGTACTGAGAGTCCAATATTAACAAGAAAAACTACTGGAAAGAATAAGAAAATACTATATATGTACAGTAGGAAATTAAATTGTTCTGTCCCATAACCAAAAATACAATCATTTATTATTACTGAAATGATATTTGACTTATACTAAGATAGATAGATAGATAGATAGATAGATAGATAGATAGATAGATAGATAGATAGATAGATAGATAGATAGATAGATAGATAGATAGATAGATAGATAGATAGATAGATAGATAGATAGATAGATAGATAGATAGATAGATAATCCAAATTTATCCCGTTGTCAGAAAAGTGACATGTTGAGCTCAAGATAGCGCAATAATTATTAAGAATGATAAAAAATAGAATGTATTCCAATAAATCCAATACAGAATTCTCCTGTTACATCATTAACCACAGCTGTATGATTAGTACACTCATACTTAACATGCTAATGGTTAGCTACAAAACATGAAACCAAAATAAACAAATAGAAAACACTGATATCTGTATCAGCTGTTGTGCATCTGAATAAGCCCAGAATAAAAATTATTTATTGGACATAAATATATAATTATTATGGAATTTTTGCCCATTGATGTAATAAAAAATACTCCCTATTCCAAGTTCTATTGGTTGAAATGTTGGTGTTAACAGTTAACTTTATGATAATTTCATGTATGTATATAGCTTAGTCCAATAAAGTATTTTCTAGGTTTCTATGGATAGAAGAAGAATTTTCACACTTGAATACTTTTAATTTTATTTATTTTTTTTTTTTTGATTTGGGACAGCAGTGTGTACCAATTTGGTACAAAACAGAATTGGATTTTTTCATTTTAACATCATGATTGTCTGATAATTGGATTTATAAAGACTCAGATTGATATTTGTTATGTGAAGTGCTGTTTGAGACATCTGTATACACTTCTGCATTTTTATGTCTTTCACGGATTTTCTGTCTTAAAGGTGTGAAATGGAAATCAATGAGTGTGAATCCAACCCCTGTCGGAATGGTGGCTCCTGTTTGGATCGTTTCAACATGTTTGTGTGTGAATGTCCTCCTGGCTACAGTGGACCCATCTGCGACACCAATGTATGTTCACTAACCACAGCTATCCAAACATAATAGCATACTGTTTCTCCATATTATATTAATTACATAATGTGAGAATACTTTACTTCGACCTCTTCTTTTACCACTTTACTTCTTATGTAAATATGTATATAGCCTACAGAGTTTTATCACTTAATATTTTTTTGTATTGCTTTTTTTGTACTACCTTACGCATACACACTTTATTACACTTTACCCTGTTGCTGACTTTGCCAGTTGTGGGATCAGTAAAGTTTCATCATTACATTTTGTCTGTTTATTGCTGAAGATTACTCAGTTTTTGGATTTTTTTTAATGATTTCCATCTTTATTAACAGGGCACATGTCATTGCAGGGACTTGTTTTTGACATTGTGTTGTGTCTTTGCAGAAACAGGCTCATAAACAGACCATCCCCTGGCTGGTGGTGGCCATCCCACTGCTCTGTTTCTGCGTTCTCATCCTGATCATCGGATTGACCTTCATGGTGATGACGGCGAGGAAGAAGCGTCAGTCAGAGGGCGCCTACAGCCCCAGCTCTCAGGAACTGGCCGGAGCTCGCCTCGAAATGGACAGCATGCTCAAAGTCCCCCCTGAGGAAAGACTCATCTGATGTAGGACAGGCTGAGACTGGGGGGTGGGGGGGGGGTGGGGGGGTGAGCGAGCACTGCAGGCAGGTGCAGGTCACCCCACCACCAGGACTTCACTGCTCAGCATCTGCATCCAACTGAAGGGACATATCTGTTGCAGTGCACTGCCCCCTCCTGGTGGGGGCTGGTACTGTCCCAGTGGTGCAGGGGCTGCTCTATGGCGCTACAGAAAAGAAAAGTGTTAAAAGCCCTTTTCACAGATGACTAGAATTATCAGGGGGTCTCGAGGGTTTTAGAAATGACTTCTCCATGTCAGTTAGCTGAGTGGCAAAGTTACACAGGATAAATAAATACATTTTACTCAAATTTGGTGACATTATCCTCTGGATATGATGCTGACCTTTACTATTAACCTTTTAACATTCACCCTTTTCATGAAACCTCAATTCAGAGTGAAAGTCATAATAACAATGTCTCCACAGACTCATGTTTCTATTCTGAATTTTCACGTTTATTTATTTCATTTGGTATCCGAACAACAGGAATGACTCAATTAATATGTTTTGTATATTGTACCATGAAGCTTTTAAAGCTTATAAAACAGTACAGTATTTCCTTCTAAGTAGAAACGACCATTTACCACATAATAATACATAGAGTTTTACTGATTTCCAATTCACTGCATGTATATGTTGTTATTCTCAAACTAGTCTGTGATAATTTCCAGCTTTCCAGGGAGCTCGTGGTAACATAGACTGCTGTGCAGTGGAATTAACCTTTAAATTTTTTTTTCTTAAATGGAGAAAATGCATAAACATATCAAAGACAGAAAAAATACTCTGATGCATATGTCAGGCTGTCAGGCAGATATTTCAAAGAACTTAAGTTGGTTTTAGAGGATCAGACTATTTTTCCACTTTAGACTGTTTTACAGTTACTTCATAACCTGACTTTTCTTAGATTTCCTTTGTATTGAGTGTACAGTTTGTGTATTTTGTATATTTTACCCTTTTTGTGTTGTGCTGCTGCACAAAGGGACTGTTTATGCGTTTGATTTGGCACCTTCAGCCACATTTTCACGTTTACGACAATTGATGAATATATTCAGTCCAGATTACTACCATAGATATGGAGTGCTCCTCATGTACAGGAGTGAAACACTGCACCAAAATAACATGAGAAATGCAGAGGCTTCTGTTAAAATGTATATTTTGGAGGAAAAATCATTTTAATATTCTGTACCAGAATATATTATGGAAATGTATTTTTATTGTGCTAAAGAAATGAAGTACTTCCTCATTTAGTGAGAATGTAGGTCTTTACTGAACAGACTGTATACTTTGATATTGTTTTCTGCATTTGGGTGTACAAAATCCAGCTCCTTCGATTTGTTTATGTATCAGGAATAAAAAGCAATAAAATAAAGCTGAGAATGGACGTTTCTGTAAAAACAATGTACTATCTATAATTACTGATCAAAACCCAGTCAGATATGAATTACATCAGCTGATAAGTGGGAGAAAATGATGCGTTTATTTGGTCCTCTGATTGGTTTGATGTGTTGAGAGCAAAAAACATGAACTGAAGGAAAACGTGGAGGTCTTGTCATGTCAAAAACCATTTCTTACTCCTGTCAGATAGCAATTTGTTCTCCATCTGCCTGCTTGAAAATGATTGATTTATTTAATGCATATCCGTCTGTAGTGTGACAGTGGAGTTTTGGTAACAGCCTCTTGACTTTGGTTGATGATGACATATCTGTATGTGGAGAAAACACAGTTGGATAATATGTTCTCTTTAAATAACCGGTCTTAAATGTATTGTACTGTCCTTCAAACTTACACTACAGCACACACAGTCTACAGCACTTTGTAGAACTATCTGGCATTCAACACACAAGGATGCCCACAGATCATACAGAAATCTACTGATAAAATGTGACAGTAGTGTCCTGGAGGAGAGGTCATGTGCAAAAAAGGCCAGGTTTTGATTTGGAGCCACAAGATACAATTCGCTCCAATCACATCTCAGAAGAAATTTTTAATCAATTCACAAGTTTTATCAATTTGTCATCTTGTTGTAGTTTCCATACATTGGTGCTAGTGCTAGATAAGAGTTGGTTCAATTTGTGAACTTTCTATGAACTGATTTGCATTTCTCAGCTACATATCCAACCTAGTGTGACATCATTATGATCTGGATACACCAGGAGGTTGAGCCAGTGCCAGTATCAGAAATAAACAGGATAACCATAAAACTGTTGTTACTCATCTGGAAAGTTATACATCTCAAATAACTGGTGTTGGGTCAGGTATTAGGACTTGAACTTAAAATCTGTGGCCTACTTTTTTTTTTTTTTTTACTTTACTTTTATTGTTTGATTTCTGTACAATACAAAACAAACATGAGGGACATTTGGGATACATTGACCATAAAAAACTTTTGTGACTGACAATTGGTTTTAGTAATGTGACGTTGAAATGAAAATTGTCCATTTCTTGCATTTATCATGACACTGCTCTTCTTGAGTCCTCAATGTGTGGGTCAGAATCTCCATTTCAGATATTCCATTCACAATTTGTAGCCTGTGGCCTATGTATTAAGATAAATTGAATTTCAGAAATGTGTGCAATTAGTAGCTAGTGAATGTCCAGTAGAACGGCCATCATGCTTTGAAAACTAACAAAAAGATCAAGTGGTCAATGTTCATGGTATCATTCTGAGAACAGCCCCATCTCTGACAGTCCCAATGAAATTTAGGTGATGTTATTGTGTAAGGAAACAGTTTGTCCAAAACATGTTCGAGAACTCGTATTTTTATAGTAGATCATATTTTTCTAGTACGTTTTATACGGGACTTACAGATTGGATGGTACTTTTAACTTCACTGTACTTGTTACAATGACAAAGATATTCTATTTATTATTTTATTAATGACAGAAGCAAGAGAGCATCAGTGTAGGCATGGTTACGAAGTTATACTAAATATGTCATTAGGTTTATTATATTACCCAGTTCAGGAGTTCATAGTAGTGATTGTGATTGATTGTCTGATGGAGTGCCTTTTAATTAGGCCAGTTAGACAATAATGCATACTTATCATTACTGTTACCAAACCCATCTGGACATTTTAACATATAAGACGTGGCTGAAATTACCTGAGGGTGTTTAACAGTTTCCAGTATTAGACTGCAGAGGTGTGTGTTATTGGTAAGTTTGTTCTCTTCTTCTCCAGCCCCAGCCTCCTGTCCACATACGGTCACTTCTTGCTCCAGAAAACAAAAATGTCAACAGCCAAACACCTATTTAAACCTTCCAAGTGGCAAAAACAATGGGTGACATCAACAGCATATCAATGGCTGTAAATTTTTAAAATATCTGTGGTTACATTAAGAATAAAAATGTGCATAATATGTTAGAACACAAACTTGGAGGCGGTGCAACATACTCACATCAGAGAAAGGCTGGTCCATGGTCCATTGTGCTGGCTCTGTATATACATACACGTATCTTGTGGCCATGAATTAATCAAAATGTGGCCTTGTGTAATACTTTTTTTTTTTCCTTTTTCCATGACGGCCTCGGTCTCTGTATTTATGACCACCACACCTTTCCTGTTGTTGAGCTGAAAAAGAAACCAGCTGCAAAAGGAAACATTGTTTCTCCTCACTAACAGTAGGCAGCTTTAACTCCACTGTCATCCAAAGCAGAAGCATAAATTCACAAAGACATAAATCAACAGAAGAAGAGATTATTTCAGCAGGTGTATTGGCAAAAACAAGATTATAGAATAAGGTGTTTCCAAGTCCCCATGTATATATTTAATCAGACAGAAATGTTTAAAATCATTTCAGGGACGTTACAGTCCAGTGTGAGATTTTCTTTAAATGTTTTGTCATATACATACGTTTACATATATATATATATAAAAACAAATTAATAATATTAATAACAGAGGAAGCAACACATATTCACAAATCAGTGAGACACTGAGAATGGGATTCATCATAAAGGCCAAACAAAACAACAGCACTTTGCATGAAGCTACCAAAAACATCAACAGGTGAGTTAACTGCATGATTGAGATGCACCACACTTTGTAGCTACAGTACCATAATGCCATTAGGTTGTTCATCAACTATAGCAGACTAGCTACCAGTAATAATACAAGCTAATCGTAAAAGTTGACATCATTAAGACATAATGCTGCTGCTGCCAGTGTGATGTAGTGTATATCCTCTGGCGGGGAATACTGCGTGCTATTTTTAAGGTCACAAATCTATACTGAGCACTACGCTACTGTGGTGGCGGTAAAGACAGATAATACAAGAACATGTGCAAAAAGTGTTGTAGCAGTTTGTTAGTGAGTGGCAAATGGGCGGAGAACTGTTGGCATCTGAACGTCCTGAAGCAAGGCCAGTTTTGACTGATTTCCTGGGAAAAATGGTGGGGGGAAAAAAAAAACAAAAACACAAAATATTCCAACCAAGACAGGAGAACATACAAGTTCAGACATTGCTGAATTAGTCCAGACACTCCATTTGATCCATTAAATCAGAAAGCGGTGGTGTGTGCATGTGCGAGTCACAACCTGATCCTCCCTGTTGGATCAGGACCTTCTGTCACATATAATGACACAACACCTGTACTGCTTTTTTTTTTTTTTTGTTACATTTATAGAAAATATATGGAACAAAAGTAACAAATAGTTCAGTAACAGAAGACAAAATGTTTCCCTTGATTGATTCATATTATAAACACAACATTTTAATACATAGTTAATTTTGGACAAGAGTTAAATCTTTGATGATTGAGCCTGTGATTACAAGTGGTGAAAACTATGAATTATGATACTTGAAATAAATAATATTAATTTAACAAACACTCCTTGAGAAGCTTCTTGGCACCAATTAAAATATAACAAAACCAACAGGAAGTTCTGTATTACCTGTTAGCATAACATAGCTACTTTAGCTAATTTGAGCATTGATTCATATTGGATTATATGGTCTGGGAGCTAGCCAGCTAAATCATAGCGATAATTAGTAAATCTACACATCACGCAAACATGACATTACTTTTAACTAATACAAATGTATGCATCAACATTATCAAGTATTATTAATCATCTAAAATTGCTTGGTGGCGTTTAACATAACTTATCCTAGCTAGCAGTATAGTTTAGTTTTCAGTAACATAGCGGTAGTGCTAGCTTAGTAAGTTTCCTGTGCTTCTCTACTTCTGCCCACTTGTCCAAATATGGTCAAATAGGTGGTGTTTATGAGTTATGTAAATCCACTACCTTTATCCCAGTTATTTCTGTGTTTTAAGGAGGGTTGAACCGACAAGGACAACTTTAAGGCATTTGTTTTTACTTTAAGTCATGATTAAATTGAATTCTTAACAACAAAATGTTCATTTAAATGGGTGATCCTAAATATTCACAGTGGTTGCATTATTAGATGTATTGTGCAAAATGATCAAGTTCCTTAAAGAAAGTTGAACAGACTGAAGCCAATTTAGTCTTATGATTAACAGTTTCCTTTTGTGGTTCAGCAAGAAAACAGAACAGGAAGACTGGACCAACTGTCAAACATGTCTTTTTTCTTTGGTTTATTGTCTATTATTTGGCCATATTACTCTATTAATTCACTCAAGATATTTTTGTCAAAAGGTGGAGTAATTAGACCTTCTCTGCTAATGCGAATATGAGCAATTGAACAGATATTCTATAGCTGTGCTGTTTTGTGTAAAAATATGGAGCTGATGCACAATGTTACTTTAATATCTTATTTCTGGGCATGATTTTTAAAAAGGCCTATGAAAATTAATGTTTTTTCTAGGAATTACTGCACCATTATTTGAGACACAACGTCCTGATAAAGCAGCGAGGAACTATTTGGTTGAGATGGGACACTTCAGTGCATATTCACAGGTTTCAGTCAAATGTCTCCCACCTCCTCCGAAGGTCCTCCACCTTCTTTTTTTGGGGTGTGGCTGGTTTGGCCATAGTCAGCAGGTCCCCAAAAGGATCCTGAGTCTTCTGACTGTCTCCCTCAGCTCCTAAAAGTGGCTTTGCCAGTGTGTTCGGGACCGCGCTGGGTTCAGACATCGAGTCCACCAGACTGGACAAAGCGTGATTGCTGGTGGAGGACTGAGGCAGGGAGGTGACCGAGGGGGGAAAGGCTGACTGGAGCAGTCCAAAGCTGGGGGGCAGAGCTGAACTGCCTGGTGAAGGCTGTCTGTAGAGACTTGGTAGTGTAGAAAAAGGCTGGGGCTGGGGTGGAGTGTGTGAGTAAGAGCCTGGTGGAGGCGCGTAGACCGCACTGAAGGGATTTCCACCGATGGGGGCTGAGTAGTGCATTTGAGGGGAGGTATGCTGCAGGGACTGGGCAAAGGGATTCAGGGATACATGAGGCTGCAGTGGGAAAGGGGGTAAACCCTGGGGGTACGGCCTCGGTGGCAGCTTTGGAACACTATCTCCCCTGTCCCTGGAACTGGCCTGCACTGTGCTATTAAGAGGGTCCAGAAGGCTGATCAGATCTATACTGTCCTCTGCAGTCTTGGTGGGCTTCAGCAGGTCTACATCTGAGGTCATGCTCAGGGCTTGCCTAAATTCTTGTCCCCCGGGTGTAGTCCTTCCTTCAGCTTTTGAGCGAGGCTGAGCCACTGGGGGTGCTAGTACCATGCCCAGCTCAGGTGTCTTTCTTCCATGAGGACGTGGAATGGTGATGTTGGAAGGGTTGGAGGGATCCAGGGGGTCCTGGGCTATGCTGAGGATTTCATGACTTGGGGACGGGGCTTCTTGCTGTGTGGGGAGTTGGACAGATGGAGGCCTGTCCCTGGGAGGAGGCACACAAATGGGCAAGGCTGTGTCATCCTGCCCGATACTCCACAGTTTGTTGTAAGGGTTGGAGAGTTTGAGACCAGGAAGCGTCCGTGAATGTTCACTCAGATCCATCCGCTGCAAACAGACAAACTCGTGTTACTCCTCATTCAGCATAAGCATCCACTAGTAAACCCATGTCTTGGCATCAACATGTACATTTTTCTCTGACCTGATAAGTGAACTTTGGTTGAAGGTCATCAGATTCTTTGGGAGTCCTCAGATCCTCTAGACTTTTAGCCAGTGTAATGGGTTGGCTGTCGGGTTCATCCTGGCACCCAAATATATCACCCAGAAGGTTGACGTTGGAGAACTTCTCATTAACTGGGCTGGGCGGGGCAGTGTGACGTTCTGCTCCAAAACCAGGATCATCCCCTTCTATTAACTCCACCTCCTTGAGGGAGCGGTACGGCTGTGGTCTGCAGGGAATTATGTTTCGGTTATTATGTATACTTCAAAAGATGCATCGTTTTGTTACATCCTAGAGCTGATGTCTCTCAACCAGGGATAGAATCACTGTATAAGTTTAATTTGGTCACAAGTTAGGAAGGCACAACCATTCAACTGCCTAAATACAGAGCCGTCTGTCAACTATGTTGCCTTTTGTCTAAATGTAAAATCGAATAACTTAATTTGTGAACCCATACGCTATATCGCTTTTATATAAGACAGAATTTCTTTACAAAGACTGTCTTAGGTACTTCAACATATTGATGCATCATGGTTGAAATGAAATTACATTATACAGTTGTGTGCAAAAGTCCGAGGCCAACATTTGGTTTGTTGGTTTAGTGAAGTTCTAATGACCACACACACATTTCTTAGCCTGTGTATCCATGTATCCATTTTGGACATATGGAAAGTATGTACAGTATTAAAAGCAAAAATTTTATGCAAAAACCAGCCTCTAAATAAGAGTATTTCATGTGATCTCTGTTTGCACTTTACATGTATTTAACCCTTTTGTTAAAAAAATCTCAATGAGATTTATTGCATTAATTTTCTGATGTTTTCTACCAGGTTTCATTCAACACATGTCAGATGTTTCTAACTGTGCTGTTTCTTGTCATGGGGTCAGAGGTCACACTAAATATAAACTTCAACTTTTAGAGTCCATTCAGTTCAGTTTCTTGTGTGTCTTTTAAGATTGTGCACATATTTCCTGTATTTTCTTGTTGTATCTGAAGAAAACAGAACGAGAAATAAATATGTATACTCATTTCAACCCTGAAAAAACCAGATTGCCTAAGACTTTTGCAAAGTACTGTATATAAATAATATCTAGCTAATTTTTTACTTTCTTTTTTATTCTAAATCTCAAACAACCTAATGATGTATCTGTTACTTTCTTTTCTTGTAATAATGGACCAAAATGACTATGTAAAGGAAAATAAAGCATTTTTGTAAATATTTTCTTAGGGACTTGAGAATATTGAGACTCAGACAAAGAGAGTTACACAAATCATTCAGTTAGAAAGAAAAGAGGTGAAGTAAGGCAGATTGAGGCTTGTTAACTAATCATTAGAACAATCAACAGTGTTAAGCCAGTCAGAAAGATGCGTACAAAGGCGACCACTCAAAGGGGACGGAGAAGAGAAAGCTGTCAGGAAACCCAGAGACAGAGTCCTCGTCGTACTGGAGCTCATCTCCAGACGAATCCTCAGAAAGAAAGACTGTGTAGTGACGAGTAGGACGCAGAGAGCTACGGTGAGGACAGGGAAGACAACAGGACATTCAGAGATGATTAGAAACAACGTGACAGAACAGGGAAGCTGAGAAAAAAGAAGGCAGAGAATTCATTTTAATTTACATTAAGCTCAACAGGATTAGTATCATTTTGCACTTAGAGCTGACTTATGTTAGATTTATTTGAAAGGATAAGAAAGGAAAAACAAGCTGTGCAGTTAGTTAAAAAAGAAAAAATAACAGAAATAATCAATAGGTCTCTTCTTGAGGTAAAGAGTACCCATCACCTCAGTATGAGAACTCACGACAATAAATAATGAAAAACTACTTGAAAAATGAACTGTACTTACTCGAAACAACTACAGACCGTCCATGAAAACATCTTTAAAGGGAAACACTAATATGAAACGGCACCAAAATACCACAAACAAAACCACTTTTGTTCAACAGACAACACTGTGACACATGTGAGTGTTATAGAGTTGAAACTGTGCTGATGTATCATGAAATGGCTTTATTTTAACAACACAGAAAACTGAGGAACCAGTTTGTAATGAATCGTGAGAATACAAGATCTTAGTAAAACAAAACTCGTGATCTATTTGATTAGCAATGTCAAAATACAAACTAATTCCTGCTTACATTATAATGTTTTCTGAATTCCAGTATAGAGTCTAATAGTCGTATCAGCAGTGTGACTGAGCTGCCTCATGCGCTGCCTGTCCAAATATTTCAATACAGACGCTTATCTACATCAGATACAGTGTAAATAATGAAGGTAAACTCACTGGTCAACGCTGCTTTCCAGGCTCACGTTGCTGCTTGGCCTCTTCAGTAACGTTGGTGGTCGAGCCTGTGAAGGGGAGGAAAAAAAAAAAGCGATGAATAATATGCAAACGGACATTGATATTTGTGAGTGAAAAGCAACCAGACAAGACTGTAACCTCAAATTAGGTAGCAGGTAGAGTTGAGCAGTAAAGTTAAAATAGGTCCCTATATGTCATCTGTAAGTGCTTCATACAGTAAGTGAAAATAGTTCAAAGTCTAAGCTGTTAACTAAATGCAGTATAATGTCCAATAGTTTTCACATAGATGGCCACAATTAAATTAAAGAACAAATAGTTAGCTAAATCTAATGTTCTGTATATTTCAGAGAGTAGGTTAAAATCAACAATTGAGAGATAACGAGAGTATCGGCTAAAATTTTCTTAGGGGGTTAAATGAGTGGCCATCTTTGTCAAAAAAAAAAAAAAAGTTGTAAGAAATGCATAGAACTGTGTTGAAATAATGCTAATATATTTGTGCACAGACTACTGATACTATTTGACAGTGGAAGCTATATTTTCAGAAATACTGGATTTTGAATAGCACGTGTATGTGAAAACTTTTGCTGGTGGACAGACGTGACAGTGGACGGACGTGACATTACCCATGATGATCTGGTCAGTACCAGTACTTTATTAGTAAAAAACTTATATACTTACTATTGCTAATTCTCCTGTTATTCATAAATATTAGTATTGTGGATCTAAAACAATAACAGCTGACACAAAAACACAAAATGTGGCAGTGGACGGATGTGTCATGGTTGTTACAGATCCCATCATACTGATGCTCGGCAGCCATGTCACCGTTTCCACAAATGATCCCTGTGCAAAAACTAGTATCAGAATTATTTATTGTATAGTTTATCATCAAACTAAAGAGTAAATAATATAGAATTATTTCTTTATAAAAATGCTTATTATAAGAAAAGTGTTGATTTAAAAAGTGACGTGTGACATTCTTCATGTATGTATGTGAGTAAAATAAGCAGGATGGATCAGCACCATACTCCATATTGCAACCTGTAAAAATAAAATGTGATATGTAGTATATAATCTTGTAAGAAAAATTGGGGAATCTAAAAGAATAGAATATTTGTTTTTCAGGTAAATTCAGTTAAAATATAACTTGGCCATTTGTGACATGAAAATATAGCATTAATTGTGATGAAATTGGACATTTTTGACCTGAAAACATAGTTCATATGACCATCAACATGTTGCAACAGAACTGAAATCCTGTAAATTTGCATAACTTGTATTTACCAACACAAATTTCCTTTGGGGATTCACTTATATTGATTTCTTATACACAAAGACAGAAATAAGACCTCTAAGCAAATTTTTTCCGGTATAATTAATGAACTGTTCAAAGTGACAGGTAAAATAAATAGTAAAACAGCTAAATATATGAATAAACTGTTGAAAATATAGGCTGATAATAGTTGATTTGTATAAAAAATACTGTATATCACTTATATACAAGAAGAGCTTATAGTCCTTATAACAAAATGTATGTATGTATTTAGTCATTTTACTTTTATAATTTCTTTGTCATTCAGTCTATTTAAGTCATCGTTAGTCATTCAGGATATAGTTGAAAGAAAACATTGAGGTAATATATACACTGGAAAAAATCTAAATCTTATCAAGTGTATTTTTCTCATTTCTAGTCAAAATATCTCATCACACTTAAAATAAGACATAATCACCTAAAGAGAAATTTTTTCTGTGAGATATAAGAATTTATTTTTAGACAGTAGATCTTGAAAATCTTATTTCAAGAAATCTTACCAAGATCATTTTCACTTGTTCCATTGGCAGATTTTTTTTGCTGAATTCAAGATTTTTTTTTTTTTGCTTAATTCAAGCAAAAAAATCTGCAAATGGAATGAGTGAAACACGTGATTTAGATTTTTGCAGTGAAGACTCTGGAGCTCGAGTTCTTTTCTGCATATGGATAATTAGTCTTTATAATTTCATGGAACTTTAGCTTAATTTGTATCAGAACTGCAAAGACAAAATGCATGTATTTGATTTTATTTGACATTTAACATGTGTCTGCATCAGTTGTGTTGATAAAACACAACTTTATCAACATGACTTCAAATATCGTCACCTTCCTAAAATAATTACCCGAGTATTTTTTTCACATTTTTCAGGGAACACAAAAAAATCCTGATTTAGACAAAAAGTCATTTATATCAAAAATGAAGTTGTCTTTACCCAACACCCACTGCTCATGTTTAAGCTCTAAAATTACATTAAAACTCCTTTCCACAACTGTTCCTCTTCACTGCACACAAACAACAGCCCATTTCCACACACCTGTCCAAAGTGCACAGTGATTGGCCGATGGTCATCCCAGGTTCTCAGAGGCCCCTCCCTCCTGACCGCACTGGTGGAGGCGGGAAACCCAGAGGTGTTGTCGCTGTCGATGACTGTGGAGCCGGTGGAGAAGCCGTTCTCCGCCTGTTCCTGCAGAGGGGGGGCACAGGGAGGTGGAGCTTGATACGGGCGAAAGGAGTGATGGCACAGCAGAGGGACGGGGAGGGATGCGGCACGGCGGGGCTGGGGTGGCACGGTTCAGTTCAGGCAGTTAAGGTGATTTAGGATTGAATTTAAGGAGGAAGGACCAGTGTTTTTCATGGGGCGGAAACCAAGAACTGTGAACATTTCTTCTGCTGGATGCAAGTACTCACAATATGTGTTCAACTGATTTCAAATGCAGTTCAGAGCCACGTACCTTCTGCTTTAGTCTGCTCTTGACCTCCTTGATGCCCATCTTAGCATGATCCTTCGCCTGCCAATCAATACAGCCCAGTTCAGTCGCATTCACATATTATACTAAAGCTTCATTTTAGAGTTCCTAGCAGCGATTATACTTACAAATTTGTATACAGTCTTCATAGCTGGGTTGGCTTTGGTCTTTACTGTGTTGAAGATTGCCCCGCCTCCTTTCTGTAAAATAACATGTACACAACATCTGTTAATGACACAACATGCACTGAACAGTGATGTGTGTTATGCACCTCACAAATGTCCCCCAGCAGAAATACAGAATAAAAGACTGTGTAGACAAGGACATAGATTACATTTATTGGATTCATACAGTACTAGAAAAGAAGATACTGTAGAATGTGAGGTTAGGACAAAAAACAAAAGAACATTGAACATCAGTAATCTTAACCCTCAAAGATCTAAACAGCTACTGCTGATCAAAAGCATCTACTAATTTAAAATGTTTTATAACTTTTTTTTTTTTTAACTTTTTATTTATTTTAAACAAAATATATTGCACCTAACTTGTTGTACATCCATTTTACAAGATTTACACAATGTATAGAGACAGATTACATGAATGTACCTACCCTGTATCTTGTGTTAATAAGGATATACAAATAAAAACAGAGAACAAAAAATATATATGAATTACTCCCCTTCCTACCCACTCTGAGCTTTTATGAATATCTACATGATCAATCCATTAAATCTAGGAAAACACCTGATTTTTATTGAAAAAATATGATATGATTATGAACTACAGTAATATTATTATCCTTAAATATAGAGAAAGAATTCATTTGGAAGTTGCCACAAAATAGTTGTAGGTCTTTAAAGGCTAAGTACTGGTTTTCCAAAACTGAAAAACTAACCAAACTGCACTTCGTTGAAAGGACACATGAGGCTAGCTCCAAAAGCAAATGCATCTACAAAGATGTCTCGGTTAAAAACTCAACTTCACAGCTGAAATAAACATGTTTACAGCTTGGTGCAAACATGTTTTTGGTCTCTGTAGCAAATTTCCATATTATTACAGCTGTACAGATTGTGAATGGGTGGTTGTTCAAGCTAGTTATATGTTACTGTTTAGCAAGTGGTTGAAATTATTAGGTGATATTTAACATAACATTGATTAGTTTGACAGTGTGGTGTAAAGCATGATCTCTGTCTGAATAAAAGCATTTAGACTTTGTTTTACCTTTACAGTGAAAAGCCACTGATGGTAGGTCTTGTCACTTCCTGTGGAGTCACAACAATAAAAAGTCAGTCCAGTAATTGCTGGCTGAGCTGCCCAAAAGCAGGTAGGATCTTCAATCTAATCTGAAACCAGTGCAGACACACTCACCTGCATATTCCCCCATGTTGATCTCCTCCTCAAAGATGTCACTGAAACCTTCTCCTGAGTTTAACAGATCTAAGCGGCCATCGATGAACTGCAGCAGCAACAACATCAAGTGTTACAGTGGATGAAGAAAAGTGGAATATGACTGAATATGTATGGTGGATTCAAATGAAGCTGTTAAAACTGTGTGGAAGTACCTGTTTGAAGAACTGCAGCTGGATGGCGTTCTGGAGGAACTGTCTCATCGCACTCGATCGATGGTTCACAAAGACTTCTTCATTGAAGGTTATTGGCTCCCCCTAAATTAAAAAAGTCTATAGTCAGTATTAACCCATTCTAGTTTATTTTCCTTTTCTCTACATTCATGCTGCCAGTGGTGTGTTCCCTTACCGACTCGATCTGCAGAGCGTTTCTGTAACTGCCAAACAGAATAGCCTGACTCTTGAGGAAGGCTCTGGCCACACCATCTCCTGTTGTTGTTGAAACCTTCCTTAAACGACTCTTTAAAGATGAAACCTGAGGAAACAACCATTAGGTTTAGACATCATCAGTTGTCACACAGACTTATTCAGGGTCAGATTAACTAAATTTAATAAGAAGTTAGCATGAACAATGTCTAATTGAGACATACAAAGTAGTCTCATTTGACAAGAGAACTGAACACCCATAGTCTTGACCCATGGAAAAACAAACAGATTTTGAGCATTAACATTAATGCACAAAGACCTAAAAGCATCTACTGATCCAAACTGTTTAACAGCTTATTAACCACTAATCCTGCTAATACAGTGAAATAATTCAGATAAAATGCAGTTTGTCATCTTTTCAGCAGCATCAAATGTCTTTTTTGGATGCATGCACAGTCTCTGAAGTGAACATGGAAACACCGTCATCTTCTGCAACATTGATTCACCAGTAAAACCCATGGAGATTGATAAATGACAGTGAATGGAGACACTTGTTTTTATGTAGAATTAATAATAAACTGGAAAAAGTAACATTTCTTTAAATTGACTCTTTCAATATAATATTATTTGAATTATCTCTGAGATTTTATTACAACCACACAGTCAGTAAATTAAATATAGGAAAATATGTGATTTTCACTGGAACAATGCAAAGAATAATATTACAAGGTTCACACTCTTTCCCAGAAATTATTTTCCAGGACTTTTCCAGGACATTTTCAGCCACTACAGAGACAAGTTATGACATCATTCACTAATCCATTCCCCTGTGACCCTCATTCTTTGAAAGTGTTCTTTTCTACAGTTGTAACTTGCATTTACCCAGATTGTTTATATGTTTGTTACTCAGACATTTGATGTGCAGTCTATGGCTATAATTTATCTACGAAAAATAATAATGACAAATGCGTCATAGAATAATGCAAACACACCCACAGATTACAGCATGACAAACAGGAGTTACAATGTTCAACTGGACAATTCCTAACTCAACTTTCTCTTCTCTCTTGCTTTCTCTCCTGCACTTCCTCTAAAAATACTTGTATATTTTCAATAAATCACTGAAAAACTATTTCCTCTGTTTCATTTCAGTTTAGACACACAAGGTCACAAGGCAGGAGAAGGATAAATAATTTTCCAGGATAACTTAACCGTTTCCAGGTCATGTGACCTTTTTGCTCATTTTCCATGACTGGAAAATTGGTCAATCATCTTCCAGGTTTTCCAGGACCTGTGGGAACCCTGCATTATTATAATAAATGCTGATAAATTACTTGGGTAATGGTTAAATGCAAAGAAAAATCACCACAAAAAATAGTCCTGGGTCTTTATAGATTAAACTGAAGACTTCATGCATGTTTTTGGTGTGAAAGATCAAATCTTATAATACTTCTGTGAAAGTAAGAGCCCTGGTTGACTTTACAGTATCTGCCTTGTATGTCTCCAAAAAAACAAAACAAAACAAAAAAAAAACACTTAATTTGAGTGGATGATCTGTGTGTTCATGCAGATTCAGATGGAGTCAAAGCAGGTCCAAACACCACTAGTGTGTACTACTCTGTGGATGAATGGGTCTGTTCTCACCACATCATTGGGGAGGCTTTGGAGGTCATCATATGGGGTTTCCAGAGTGTTAGTGTCCACATTCAAGACCACTACATCATCTAGAGCCATCCCTCGAACTTTCTATAATAAAGGAGGAAAAACAACATACACAGTCTGTGAGTACGTCATACAACTGCTCACAGTGTACAAAATGAACAAGGACTGAAGCAGGAAACTTACCTCCATCAAGCTGGAATGTACTCCGATGAGGTAGGGCATTGGGGCACTGAGAGACAAACACATTTCTGGTTATAACCTTTCAGCTTTGTAAATGGCAACAGTTCAGGTGATTCCACTACCACTGAAAACCAAGTCAAGGCAGAGATGAATCCATTTTCAGGCAACATAGGGATAAGTTGCAGTGGTGTCAAGTCACATCTCCACTGGTTGGTATTTGAGCACTATGGAGTGTTTTATATACAGTATATGGTGTGTGTTTTCTTTAGTAGCACAGTATCCTGTCTTGTAGTTAGTTTTCATTCATTCTGGCAGGGATGACCTTGGATGTGTTGTCAGTTCATTGCAGAGCCAGCATAAGTAGACAAACAACCATTCACTCTCACATTCACACCTTCAGGTATTTTTAAGTCACCAGTTAATGGGTTCACGTACATGTTTTTTGGATGACGTTAAGAAACCGAGTACCTGGAGAAAACTCATGCATACACAGGGAAAACATGCAAACTCAACCCAAAAGGACTCTGTTACTGTGCAGTGATTATGCTGATCGCTGCTCAAAGTCCACTAAATAGCAGAACCACTCCATTGTTTTTTGTTTTTACCGTAACATCCATTCTAAAAATGTAACTGTAGTAAATAACTATCTCTATACTCATTCATATTATTAGACATCACAAAATACATCCAGCTACAAAAAGTCTGGAAAGCCTTCTTGTTACGGCTGGCTGATATAGAAAAAAATCATATCATGATAATTTTTTTTCATATCAGACGATATTGATATGTATCATGATATAAACCAAATCACTATTTTTGTCAAGCTTAAATTTTACGTTACTCATAAGTTAGTTGTGAAGACATCAGAAGGTTATTTTTGATATAAATATGATTTATTTTCTGTCAGATGTGCTGAAGTACATTATACAACTGTTTCAGATAAATAACACACGTACATATATTTAAAACTAAACTAAAAGTCTGACCAGCAGTCAAAAGCTTTCAAGTTTTAAAAGAGAACACAAACAAAACAGAACATCTTCACCAAACAATACTGGGGGTATATACATGGGGGTGCGTTCCATAACTGCCAGAACTGGCGTTAAACCAAAAATGAAACTTAACATGCTTTGAACATCCGACTTCTGGCTTCTATGCCTTACCCTATTTTTCAGTCGCCCGAGTTCTCGGTCAAATTTTCTCCTGAGGGAACACTCATTATCTCCTGCTGCAGCCCAAACATTAGTGTGTGTGCTGCAGCTGCTCTTACACCTGTGCTGTGGTCATCAACCTAGCTTGCCATGACTCTAGCGTGATTAGTTCCGTGCGGCGCTATTTAATTATGATTGGCTGCTCTTATGTCTGCCAAAACATGGACGAATGAATTCAAAATTGTATCGAGCATGTCTCATATTTCTATCGAGAAAAAGTTATATTGCGATATATATCATTATCGTTTTATTGCCCAGCCCTACTTCTTGTCTAGCTTTTTCAGGTTTTCAGAAGGCTGGGGCTTTGTGAGTTTTCAGCTGATAAATGAATCTTTTGTCTAAACTGAGCTTGAAAGACTCTAATGATGTCAGTGCATGGCTCTGTCCCAACACTATCTCAATTTACATTATTATAAAAGCACACTTTCCTCCACATTTCCATATTTTGTGTCTATTTGCATAAAATATTGCACTACTTTGTCAGCAGCTCAGTGTTTTTTCTTCAGTGGGATCAAATTAACTGTCTTGTTTCTCAATGGAGATAAAAAATATTAGTAGATAAAATCAGTTCAGTAGGTAAATGTGGAAGAAACTCTGCCACTGAGTTTAGAATTTAAAGAACAAAAACAGATAAAAAGCAATGATATTTATAGCTAAAGTATGGTCAAATATTTATGTGACTGGTGTGTAACATACAGTGAATAATCAGGAGTCTGGAAGATTAGACTGTGTTACACTCCTACTTACCAGCAGTAGTCTAACAGATGTTGAGGCAGGACGGGAATGTAAACATGTTGCCAGTGCATTGGATATAACATGGCTGCAGACCCATGGACACACGCTGTTAACTGTAGACACACAATAAAGACACACTGTACACAACACAAGTTGCCATTTTACATACAACCAGTATTACAGCAATGTTCATATAAATCAGTATGAAAAGGTATTAGGTGTATAAGTGTATCTTCTGGAAACAATAGCTCAACTTCATTAGAAATAAAGCTTTTCTGTTAATAAAAGTGTGAAAACTGACAACCTGCAGACCAGGGAGGAGGATGGGGAGTTTACTTACAGTGCTTAGTTTGCTACAGCAGATGAGGATTCGGCGTTCGTAAAGCATACTAGCATACAGATGGAGCATGTTATTCACATCTACTGCTACAAAGTACTCTGTTAGGTTTCTCTGCAAGATTAAAACAAAACACAAAGGCTGAGTTAGTTCTGAGGGTAAAGACCACCACAGCATGTTTCAGCATTTGGTTTAATTCCCCAGCGTTCATCTAATCCACATTCATAATAACAATCCACATATATAATAACTTTCCTGAATTAGCTCCTCATTTAATTACAGTTATATATCAGAACTTGAGGAGAGTCCCACTTGTTTTGTCTTGCTGAGTGCCAAAGCCTTTAGTTAAAGGGGTGCTGGGTTTTGCTAAACCCACTTTTATTAGTCTTTGATACATTTATTTGTGTATTTGGACCCTAATAGTTCAAAAAGTTTGAATTTGAACCCTCCAGGTGCTGCAAAGCTATCCTTATATCATTCCAACAAAAAGTAAAGTGGATTTCTACAACCCATTTCAATTCCTGCTTTATTTGTTACATTTTATAATTAGTAATGTCACGACATTTGCACATATAAGGTCAAGACTTCTGACGAACATTTCTCGGAGTACGGCATAATTGTTTGTCAGCAGCAGCGGTTGTAGTCCATACTGAAAATATGTCCAAACTTCGAGCCAATTACCTAAAATGTTCAGTTGTTGGTTGTATTAATGAACACAAGTGGCAAAACGAGACAAAAAGCACGGTCAACAACCTGGGGAGGGGAGGGGTGGCTCATGTGCATTTAAAGGGCTAGCGCTCAAAACAACCTTTCTGGTATCATTACTCAGAAATAGGGCTGAAGATGGACCTGTGGAGTTTAATTAATGAAGAATTCAGACCCTAGCGTACCATTTACAGTTTATGTAGACCACAGGGAAATGTTTTAAAATGCATAATTCCATTAAAAAAACAAAATATCACTCCTTTAAAAAAAGTGATGAAATCAGACACTCACATTCTCAGGTATACTGGGGAGTTCCCTTATGTCAGGCACAGTGAAGAAGGAATGCTGGGAACACAGAAAACACAACATCAGTCATGCTTCCTGCCTCTTGTGAATGCTTCATGTTGCTGTTGTGTTTTGCAGGTTTCCCTCTGGATGGAGCTCATGGACTGGTGGTGATCCAGACACCCTGACTCTCCTGGTTACTTAACCCCGTCAACCCAGACACTAGTGTCACTGTCTTCACACCAAGCACTGGCATCATCTTTGTGTTATGCTTTTATTTCATTCTGCACTTAAAACATGCATATATTTGGGGGCTCGTCTGGGATCCCTCCTACTTTTCCTCTGGGTTTTTATCTTCATAAGGTCCTCAGTAATAATGTGAATGTTAAAAGAAGAAAGAAAAATCATGATCTAGCACTAACTCTATATATCTGTGTTATCCACAGGCCTTGACATACTTAAATTGTATTATATTTCATGTGCTGGTGATTTCTTATATGACTTGGCACATACCTCATCTCTCTCTGTGTCTCTTTCATAACACAAAACCTTATTCTAGAGGTGCCCTGGATTTTCCGTATTTACAGCCCTGTCTAACATAGACATCTGGTGATTTCAAAATCAACCCCCAAAGTCTATTTTTATATAGTTCATTCACACAAGATAAACTAAGTCTTGTGTTTTTTTTTACTTGGATTTACTGATGTTATTGCCTGGCTCTGATGTCAAAGCAGGTTCAACACTCACAGATAACACTGAAAAAATAGAAAATTATTCCCTACTGCAGCTGTTGTCCATCTGATCATCTTTTAAGATATCACTTATCTCTTTCAGTGAATATCCACACTATACCCTACCATGAGCCTCTAGAATTTCCACCCAAAAACTAAAACTTTCATTCATCAACACCAGCGTATGGATCAAGCACTCGATTCACTTGTGGAACTCTAACCTCTATCCCTCCACTGTCTTCTTTATTTCATATTATTCCAAGCTATATATGACATTGACTTTGTACACTGTGTAAACACATTTATGGACACTGATCACATGACTAATAACACCAAAAGATATTGATTTTTTTTTTTGTATATGTTTCTCTAATAGGAGGAAAAGTAATTGTGCCTGACGTATCACATCTGAAATAAAGTCTAATAGAGGACCTCTACTGGTGTGTGTATTTTTTCTGGGTCAAAGCCATAATGAAGACAGTTTATGCCCTGCCAACTTCGAAATAATCAACAAATATTTTTAGGCAAATAATGAAAATAACCATAAAGTGTGAGCATTAGTATCAGTGATGTGTATGGATGTGTTGGGGCGAGTAAATGTGAAAACTACTATTATATATAACAGTGTGGCTGGTAGAAAGCAGATAAAACACAATGTACCAGGAATTGAACAAGGGTAAGAAAAGGAGTGTTATGTTTCCATTGTCTCCAGTTTAAATACAGCTCAGGTAGATGTGAAGACAAACTCACCATTCCCAGATGAACGGGAACACCAGGCTCGGGGATGGGGAGTGTATATAGTGACACCAGGAGCTCTTGTAATTGGCTTTCCTGAAGCATTCAGAAAATGCACAATGAATACAGCAAATCTATACAACCACAGGCACACAGCATTCCACCTTTATCCTTTCATGCATGAATTACTTAGAAACAGAGACAAACAGGCATGTGCAACTGGATTCAGTCCTTATTTTAAGTGAGATTCTTAACTGCATATTCATGGTTTGAATGTAATTTAATGGTAAATATCACATTTTGCATTAACATGTTCATTAACAGTGGTTTTATGACTGATTTAACTCATCAGCATTAATGGCTTGATAATTTATTAAAACACCAGAAGTATTAATTATCAGGTAATCCATGTATTTAAGTGGGATACACTACTATTAACAGTATTAGTTTTGACTAATTATTGCAAATATTGTGGTTTTGAAGTTTGAATAACTGTACAATACACGTGAAAGGGTTAAAGATGCAGCCCTCTGCCAAAAAGTGACTGTATGCCTCAGTTTACATTAATTTAATGCACCTTTAAACATAATAAAAACAAGAATAATCTGTCTTGCTATCTTTCCAGGGAGTACTTCTAAATGCATGGATTGGCCTTTTAATATCTGAAAGGTAAATAAACTGTGTATTTCTCACCTGGCTTTTGATAGTGTAATCTGCGAGGATGTTAAGCAGCTTGTAGAAGACCTCAAACCAGGGCAGGTAACTGAAAGAACCAAAGGAAACCTGTTAGCACTCAAACAAAGAGCATTAACCTGTTTATCTTTGGTCTTAACTTTACCACAGCATTAAGAAAACGAGCAAATTTACATGAAAATGTAGGGTTTGTTATGGAATGATGTGTTCATCTGAGTGATTCAAACCGTGAAAAAAAAAACTGTGAAAAACTGCAAAAAATAAAATTGATGTGGCTATTGACACAGTACTGTGGTATAAAATATCAGTTTGTCTATTACCACAGAGCCAATCAGCGCCCTTGTTATATCATGTCTAGACTGGTACCAAGGCAATCAGAGAGCAAATAGGTCAGCCTTACAGACAGCGGAGATTTAGCTCACTCAGTAACATATCGGAGTGCAACGTGGAAGACTCTGGCTGAATTCCTGGTTGAAGTAACATTTTTTTTCCTCAAGATTTTCAAACAAGGGGTGACAGTGGGGGGGGGGGGGGGGGGGGGCACAGCACCAAGTGCGCCGGTAGGTAAATCCAACATTGATATAAATTAGTCACTGGGACAACATTCAGGGTGCAGAATTCGGACCACAGCACTCAACACACAACTGACACAGAACTGAAAAGTCATATGGCACACTGCCGCATCTAACATGTAGCTCCGCCCACCTTCTCCAGCCTCACTGACTACACAGACCAAAGAACACCATAAAACAACATACAGAGTATTTAGAACAATAATTCCTATTCTATACTATATACTATCACTAATTTATTGTGTCTTCCATCAATTGCCACAGTACTGTGGCAGTAGCCATTGCCAAAAAAAATTTCCTCCTCATTGGTAAATGACCAGATCAACTCCCTTGTGAAGCCACGTTACTTCAGCATGCTTTAATATAGAAATATGGGTGAAAATGTTCAATGGGTCACAAAATGTGTTGCTTTTTTGGGTAATATCAGTATTTTGTAGTATGTTTTTCTTCATTTTGTGTTAAAGCTGCAGTTGTGTCCTTATGCAACTCCTAATTATAAAGACAGATGAACTAGATGTCTTTCTATGTCATTATGGAAAAGTGCAGTCACTCTGTGAAGGAGTAAAGTAATAGAATCATTTCCAGGTCAAATCTCTATCTGTCTTACAACACTTTTGATAATCCAAAATCATGGCATTGTGTTTCTACACATTGAAAATACAGGCAACAGGTAGATGCAGAAGTGTCATATTCTTTCAGATCGCCTGAATTACAATTCCTTAAAGACAATTACATAATTATTACAATGAATTCTTGAATTGTGGCCGAAACTCTGTTTTATTTACTGCACACTGACATCAACCTATTGTCTTCTGATCAACAAATTCTAATTAGGTCAACCTTAAGTCTACGGCGAACCGCAAACTATTCAAGAGGTATCATGTTCACAAAAATAGGTCAGACCACAGATGGATGAATACTGTGAAAACACAAAGCCCTGCCTTGGTGACGCAGAAAAGGTTTTTAGCACCTGAAGCTTTCGTCAAACATTTTGTGTGTAAACTCACATACACCTTACCTGAGGATACAGTAGCAGGTGTGAGCACCCGAGGACAGACGGCAAAAACCGAACCTCTGTTTGCTTTCAATGTCAGTCAACACAAATGTGAAGTTCTGGCCGACCTGGTTGACTGTCAGACTGCAGGTTGAAAAGAAAGAGGAGCACACAGACTGTTTATACTCCAACTTATTTATGGCTAAATATTAAAATGTTATATCATGACTTTTTTTCTCAAAATACTATAAGTTTCTTCTTGTGATATTTTGCCTTTTTTCCTTAAAATATATATCTTTCCCCTTCTGTGTGGTCTCCACTATCTTTCAGAAGGACAGTTTCACATGTATGTATACACAATGTGCAGAGAAAGCGCTTCTAGCACTTTTAGCACTGTGCACTTTGATTCATCAGTGTCAAGAGTCACATAAAGATAGATGTTATGGCTGTGTCATGACAATAAGTCACTGCAGTGTTCTTCAACATACTGCAGTGTTAACGCCATATGCATTGGTTCATCTTTGCATAGTTATGAGTACAGTCTTTTCCATGATTTTTTTTGTATAATTTGTGATATTTTTATACCGTCTATACAGTCTTTATATATAGTCTTTATACAGTGATATGTTTATACAGTCTTTTTGTACTTCAAGTGTTTGCTGCTAAAAGGAAACAGAGCTGCGAAACTGATTTTCATTGTTAACAGTGACAATAAAGTCGTATTCTATTCTATTCTCATTTTTTACATTACGTATGCAGCACTTGGTTTTAGGGTTAGAATTTCAAGGTGTGTGTAGTACCTGTCCATGTTGAATGGAAAGCAGAACTTGGGCACAGTCTGAAGAGTTTCCTGTAGCAAGAATATTTAGACAGAATTAATGCATGATCATCAATCTTTGCTCAGAGTTTTGTATTAAAAGGCATAAATTTGATCTCATCTGTGTTCTTCCATAAATAAACACAATGAAAAGACATGTGTGATGTGTGTCAGACCTGGTCGGTGTAGTCTTCTGGGTATCGCCTTCGCACCTCCGGCCCTGTTAGACACAGATAAATATTAAATGGCTGTGGAGCAGCAAACATAGCACTATAATAGCACTTCCTCATGACAGACATTTTGACCCCATACTGCAGAGAATGAGTAAGTGTAATTACTTTAATACGGTTGACAGTATTCCTTCTAGGTGCATCAGTTACAGGGCTCTAATTTGTGTATAATGGCTTAGTGACACGTCTTTCTGGGACACTAACACACTGCTGACTTCACCAGTGTGTGGCAGCTGTCGTGTTACACTGCTGAGTGTTGCTCACTTGTCTAGGGTTTGCAGCCAACAACCATCTTCCCCATCAATAAATCGATTACTTGTTTAGTCTAAATTTTAAAAAAAAGTCAGAAAATGGTGAGAAAAAAGTGTTTCCGGAGCCCAAGGACACATCCTCAAATGCCATGTTTGTTCCACAACCCAAAAAGTATTCACATTTAGGAAGATGTGATCAAGGAATTTTAACTTTTCCTTCTTCACAAATTACACATATAAATAATCACGTGTTCACACTGTTATCTACGTACAGTTTACGCACTGAGTTTCCCAACGATAAAGAGTTTAAGCAGTCACATGCTTTTTATTCAACCTTGGAGCAAACAATAGAAAAAGCCTACCAAAATATTTATTCTCTTATTTTATCACATGTATCATCATCTTCTCCTTAGTCAAACCACAGACTGAATGATACGGAGGATTCTTCATTCTCACTGCTAACACTTCATAAAAAGAATGAATCATGCATTAATCAAGAACACAAATCAAACATGCACATTCTGTCCAGCAGGAAGATCATTAATGCTTCATGTTGCACAGGAGTGTGAGTGTTTCTGTGTCACAAAATGATGGATAAAGCATTTTTAAAACTGAACAGGAAATGAGGAAATATATATGAAGAAATTCTTAGAAATACATCTGAAAATTTCTCCTCAGCACTGCGGAAATCGGTTCTAAACCACAGACGTCAGTAGTAAAAAACAATCACCAATGGTTCCTTTTTCACTTTTTTCTAAACTGCTTAGAAAGTTTCATTTCAGTTTTTGTTTATTGTATGATTGTGAATTCATTCAGTTTTTCCATTCACAAAGTAAGCCAAAGTATCTTGTTTTGCTTGTTTTCTATCCACCTTTGCCTTTTAACAAGTCTGTTTGACCTTCAGTTTCATATTTATTAACCTCTTAACATCAAACCATCACAAAGTGAAAGATTCATTTGAGGTTTATTGGCCAAAAATGCATGTAATTTACGTAATCTGAAAGGGAACCTCTAGTCTTTATGTTTATGTACCTAAAACATAACCAAAATATATCAATTCAAACATAGCTCTAATGCAACCCAAACCCTGTAAAAATCAGTCAAAGTTGACAAGGTGGACATTAAGAACATCTAAACAAACAGAAACAACATGTGAAATGAGACCTCAGCATCTCAAAAGTAATCAAACTTGCCTTGTCACATTTTATTACTTATGTCGATACTTAATAAACTCCAGATGTAGTGATGACATAGCTGATTTCAAGGAAAACCTGCATCTTTCATGTGGTTTGTTAGTTCATCTTTTCAATTAGGAAATCTTTTGGCCTCCCTGCTTATATAAAAGAAGTGGACAAAGCCACTGTGGTGACACTACACCATTTGCACGACCATTTTTTTTTGTGTTTTCGTTGCTGCCATCTTTGATTTTGGTGCCAAAATTGATCATATTTGGACAAGAAGGTGGATCAGCAGAAGCACAATGGGTGATGGGTGAACAAGACGACCAGTAACAACATAAGTAACGATAGTAAGCTACAACTGAGCTGTCTGTTAAGAAAAAAATATGTTTCATTCAATAAACAGAAATGCCAAATGTCCAAATCAGGAGGCATGAGAGGTGTCAATGAAAGCCAAATGTGTCAAAGTCTTGTATTAGCCTGAAAATGTTGTTACCAGTGCAAAAGGGTGGACTGTACACTTATCTAGGAGGTCCAAATAAATCCAATGAATCTTTGACTTAGTATTTCTAAAGATATAGTCGACAGAAGTCAGCAGGAGCCAAGCCTTTTTAAGCTAACATCTAGTGACCGTCAGCAGTGTTGCACTTCAAGATATCCGCACACTGGATTCATTTTTAAGACACAGTTGTAAAAACCTCCTGCTAAACACACTCTAGCTGTAACTCCCACTATAATGTGCAATAATAGTTGAACTCTGACAGAGACATAAGTCAGACTACTAACTACTAGATAATGAAGAGGTTTAAAAGCTGCTAACAATTATCACTCAATGTGTTACTGCTTAGTCACACCCGTTAAAAACACTGGCTGGAACAATGGGAAAAATCTGCAAGAGCAATATCATTGTTCAAAATGAATATGATTTGTGATAAATAAAGCCACTAACCTCAGTCACCCCTAGACTGACAGACATAATTCTAAGGATAGTTGACAGTTAGAAGGTTCTTCACTTGACTGGTCAAATGTTCATAAGTATGAATGCATGGCATGTAGAAATACTGGCAAAAATATTACCTGTCATATTACTAGTGACAATTGGACTATATTTAATCTTGATTTACCTTTCAGATTTTGCCGTTTGGCTACAGTCATGGTGAAGCTAACATTACTAGCTACAGAGATGTCAACATGAATGGAATCTGTTATGATGCCCACACCGTCCTGAAAAATGGAATACACCAGAATGGGCTGTTTTGGACTTTTTTTTTTTTTTTTTTTTTTTAATAGTTTTGTCTATTTTTACTCAGATTTTTGTGAGAATGTGACAATGATTCTGGTTTTATGATTAAATACAACAGAATAAAGTTTAACTATATATTAGGTGCTTCGGGCTGCTGTGGTTCAGGAGGTAGAGCCACACTGGTCACTCAGACTGATGTATGAATGTGTATGAATGTTTAGCGGTGGTCGGAGGGGCTGTTTAGCGCAGATTGTCAGCCACACTTCCGTCAGCCTGACCCAGGGCAGCTGTGGCTACTAATGTAGTTTACCACCACCAGAGTGTGAATGTGTGAGTGGATGAATAATGGATCTATAATATAAAGGGCTTTGGGTGCCTTGAAAAGTGCTATAAAAATCAAATCTATGACCATTATTATTATTATTATTATTATTATTATTATTATTATTATTATTATTATTATGATTGAAAACCAAAAAGTCACCAAAAAGCAAAATGAATATGATATAGTACACATATAAGAGCTGTGCAAAGAAACACATCACCCCTATATAATTCCACTCTGTGATAAGGGTATTTATTTTGACACAAATATTTCTTTTGTTGTTTACAGATAAATCACACACAAAATGTTTCGATATTTTATTGAATAAATTAAATTTGCTCATCTATATGTTGATGTTGAAAAAAAAATTTCAACATTTTAATTGTTCTGCCTATTCTTGACCATGGAAAATACTTTAACCTTCATCCTACCATGACAGTTTACATACAAAACTTACCAAGTGGGGTCTTTTATGACCCCAGTCTTATTTTGGATGCAATTCAGTATGAACTGAAAAAAATTGTCATGATATGTCACTTAGTCAAATAGTTAGTATGCAGCAATGTAACCAAAGTATAAAAATACATTTTGTAGTGATGTCTATTGTGAAATGGTCAATGGAACAATCAACAAACAACTAATCTGACAAATGCTTGTGCAGCAGTATATTGAGCAGGTCTACCTCTCAAAGCCATATTTCACTGTAAAGGAAAAGAATATCATGTTACAGATAGATTATTACAGGTAAGTATGTTAGAAAACATATGTGTCATCAGACACATACTGCCAATTTGGGAAAAAAATGTTGGGGTCATCCATGACCCCAGGACACTCAGTCCATCATAACAAGTTCAGTTGATGTGATGATCCAAAACTTTTTACAATACAAACACTGGATGACACCAAGGAGCAAACTCCTGAAACCATGAATAAATGTTTCAGTTTAACACACAATGACACACATGAAACAACGTCTGGGGTCATAAATGACCCCGCTTGGTAGGATGAAGGTTAAATTGTTTAAAACCACAACTTTCATCCAGGACTACAAAGAAATGGCGTAATACTTAGGGTGATAATAAGTGATATTGACTGATATGATCAATTTTATTGTAATTTTTGTCCATTGCCCAGCTCAATGGAAGTAGGTGGTGAGACATAAAAACAGAAAAAATGTGAGACTACCTGCACAAGACAAAGAGTGACCAGAGTGAAACAGAGGCACACTTACCAGAGCCTTGCGTTCCTGGATGGGCTACTTCAAGATAAATCTCAAATGTGGACTCAGGGCTCTCCCTAAAAACACATCAGGACAGATTAAGACTGTGTGCTCTAAAGAATTGGTGCATATTTTATAGAAATGATAACAGAGTCATTGACTGAACAATTACAGTCCTCTGGATTTATTCAAACCATACTATAATTCCCCTCGATGTCTAGTTTTAGTTTGATTGTTTACTGTGATTTTTTTATGGTTGACTACATTTCCTGCTTTCTCGTTACCTTTTCATTTGTTCCTCATATTTTGCTACTTTTAACAGTGCTCTGTGTATCCAGAGGAAATACTGCATGTCCACACAACTTCCTCCCTAATTATGAATGTTGAAAACAAAAAACAATACAAACAGTAACACTAATGGGTTCCCGACACTGTATTCTTTTTAGCTTCCACTAATTTTGACATAATGATGATATTGCTAATGTACAAAAAAGAACAAAAAGTCAAATATGATTGAATATAACAGAATCAAACCTTTGCCACAGCATCAGTCCTCACAAATTATGAACACAGATTGAAGCTGAGAGAAGTGGTGTAGCTAATTTACTGCTTTAGCTAATGTATTTTTACAGGTCATAAAAAAAATTACAGCTGGAAATGATCACAGTACTGCTATAGTTACAGATGAAGTGTTTGTGGAAAAGATTTACAAATTACTGCACTTTTGGCCAGTATCTCCACCAGGATGTTCTCGTCGAGCCATAATAATGATGATGAATACTAACTTAGACAATGCAAAATAATATTCCTGCAGCCGTGGTCCTGTCTTGATCTGTTTTGACATACAAGCTAGAGTCCTCTTGTCCAAAACTATTACATGACCAAGTAAAAAAATAGAGTTGATTTTGAAACAAGGATTAAGCCTTCCAAATCAGAGTTTTGACACCAGCATCATGTACTGAGTAAAGCTACAGAATACAGCTCCACTGCGTCAACATGATGGATTTAATTCATCCTTTTTATTTTGATTATTGTTACTTTTCATTTCCAGTCATTTCTTTGTATATTTGAGAACAAAACCTGCCCAGTGAAATACATTTCACATGTATGTATTCCAGTGATCTTTAATAGGCATTTGCACTATTAAACTATACTGTCAAGGTGACTTCTCTTGCCTTGGAAGTTAACAAAATCTTTCATGATACCAGTATTTACATATTTATGTTGCAGAATAATGTCTAATTAAGTTATTGATCCAAAGATCCAATAAAACAGATTAAATAAAGATCAGAGAATGTCATACTCTTTCACATTAGGAACTGTATAAACACTGTGATGGCACACTGAGGGTGAAAGCATTCAACATATCCTATTATTTCTTTCTCTAACCTGCTACTTTATTTAAGTACTGTAAACATCTCTGTTTATGCAGGATCACAGTTCCTCTGCAGCTGAATGATGTTCACAGCTTTATATACAGACAAGAATTGTATTGTGTCAATACACTTGTCGTAACTATTTTCTCATATGTTATTATGAGCAAATACAACAAATGGACAAACATTGTTGATCAGCAACTACTGACCGACTCTTTACAACACATGTTAATAACATTAACCCAGAGCTATGACACTAGGACAGAGGAAGCACGCACTTGTGTGTCACATCCCCTACTTCACTCCCAAAAACTAGCATCCGGCTGAAGAGGGAAATCTGACACAATTGCTATGTTTACACTAGCAGCCCGTCCATAAACATGTCCCTGAGCTAGAGTTTTACCTCTGTGTGAACCTGAGCCCACAAAACGGCATGTTTAAGCAGCTAATGGAGGACTGACAGACCTTAAAATGATATTAAAAATGCACTGTTCTGTGGGTTCACTGGAGTACTGGACTACTACTAGTGTTTTTAGTCTGTGTCGCAACAAGTCAGGGCCTGCTGTGTACTGTTATTCCTCCCCAATGACTCACTGGAACAAAGCTAACAGCTGGGTGCTAATAGCCTCAGATAAGCCACCAAATGAACATTCTTACTTGATTCGGGACCCCATCCTTATTTGTCGCCCAGCCGTTGCTGGCAGCAGAGTGCAGTGCGCAGACGCGTCTGTCCGGAGGTGTTTTTCTGAAGCTAACCTGTCACATAGAGCTGTACATCGCCATGGTCTGCACGCGTAGATCACACTCTGGACCGCGCGGAACTATGGGAGTAGTAGTTCAACGTAGATGATATATGCGTCTGTAAAGTGGACGTTCACGTGATATAAACTACAGCTTCCACAATACGTCTCGTACCAACGCAAGTGGGTCGCGTGATAAGATACAGCGGTCGATATAGTCGATACAGCTGATGTTCAATATGTATAGAAAAATATGTATAATATATGGAGGCCCTAGGCTTCCGTAGTTCTCGGCTTCCGTAGTTAATAAATATTTTATTAGTGTAAAATAAATATCAAAATACGATACTGGATACTTTGGTTTGAAAGTCTTTATTGGTTTAGAGCTCTAGCTAATTTTATATTTATGCCAGTGTTTTACAGCATTCATTTGACAAACGTAAAATGATTATTATTCATTGCTAATTAACAAGTCGGATGAATACTATTGTTGACAGTCATACAGTCTTCGTTAACAAATTAATACTATACATGTTAGAAATTAAAACTCATGAAATTAATTTCTTATGGCATATTTTTTTGTGATAATAATGATTGTGATTTAGGATTATGATTTATGAATGTAGTTTATCAGCCAGTCTGCTTATTTTGCCAGCTAGCACTAATGCATGTGTTTACATTATGTGTTGTTGGCATTAGTCTTACCAAAACTAATGCAATCTTTTAACTTCAGTCATGTAGCTGAAATTTATTGGTGACATTTAACATGACAGTCTTACTTTTCAGTGTGGTTGGTATTGTTGTAATAGTCCAATATGGTCTTGGTCTGGAGACTGGGTTCTCATCTTATCTCAGTCTCCAGTTCATTTTTACTCCGTCTTGCACAAAGAGGACCTTGGAATTTATTTCGGCACCACAACTGTAGAGATACTACTTACTTTTGGTGCATCTTCTGATTTCATGCTTAACATAATTACTGCTGCAAACAATTTGGCAATTCTCATTTTCACTTTCCAAAGACTGTCTTATTCTACCTCTCACTGGCATGGAAAAGCGTCTCACCTCCCATACCATAATACCCTTACTTTGTATCTAGGCAATTTAATCTTTCACTACCTTGGTACACTAATCTTGGTCATGACTTGGTTTCACTAGTGGTTGATATTATCTGTAAGTTATCAGTAACAATGGCTTGGCAAACTTCCCTCATTTGTCCAAATATGATCACTTCTGGCTTAAAAAAAACAAGGTGGAGACAGCCTAAATACCAAACTCAAGGCTTCCGAGAGTAGTATACAAACCAGTAAGGGATGTCATAATGGCTGTGGTTGTACAGTGGCTGAGGTGCCAACCATGAAACACAAATAAAGTTCTACTCTTGGCCTGGGTAGAACCATTCAACGCATTTAATGTGTAGCATATGTTGAGCATGTCGATGGTGTAATTAGTGATACTGGTGAATGATGATGTTTATTCTGCTCTGAGTCAACTTATGGTATTTGAGGTAAGGTATCAAATTTATAACTAGTTTGTCACATTTGTCTTTTGAGGTTTCAAATCAGACCTGGTGGGTTGTACTAAAGCAAATTACTTAGATGTTTATAAACAGTGGCATCTTTAATGTTTTCTGACGTCTCATGGTTTAACATCTTAGTTTGCTGCAGAAATGTAGCAGTAGCTCTGTAGCTCTGGTGTGTGGTTTCAGAGCTGTAACACTTTAAATGATGCTAGCCATATGTCACTTATAAGGTGGTACACATATCCTATCAAAGGTTTATGACATAGGACAAAATAAATACATGATGAAATACCTATAGTACAAAAATGGATGGATGGATGGATGGACGGGTAGTGAAAAATATTCATATATTTGTTTTAGGTGTATGTGTCATATATAAACATCCATATTTGTATTTGCTAGACAAACCCTTCGCATACTTAAGAATACTTATTAGAAATCCAGAAATCTTCTGCAGCCCACCCACAACTGTGATCACACTGATGAAAATTAACCGCTTATTTTTGTCACCCATAGTCAGAACTTTTTTTGTAAACCTGGGCTGACAACGCCTCATGTGTACATATAGGCCTAATATATTTCTTATAGTGTGACCTTAGGTGTAAAACTAAACACCTGCCCAGGGCTATGTGGCCACCAGAGGGCCACCAAGAGCTGAAATTATGCACAAGGGGTCTTAATAATTTTTTTTAATGTATTTTCTTTATCATGCAAAATTACTGTCATGCAAAATACAATACGTTATGTTAACATGTTGGCGAGCTGCTTCTGTCAGAGCTGTATGTGCACTGTACATGTAACACTGGTCAACTGCATATTGAGGCAAGCAGTCAAGAAAAACAAGCATATATTCAGTCATTATTGGTAGATTCCAAAGATGATAATGAGTGGATTTAGCTACTGAGTTGAACACCACATTGGTTGCTGTATTGAAATGTCAAAAGTGTCATTTTGGGCATTTGGGGGGTTTTTGGAAACTGAAGAGCCCACTCATCACCCACGTCATTTTCTGAACCGCTTGAAAAGTGCTTGAAAAGGTCACAGGGGTGCTGGAGGCTATCCAAGCTACCAATGGGCAAAGGTGGGATACACCCTGGAGGTGTCAACAGTCCATCACACAGTTGACACATACAGTCGAACAACCATTGATCGCATATTCACACCTATCGGTGATTGACCAGTTAACCTATTTGGGAGTAGGTCTTTGGACAGTGGGACGAGGCTGTAACACCCAGAGAGAATCCACACAGACATGGGGAGAACATGCAAACTCCACACAGAAAGGCCAGCACTGGTATATAACCCTGGACCAAAAACCCATACTAACATTTTTTGTGGCAGAATATAAACATGATTATTTCTGCAGCAAATGTGGACATTTTAACATACATTAGGAGTCTATGGCATATGACTCGCTTTTGGAACCTCAGGTGGACCATGGAAGTGTATTTTTTTTGCACTTCAATGTTGACTTCAATTTTAGCTCTTTTCTTTCTTTCTTTCTTTCTTTCTTTCTTTCTTTCTTTCTTTCTTTCTTTTTTTTTTTTTTTTAAAGTTGTGGCTGGGTGGCACTGTGGTGTGGGGCAATGAGTAAAAATTTGCCCAGGGCCTAATCAGGGCTTGAGCCAACCCTGTATGCAACAACAATGCATTCTACTTAAATAGCAATTTTGAAAACACTCAGACACTTTACAAAACAAAACAAAAATTGCAGAGCTGCTTGCCTATTTTTGTTGTTGTTGCGTGTGTGAAATAAACAGTGACCAGTAACAGTAAAGATGCTAACCAGGGTTTTGAATGTTGACTTAGTTTTCAGCTCTTTAAAAAAAAAGAAGTTGTGGCTTGTTGACATTGTGGTGTGGGGCCAGAAGTAAAAATCTATTATTATTATTATCATTATTATTATTATTATTATTATTATTATTATTATTATTATTATTATTATTATTATCATGGAACAAACTCCCAGAAAAACTCAGAATAGCTGAAACACTCAGTTTATTTAAATCCAGGTTAAAGACCCACCTGTTCTCAGCTGCATTTGAATAGAGTTTTTATTCATCAGTTCATATCTGCACTGTTCCTTTTAAGATAAAAGTTTTTATCTGTTTTATCTGATCTGTTTTATCTATTTATTTGATTTTTGTTTGTTTGTTTGTTTGTTTTTTTCATGCCTTCTGCAGTAATGCTTTTAATGTTTTATGTAAAGCACTTTGAATTGTCTTGTACATGAAATGTGCTAAAGAAATAAACCTGCCTTGCCTTATTATATTATTATTATTATTATTATTATTATTATTATTATATGCAGAGTTGGCCCAAGCCTTCATAGGCCAATAATAATAATAATAATAATAATAATAATAATAATAATAATAATAATAATAAGAAGAAGAAGAAGAAGAAGAAGAAGAAGAAGAAGAATGCATTGTGAATACATTGCGCTGCTGAAGTCATTCAGACACCCCCCCCCCCCCCCAAAAAAAAAAAAAAAAAAAAAGAGTATTAATCGAATATATTGATCTTTATTATGTCTGACAATTAAAACAGCACACAGAATAAATACATAGGAATTAATTATAAAACTGAGATATTGAATGACTTCAGAATTCTAATTCTAATGGCTGTAATGGACGCCATGTGCACAGATGCAAACCAAAACACCATTTCCTACTGTGGCAGTGATGCCTGTATGTGCGTCCGTAGTTTATCATAAATCTCGGTGTAACTTGGTGTCACGTGTTTATAGCCTATCATATCATAAAACTAGACCCCCCCTCCCTCCTCCTCCTCCTCCTCCTGCTGCCAGATGCGGGGGGGATTTAGGATGGATCGGAGGGAGGTGTGTGCGACGTTTGACCTACTTTCAATAAACACTATCACAGCCGGAGCCGCTGCTACTTTAGTCCGTTTTCAGCTCGGAGGTGTCGGTGCCCTCGTGCAGTCGGTTGACGGTTAAACTCCACGGAGCAGCCTGCGTGGCACAAACCACAGACACACACACACACACACACACACACACACACACACACACACACACACACACACACACACGCAGACTCGTGGGAGGGGGGGTCTGTCTGTCGATGTGAGGAGTTGCACAACAACACGGACCAATGTAACTTTGGAGAAACTCCTGAAAGCTTCCAACTGAGCAGGACACTGACTCCTCTACAGGTAAGCCCTCATTACAACCTGGAGGACTCCGCTTTAAACAAACATTGACGCGGTTAAAATCTTCATGCAGATTTTTTTTTTCTCTTTCTTTTTTTTCTTGCAGGAGCCAAACTTGTATTTACTTGTGTGGCTATGTCGGTCAAAAACGCCTCAACAAACCCAAACTACAGTGTGTTTACTCATTTAAAAGCTGCACAAGTTACTTAGCACATACCTAGCTAGCAACAGCGTTAGCATACTACTTTAAGCGACCATATGGAAATGATATTTACCCGCTGCTCGGACGGAAACTAGACTGCATTGATCCCTGCTATCTACTTTAAACATGTTTTTTTTTTCTTATTTATAACCAATACCTTCATGTATTCCCTCCTGAGTGAACCCATGTCTTAAATATAACACACAACTATAGAAAAGCAGCAAAAAAATACACTGAAGTCCAGCTGACTTGGCCACATGTTTATTTACATGCCATGCTGCCAAAATACTTGCCTGTCTGTCAGTCCAGCTAAATTAAGTTATGCTGGTGCTGTCTGAACATAATCAAGCCATTGAGATATTTATTTCCTCTATGTAGGCAATTCTTTTCATAACAGGAAACCACTGCAACACATTGCAGCTCCTGCAATAGATGGACTCTTTATCTAAATAAGAAAACACATTCTTTTATTAATATTTTTAAAAGAGTTAAAGACAGTGGCATGCTGTTTTTTCTTTCACTTTCAGCCATCTATTAATCTTGTGTTGAATCTGCTAAATTCCTTGTATATTTGGATACCACATGTATTTAGCTGGTGGGTTATTGCATAAATGTCACACACAAACTATTCCCTGCAGGGAAAACACCATTGTGTTTGTGCTTGTGGTGTATGGTTTGTGGGTATAAACGAACAACAAATGCATCACATGAAGTGGTAGCAGCAGGGGTGAGTACTGGCTGCAGGGGGGTGTGGGTAGGGCGGTGCTGCAGCACTGGTTGCTGGTGGTTATGAGGATGCCTGGGCATGCAAGGTCAAATAACTGGCTAAAATTAGTCACGTGTCAGCTGTGACAGGGAGCCAGTGTCCTGTACGACTGGGAGGGCTGGTTAGTGTCCACCCAGCAGGAAGCCATGTCTTCACACGCCTCGGTGTTGCCCTACTTGATACTTAATCATGTTGACCATTTGACTTGTTTAGATAAAGTTGGGAAAAAAACTAATACAAAAGACCCAGTAACATCTGGCTTTTGTCCTCATTGTGAAAGGGTACAATGGGTTTCACTTCTGGGTCAAATGACTCTGCGGTACAGGCAGGTAGTTATCAGCTCTAGCTTCATGGCAAAGATAGAAACATGACACTTGGGTGTACCTGCTGTTTTTCACCCCTTTTTTGACACAGTGATATGATCCACATCAAATTTCCAAATGCAGGCATTTGGCAGGCATGATTTATTGTTTACTTGCAATCTGGAACAACTTACAATGGAGATTTTGTTCCTTGTGTTGTGCAAGGTGGAACACTGGCCAAACGATGAGGTGGCAGAGCTTCTCCTGATTCAATGGAATTGTCTGTTCCATGTTTTCTGGTGTGTTTGTGACGTTGAATGTGACACCAAAATTAAAAAAAAAAAAAAAAACAACAAAGGCAAACTTATCCATTGACATCTCCTGATTGACAGTAATCCTGAGGCAAATTCAACTACTTTTTTAACAGGTTTACACACATTAAAAAAATGAATAATTTGGGTGATAAAAACTGTATACACATTTTTTTGGGAGTATGAGTATAAATATCAGGCTCTTAGAAGGAACAGGTTGGATTAGCTTCTGTTGTGCTTTTCTCTTTTCACCAATTTAAATCTAGTTTGAGGTCAGAGTTGGTTCAACTTGTGGATCAGGAACCAGAGAGTTACCATCACTTCACAGCAAAACGGTCCTGGGATTGAGTCCCGTGCCAGGTGGTCAGGGGTCCTTCTGTGAGGAGTTTGCATGTTCTCCGTGTGTCTGTGTGGGTTCTCTTTGATGATCCAGACATGTTCAGGCATTCTCATTGGTTGATCCAAATGGCCCAGTAGGTGTGAATTTGAGAATGAATGGTTGTTCATCTCCACAGGCCTTCACCACCCTCCAATTAAGTAGTTCGTAAAATGAATTAATTAATACATGACTGAATGGAGAACCAGTGTGCACCTGTATTTGTATCCGTTTTCCTGGCAGATCTAGAGTTAACTTCAAGGACAGACTACATTGTCTTTTTACAAGTGTTATTCTGGGTGAGCCTACATCCAGCTCATTTAGTGTTTTTATGTCCCTTTTCCTGGTCCAGTGACAATATCAGCCCAACTTCCATCAACTCAATACAGACTCTTTTTTTGTTATGAGGTACTACTCTTATTAATACCGTCACCAAAGTTTCAAGGCACTGCTTAACATGATGTGGGACATTGCAGATCACAGACTCGTTAGTCTGGAAATGTCACTTCATCAGTTCATTTGTATGTCATCGTATTGTGATTGGAGGTATTTATTTTACTATCTACACCAACCAGAAAATCTCTAAAAACATCAGAGCTAATATTGAAGTTATTTCTGTCTTGGTAAATCGACTACCTCACCTGAAAAACTCGTAGATCTATTTAATTTTTAAATTGTAACGTACTTACTTCACCATGCATCACCTGTAGCTGCAGTTGTGCTGAAGCCAGTGTCAAAATATGTTGTCATTTCATTACACGTATGCGGTGGAAGTGCAATATGCTTACAGTTAAGTTCAGTACAGTACGAGTGTCCCGTAGAATTAGAAATTTACTTTACGAGCTGTGGCTCTTGAGAATTTTTGTCTTGAAATATGTGAGTGCTCCTCCCAACAGGTGTAGCCTCCGCTGGCTCACTTCACATGTTCATCTTATTGAGACAACATTTTGGCTGTTTTGTTCAAGTGATTTTTCTTTGTTTTGTGCTAATTACTTGTGTTAACTATGAGCAAGTGAAGAGAGAGAGAAAACATCTAGAAATTCTTCTACCTGACATTTTACTGGTGGGCGATTCTCCTTCCAGAGAATATCACTCCTCCTCCTCTTCCTCCTTGTCTTCCTCCTCGTCTTCTTCCTCCTCCTCACTCCACTGTCTTTCTCATGCATAGATCGTCTGATCTTTAAGGTAAATAAGTTAATAAAATCAGTTTATTTGTTTTGATAATTGTTATTTTATTTCTAACTGCATTTTTTCTGTTTTAAAACCCCTTCTGAAAGGATTTTTTGGGTGGTTTTTGGGGCCTGGAACAGATGAATTATATTTCAATTCATTTCAAAGGGGAAAAAAGTGATTTGTAAAATATGTAAAATGCAAAACGAGGTCAGTCATGGAATGAATTAAACTCATATTGTGAGGTTCCACTGCATCTTATACCATTAGATGAAAAACATCATCAGTTGGTATTAGTCATAATAACTCCACCCCCCAGTTCTTGGCAGTTAGTTTTAGATGGTAAAGAGTTCTCTGAAACCAGTTTTCCAGGCTGAAAGGTGGTTCTTTAAGCCAAGACAACACAAATCACCAGTCTGAGATGAATAGGTTCTGGCCGTCAATGAAGAAGAGACAAGCAGGATTTATTTTGACATTTCTAAGAAGAGGTGTTGCCAGACTGAAGGGTGATACCAGCTCACCTAAAATCTGGTTTGGGGCAGGTATTTCAATGTTCATGCACTGGCTGACAAACATCTATTGGTTGTTGAAAAGGAATTAGACATATTTTAAGAGTTTATGAAGTCTAAAATGTGAATAGCTTGTTTCCAGAAAAACCATAGGGGACTTCTCTAAACTAATATATATAATATTTTTATTCAGATTATATTACAAGTGTTTGATTTCAGTATGTTTTAAGTGGGTTGATCAGTCGTCTTCTTCATGTCCTTAAAAATACTGTAAATGTTGTAATATGTAAGTCAGATGATTCAAAACTCAGAATGAGAAAAAAGTAAAAGCCTGTCGTGGTGCAAAAGATAAAACTGATCTGAAAGCACTGGATAGGAAGTTGAATAACCAAGCGATGACTAACAAAAGAGGTATTCTGGTGCTGAGAACAGGGAACTTGGTTGTGTTTAAAAATACTATAACTGATTCCAACAGACAGGCTCCAATGGATGTTATCCATTATATTTATGGGTGACATGTATGGGAAAACAGATTGTTTTTCAGATTCAAGTACTGTATGAATTCACATCTACTGGACAAGTTTATTTATAAGATGTAGAGTATTCAATAGTACTGTTGTGAACTTTCACTTTACTTTCACTGTCATTGGAAAAATATTATTTAATTGCAATGCAGTAACATGTCCACACACCAATCGCTATGTTTTACGTGTGATAAATTGCTTTAAGGGAGATAAAATTAGGCGTTTTAGTCTCTCATCCAAGACATTTGTGGTCTTAAAAGACTGTGACCATAAATGTGGTGCTCTGAGTCATCTGACTCACAGGAAGTAGTCTGTCAGAAGAAGTCTGCCACTGGGCGACTGTTTCAATTGGCTCTTGTTATGGGACTTGGGAAATGTTTTTTTTTTTTCTTTTTTTTTCACAAACGTGGACTTGCCTTTGTTAAACATCCCTGTTTTAATTTCTCCTTTCCCCCAGAGAATTAGTCACAGGCATAAAGTATTTTGGTACATTTAGGTTTCGGAGACCACATTTCTCTTTTGGATCGTGAGCTGAAACATTTGGGGAACCACTGGTTAGGTTAACTGGACTAAAAATTATTAATGAACATCAACTAATCTTATCCTAAAGGTAAGCTTTGTTCTTTTTAGGTGTATCAGTTTGATCAGTTTAAGCAGAACACATTTTTTTAGGATATAAAATCATCTGTGTTGATCAGTTAGTCTTATCTGTTGGAATATATCCACCATCAAGCAACTATTTGACTCTGTATTCTCCTCTTTATCTGCCTTCTATATGTTACCGTTTTAACCCCCCCCCCCCCCCCCCACCCCATTATGTGAAACAACAGTAACCCCCGAGCTTCCACCTGGAGTGTCTGTGGGGTCTTCTTGTGTTGTCATTGAAGTATTTAATTATGAGGGCTGTCCTCCCTAAATGCAAATGTTCTACCAGAGCTCATTAATCTAAAAATGTTAGTACTATCACTATTACAGGCAAAGTATTTGTATTGGAACATGTCAACTTGGGGAAAAACCGGTTTGTGTCATATTTAGGTGTGAAGGGAAAGTAAATTACTGTGTGCATGTTAGTATTGAAACTGTAATACAACAGATGGTTGCCTACCACATGCTTTGGCACCAGCTTAATTTGCTTAACAAAACATTTGTTGTAGATTCTTTTACTTTTAACATGTTTGACACCTCTCCAGCGCTGTCCAGCAAATCGTGATGCATATACAGTATATAGCGGTAACTTACTAATAACTCAACATCAAATTGATTTATGATATTTATTTTATCCCATAAAGCATAGTTTTACTCAAACATCAACAAACCTCCATCAATAAAACCTATATCAGATTGAGTGAATGCATCAGTGAGTAGATGTTAGACAGAAGCTACAGCCTAGTGTGGTTATGTCACCACTAATGAAAGCATACTAATGTGACAATTGACTGACACAACATTTCTGCTCATGGAAGTGACGCTGAGGTCTTGCACTCACTGGAGCTTCCATGTTGCACAGTAGAGGTGTATGGAAGTGACATTTCCACCATTACTTGTCAATAACCTAAAATTTTTTACGGATCAAGCAATCTATACTCAAATAGTTAAATCACGAACATTCACTAACAAACCAAGTGCAGTTTAGATTATACAAAATAGAAGTTACTTTAAAAACCTAAATATTTCAGAGCTTTTGAGAAAATATTTGTGGCTACAGTCGCTGAAGCCACCCACTGTGCCCACCATTTAATTAAAAAAAAAAAAAAAGCATGTAGCCAACATTCTGTTTTATTTACAAAACTGGAAAATGTGTATATTAATATGAACATTCAGTTAAAAAAATGGCTCAGTACTGGTGACAAGATGTGTTCTGTTACAGATCAGGTCATTACATGTATTTTCAGTCTGGTCCATGGTGACGATACCAGCACACAAAACACTGGTAGATATGTCTCATGATAGTAGACTGAACTGCCATGAACATTTAGTAGCCTATACAATCAGATATACTTTATTGATGTCCGAAATGGGAAATTGAAATGTAACAGCAGCACAAGACAAGAGGCATGAAATACAGTAGAAAAAGAAAGAGAAGATAAAAATATAAACATTTAAAGTGACAAAAAATATATCTGATGTACCTAAATCAACATACTGAATAGTTTAACAGCATGTATCTAAAAGACAAAAGTGTTGACGTGCTGGTAGGGCTTTTATGGCACTGACCTGTTTAGATACTATGGGATATCGTCATATTTCAATACCTGAACATAATCAGTGTCAGTGCATGTACAGTCGCATTCATACAAAACTTTTCTACATTTGCATTAATAGTGTATTGACATAAAGCTTCAAGTTGTGGTAAATGAGGTTATTGTTTTATGTATTAAAAGTGCTTTGAGTTGAAAAAGCTGGGAAGCTGAAACATAAAACTAAAGAGATGTAGCCTTAATGTAAACCACACTGTGGTATATTAACATTTTTTATAACAAGAAACTGGTTTAAGGTGAAAGATAATACCAAACATTTGAACTATAGTTTGTAAGGAAATTTTATTTGTAATTAAATGGAAAATTGGTGTCAAAAAACTATCTAAAATGAGCCTTATCGAAGCCCAAGTATAAGTATATACCAAAGTTATTATTGTTAAGGGAAGCTAACGAAATTACGAAAACTAGAATTGAAAAAAACATTTTCGTTAACTGAAATGAATAAAAACTATAATTTAAAAAAAAAAAAGATGACTAACTGAAATTGTATTAGGTGCTTACAAATCTAACTAAAACGTATAAAAATTATGGATAAAATTCCCTTTGTTTTCGTCTTTGTCAATGTCGGATTGATATGAAATCTGTTTATTTTAGGGATGCACCGATACCAGTACCGGGTATCAGTCCGATACTGAGTGTCTGTAGTAATACTTGTACTCATAAAAGTGCTCCGATACAAACACACCGATACCACTTGATGGCAGTGTGATGTTCACCTCATTGTGAAGCAGGTACACGGTGGAGGCATAACGTCAGCAGTGTGGAGATTTTTTTTATGTAACGGTGGTGACAAAAGTAACGTTGACTGCAAGTTATGTTAAAGACACAGACGGATATGGCTGTTCTGTCCATTTGCGTACATTCCACACGTAATTCTGTCCATTTTCCAGGAGCTAGCGGATGCGTACCCAGAGCCATATAAAGATCATCATATTATCTTGTGTACCCAGATGGATTAGCAGTACTACCTGGAACCATGGAGGTAGTGGATATTTTTCAAAGAGCAGCTGTATGAGTTAGTGAAAAACTACTGACATATTTATGACGGCTGCCCTCATCAATATCAATATTGGTATCCACATTAGTATTACCTCCTCTGTCATCACTGTGTTTGTTATTACTGACTTTCTTTCTCTTCTTCTCAAAAAACTTTCCTCTTCTTCGTGGTATTTGTCCAGTATGGTTAATTAAGAGTGGTGCCCTCTGGTGGATTGATTGAGAAACGCTCATTTCTACACATGAAATGTCAGTAGCAGCACTTTGTCACAGTCAGACTAATGACAAAGACAATAAAGCACATTTTCAAAAGTAACTAAGAACTGTAATGGTATTATTAAGTACTCATATCGGAACTCGGTATCGGCAAGTACTCGAATGTAAGTACTTGTACTTGTACTCTGTCTGGAAAAAAGTGGTATCGGTGCATCCCTAGTTTATTTTGCTCAAGCAGTTTTACGGCACTTCACAGTCCGTCACTTCTCGCCCCTTGAGGTTTAGAGTCGGCTTCTCATCCCCACTCTACCTGGCAACATGGAGACTAAAGTTGGGAGAAAGCAGCAGAGTACAGTATGGGATTTCTATCAGTACGATGGTGAGTAAGATAAAAGATATGAAAAAATTAAAACTAATACTAAAACTAAGCATTTAGAAAAAAACAAAAGCTAATAAAAAACTAACAAACCTGCTCTAAAAACTAATTAAAACTAACTGAATTTGAGGGGAAAAAAAGTAAAAACTAAATAAAAAAAAAAAAACAACCTAAACTATAATGAAGAATCCAAAACTATTATAACCTTGGTATATACCAGTATCAAAATGTTGTGTAAAGTGGCTGAAGGTAGGCTCAGGTTTTTGTCTGTTGACTTGACGACATAGTGTTGATTTTAATAAACTTGAGTCTTGAATACACATTGTAACGTTCGCTGCGTGACCCCTGACATTCTTGCGTTTCTTTTAGCCTGTTTAGTTTCTTTTTAATGTCTCATTATCATGGTGCTGTTTTTCTGACAGAAACACCTGGGAACTCTTTGCATTGTCTGATTATCTTCCAGTAAAGTGTGTGCTTAAAGCTACATTGACTTACTGGAATGTTGTTTGTTGGTGTTATCTGTGTGACTCCGGTAGATTGGACTACCTGTCCACTGTAGGTGACCCAGACCACCAGAGTTATCAGCCAGCAATTATAGAAAATGAAAAACTGGAGAATATTATAGAAGGTCTTAAACTCCTCCTACTAATTCTTCAGAAATTTCCCTAGTATTCTTTAGAAGTATTTTTTAAATCTGTGACAGAGGAAGGGGAAATAGCTGTGTGGGCTTAAGATGAAGCAATGTTTTTTTTAAAAAGTCAGACGCTTTACTTTAACTCTGAGGAACTGATGCCAGTATGTTACCAGTTATGATACAGTTGCAGTGCTTACCAAAATTAGACAGTTAGTACACAACTATCCAATAAAATGTTAAATATAAAAGGAAATCATTTACTTAATCATCAGAAATAATTTCCTGCTATTTCCTATGTCTAAAACTAGAACAATCTGGGACATCTAGAGCCAACTTCGGGCAGGGTTGGACTATATCATCTTTAAAGTGGTGCTCCTGCCAACATTTGCATCCAAACAAAACAGGTCCAACACATTTGTGCATTTGTGCCGGTGCCACTAAGTGACCTGGTTCCCATGGCTGTTGAAAAGTGAAGAAGCAGTTAAACCACCCATCAGACTGCCTTTTAGTCAAGGGGTATGATTCACTCCCTCCACAAAAATAGACAGGACTGGTGTCACATTGATGGATTTATTTCACTTCTCTTGGATCATCATCAAAAGATCCACCGTGAAGTTGTTTATACGAAACAGCACACAAAGCAGCTAACAAAATAAATACACACAACTGAATGTAAATACAACTAGTTGCATATTGCACAACACATCATTTCCCGAACTGATAATGAAGTATCAAGCAGCTGAAAGAGTGTGAATAATTTATCGCAAACATTAGCAATATGTGTGTAACATAAATACACACTTTGCTTGCTAGTCTACCAAGAGGAAAAGAACATCTACCTGCACAAGGTTCAAAGAATAAACCAAGTCACAGGTGCTCTAATACTTAGGGATGCACTGATACCAGTATTGGGTATCGGTCCGATACGGAGTGCAATACTCATGAAAGTGCTCCAGTACAAACATGCCAATGCCACTTGATGGCAGCATGATGTTCACCTCATAGTGCAGCAGGTATGCGGCTGAGGAGTAATATCAACAGTGTGGAGATGTTTCAAAATAAACGACGGTGACAAAAGTAACGGTGACTGAAAGTTGCATTAAAGTCACAGACGGATACGGACGGAGCGTCCTCTACGTACATTCCGTATGTAATTCTGTCCGTTTTCCGGAAGCTAGCAAATGCGTACCCAGAGCCATATAAAGATCATCATATTATCTTATAAGGCTTTGTGCGTACCCAGATGGAGAAGCAGTACCACCAGGAACCGTGGAAGTAGCGGGGATTTTCAAAGAGCGACCCTGTGAGTTAGTGAAAAACTACTAACAGATTTATGACAGCTACCCTCATCAATATCAATATCAGTATCCCCATTAGTATTACCTCCTCTGTCACCACCATGTTTGTTATCACTGACGTTCTTCTTCTCAAAAAAACGTACTCTTCTTCGTGGTATTCGGCCATTTTGGTTAATTAAGAGTGGCACCCTCTGGTGGATTGATTGAGAAACGCTCATTCTAACACATTAAATGTCAGTAGCAGCACTTTGTTCCAGTCAGACTAATGACAATCACAATAGAGCACATTTACAAAAGTAACTAAGAACTGGAATGGTATTATTAAGTACTTGTATCGGTACTCGGTATCGGCAAGTAATCAAATGTAAGTACTTGTGCCCAGTCTGGAAAAAAAGTGGTATCGATGCATCCCTACTAATACTTCTTTAAAGCTCTCAACAAAAAATCTCAATGTGAGGGTTAACAAAGAAAAATGCAAAACACACACTTCTGTCCACCATAACACTTCAAGTTGTCCATTGTAGAAAACAACCGGAAAAAATCCATTCCTACAGTAACCCACTATATTCATGAAACAAAATATATGAACAAAACATCAGGGACGTTTATGTACAAAAGTCTTTGTCCACCCTTAACTTTGTTGTTTTTACAGGGTTGAAATGAGCATAAATATGTATTTATCATTCTCTTTTCTGCAGATACATCAAGAAAATACGGGAAATATGTGCACAGACTTAAAATACATACAAAAAAGCTGAATAAAATGGGTTGTGACAAGAAACAGCACAAACGGTCAGAAAAATGACGTGTTAAAAGATCAGAAAATTCATGCAAAAAATCTCATATGGTCCAAACAAAATGGTTTCAGACATGCTAAGTGCAAAGGGAGGTCACACTAATTACGACCACTTGGGTTTATAGAAGCTAGTTTGTTTGTTTTTTAAATGAAACGTTAGTGTTCCTGCTGTACATACTTTACATATATCCAGATTGAATCTTATTGCAGACTGACAAATGCTTCGTTAGCCTCATAGCATAATTGCGGAAGTCATATTTTTTCCCTGTCATAGCCGATGATGAAAAACAAATCAGCAGTATTGTAGTATATGGGATGGCTGTGGCTCAGTTGATAGTGTTGGTAGAGAGTCATCCCATGACCAAAGGGTCAGCGGTTTGAATCCTGGATCCACATGTCCTTGTCCTTGGAGGTATAGAAAATGCGCTAAGTTAAGTTCATTTACCATTTTAGGAGAGTAAAGTATCAGATGATACGTGATATGGCCAAAAATATAACTTGGGCAGTTATGCTATGAGTCTAATGATATGTGTGGTCTTTAGAACTTTACTAAACCAACAAACCTAAGCTAGGACAAGGACTTTTACACAGGACTGTTGGTTTCGTACAATTAGATGCACAGTAGGTAGTTCAGTTCAACTTTTTTTTTTTTTTTTGCCCCCCTTGAGTAAAACCTGTACTGCCACAGATGAGGTTCTCTCTTCCAGAATACCCTGTAATAGATGTTGTTGGTACAGAAATATTATAGAATATCAACTCTCCTCCTCTTGTCCTCTTCTCTCATTTTTGTTGAATGGAAACTGACTTAAATCATGTAAAAATGAAAAAAAAAAAAAAATCTGAAAAATTAAAGTCTGCACACAGTGTGATTCTCAGATGATTTAAGACAGTTTTACACATCACGTTTCAGAAGCTGTTGGACTGTTGACTAAGACCACTCAGTGCAAACAGGTACCGTTATGACTGAAGACTTTACAATAAATACTGAGCATCTTGACTGTGATGCTCCGTGTAGGAAATGGTCTGCTTTCAGTCAGATCTGAAAGTTGAAACTCAAATCTCAGTTTCATTCCCATTGCGTGCGTTGGGGCTGACATGTGACCTGACTGAACTAACAGTCAGCTAAATTCCAGAACATGTTAAACGATGATGGATGCCTCTCGTGCACCACCTTGTACGTTGTTTTTGTGATTCCTGACCTAACATAAACCTGATTTACGGACTGAATACTAACAGCAGTTTAGTCCCCATTACAACTAACAACAAGATGACATGTGTATGAAGCACAGTTTCTGTTCCTGTGGTGTAACCTAAGTCCTGGCATGACGCCCAGTTGGCATTGCTAAAATTTTAATGGTTAGTAAAGCTGAGTAGGTGAAGGTGAGCACAAGTTAGCACATGCATGCTCTGCTAAGCACTTATAGCTGACTCATCAGAGCTCCAACGCTGAGGGGGGTGTTGAAAATCAACCATTTTAATGTTTTAAGGCAAGGAGCTAGTTTGAACATGACCCAGCTTAGACAATTTAGCAGCTGTTTGCGGTCAAAACAAGTCATTAATACTTCAGGATTTGGCCATAACTCCAGGGAACACCGTAGGTTTGAATCCAGCAGATTCTTCCGTGAATATAAAGGCTACTCGCGCCCATTGTGGATGAGGAGGAGAAATCAGACTGTGCACAAGATCACGCACCGATGACTCAGCCAGTCACAAGAAATAACTCAGAGGACATGATGTAGCTGCTCCTCGGGTCACTCTGCGAGTAGCTTTCAGTGATCCAATTGTTTTTGGAAATGGCCTCCTCATTTCCAGTTAAAACTAGAGCAATGCCCTGATCATGATGAGTCATCCATCACCCCAGGCACCGAGCAGGCTTAGACTTCCCTGAAAAGACAGTAATGTGTACTCATGAGTGAGTTATGTTGGTGTGTTGTGCACTCTAACAGTGGAAGGTGAAAATGACTCGGAAGAAGCTAAATTTGTGTTTTTTAGTTTGCATGTATTTAAAATATAACGCACAATCTCAGCGAACTGCACTGATTCTCAAACGTTTTATATTGTCTTCAGAAAATATTTGCGTCTCCATGCACCAACATTCATACAGTCACACACATCTGATTCAGCTACACACAGTTCACACAGAGGACAAAGTATTTATTATAATAGTATTATGACAACCACCTTCATCTGGTTTAAGCTCAGCCTTTAATCTTAAATAATGATGTGATATTTGGAGTGATAGATATTTATATTGATTGATGTGATTTTTTTCATTATAGAGTTTTATTACTTGTTACTGCTATTTTTTTGTATTGTTTGTTTGTTTCGTATGAATGCACATATTCTTTCACTGTATCCTGTTGCTGCATTGACCGGTGAACGTCCCAATTGTGGGATCAATAAAGTTTTATTTAATCTAATTTCTTCATATGTCCCTTTTTGGAACTGTGGTAATGTTTAAAACCAAAGTGAACGATTTGAAATATAGAATTGTTTGCTCTACATGAATTTTATAAAATGTCCTCATCTCAGTCTTTTGGTTTTTTGTTTGTTTTGTTTTTTTGGAGTAAACTGCAAAAAATGTATATAAAGAATAGATTTCATATGGATAGGGAGTGTGTTGTTTGCAATTTCTCAGGTGAAATGATTTTCTTTCTTCAAACAGTGCTTCTATGGCAGTATGATAATCTGAAGGTAGATACTTTATCATCACTGTTAATAAATTACTTGTATTTTTGCCTTTCCAGCTGGTTGCAATCTGTAAATGCATTTGTTCACTGGTCCGTTGTATTTTATTATTGATCGATTTTTTTCATGTTGCTGTAAATGTTAGTCGTGCTACTTCGGCTGAATGTCACTACAAGGGTAATTTTGCTCCTGCAGAACAACTGAAAAGTCTTATATCAGTATATATTTTAGATATATTGTATGTTGGTGGTTGATTTGGACTCAGTCCTTCAGAGAAATGTTTGTTTTTATCGTATAAGTTTTTATAGCATAGACTGTGTAAGAGATGCTGACTTGGGCTGATGTTTTGAAGCCTTCATTCTGCATTTTCACCAAATAAAACTAAATGTACTCTATTTGGGTAAGAGGAAAGTGGCAAATAGTAAAGCTTCAGGCTAAATTGCTGTTAACACCAACCAACCACACTACTAATTACACTGTAATGAGAGTTAGAAAAAAATCATCTAACTGAAGTTGCTTGTTAAATGTTAACACATAACCTAGTTGTGTCTAAAGCTAGAATCAACACAGTCATTAGCACTAGATCCCCTAATGAAAAGGCTAACTCACAAACTCTGTAATCCATGTTAGAATTATTATTGCACATTGTATTGGTCTGAACACCCTAAAATTGTTGCACATGACTGTATAATGACAATAATAGGCTAGTACTTGCAGATTTTAAGAAACATTTGCATGACAGGGTTCTTAGCTTAACATCTTAACCACAACTACAGTAGAGCTGTCAGAAAAAAACAACATTTTATTGTATAATCTTGAATTGAAATAATCAAATAATTAGCAAAAACACATTTTCTGGCTTGTGCTTTTCTATTTTCTATATCATTGATAGGTTTCATATGAATGTTGAACCTGTTAATTGTTTATCTCTTCTTGCATGTGAAACGTCCGGCAAAAATCGTTTAGGTATTTTTACCCTTGGCCACACTGGCCAAAGGGTATTGTCATCAGTTGATTGTCTGTCCATCTGTCTGTCCATGTATATGCAAAATCTTTGGCATGCACCAGTGGTTCTGAACCGTGGGGGGCAGCAGATAGTCAACTACAATGATAAGGTGAGGGGAGGTCACTTTCACTGTCTCACAGCTTTATGTACAGGTCCGTCGCGCTACTTGTAGAATTATGTGTTGACGTCCGGTTTGAAGACGGGTTGAAGTCTGTGAGCGGGGGGGCATCCGGCACATCGTCCATCTGTCTGTCTATATATGTAAAACCTTTGGCGTGGAGTGAAGGCCAAGGGTTTTCAAGTGCATGCATGTTTTTTTTTTTTTTTTTTTTTTTTTTTTGAATATCTGCACCTCTTTTTCCTGTAAAACAAAAATATCTGTTGTGCATCTTGAACCAAGTCACGCTCACATTTGAATAAATCTAATTTCCTGTAAGCAAATGACGTTAAATCTCTCTCCAGTCAAATCCTTATCGTATTTCAACGACATTTTAATCACTCCCACAGCTTCCCATTAACAGATCTTGTTTTGACATGAACTACCATTAACTGCCATAGCATGCACAGCTTCAAGCACATACCTTCAGGCACTCGGAATCAACACTGTTTATTTTTTTGGCATTAATTCAGCCATCATGAGTCTGAATCACTTGACACTTTTTGTTTGATGTTCACACACACAGGTTTTCGTATTCTCCCAAAGTCAACAACGCTGCATCTATTTTGACTTAGATACTGATCCAGATCTTTTATAAACTTTAAGTGTTATAATAACTAATTTAGAGCATTGTACAGCTTTGGCAGCAGAATGGACTATTTGAGAGCTTTTTCTTTCCTTGTCACTCATCACTTGATTTCAAACCCTGGAATATTGCGGTTACTCAAGATGCGGTGATCCTGTCTGCTGTCTTTAGTAAATTGCTACTGCTACTGTGTTTATGTGTTAAAAGAGCAGCGTTTACATACCTGCTTATTTCCTGTGTTTTAGCAGTGACAAGCGAATAGATGTGATGTCACCATGGAGGCACAGAACAACAACGAACCCACCTTAGACAACCACAACAAGCTCTACAAGATCGACAGTCAGGAGGATCAGGTGGGACATCAGATCTGAATAATAACAGAACATAAAAGGTCTGTGTGTGTGTGTGTGTGTTGGTCGTTGGATTTTCCTTCAGTATCCGAAAATAAAGGGTAATTGGATTGTATTTTTAGATCTATCCACCTCAATGAGACAGACTGTCCTTTTGTCAGTCTCTGTTACTTTTAGAATCAATTTTGGCAGCCATTTCAAGCCAGACTGACTTGAAATGTAGTTGAGCTCTTAATATCGCCTAGTCAAATTTATTACTTTATACCTCAGGGTAGATTTGTTCTGCAGCAAGCCAGTGACATTCATTTTAAGAGACAAATTGTTAGCTTCGTAGCATAAATGCCCAAGTCATATTTTTGGCCAAATAGTGTTATCTACACAACTTACTTTCCTAACACTGCTGCTTCATTTTATGCAGATTTCACAATTTGGTGGAAAATGTGACTTAGGCAACTAAGCTATGAGGCTAACGAAATAACAAAACATGATGCAAGAGTCATAGATGCATCATTGAAGTTAACAGTTCTTCTTAAATGCAGGGTTTTCCCAACCATTACGACTCTTACACCTTTAGTTTTCTTTGCAACACCTAAGAATAAGAATCTGATAAACACAACTGCGACTTCTCTACCACACCGGAAAGAAAAGTGTTACAACTGGTTCTCTGGCCTCGCCTAAATTGTAGTTGGGTGACTTCTATGAGCAGATTTATTTAGTTTATTTTAAGAAGGTGCAATGGCCCAAAAGTATGAAAAATATATATTTAACTCAAAAACAAAAGGGCTGTTTCAGCTTCTAAGTTGTCCACGAACCATAGAGAAAACAACAATCAGAAGTGATATAGAAGGCAAATTTCTTTTTCATGGTCAAAAAGAGAAGGAAATGGAGACTGTGATGGGCTCAGCTGGGTCTCCTTTCATTTTCAGTCAATGTTGTTGCAAATAGTGGAAATGAAAACCAATTCCAATTTTTATGCTTGTTTATTTTTTGTTATTTCTCAAATGATTATTCCATGACATAACATATTAAACCATAAAATAATGACATGGGGTATGTTTTTTGACATCTTTTAGTTATTGTAATAACTTTAATGTAAATACAATGGGCCAATAACCATTACCATTTTTTCCACTCACTTTGTTCCAGGGAAACAAAGAAGTAGTCATTATTAAAAGAAGTGTTTACAGGGTTCCCACAGGGTCTTAAAAAGTCTTAGAAGTCTTGAATTTACAAATCTGTATTTGATACCTTAAAAAAGTCTTTAAAATGTATTGAATTTGATATGGTAGGTCTTAAGTTGTGTTGCCATAAATGTGTTTAAATGTGTCCAACTGCAGACACTAATGTTATTCTATTCGCTTCCACCTGTTCCAACCTGACAATTTATATTGAAATTTGGAACCAATTATTACTAACTTTGCAGCCCTGGTGAGAAGTGACTCAGCATGGTGAGAATCAAGGTGTTGGAGTAAATAAATACATTTTTGTAAATTCTAAGAGTCATGAATTTTTGCCAGTATGGCTGTGAAATAGGCATTAAATTCTGTTCTAAATAGTCTTAAAAAGGTCTTAAAAAGTTTTAAATTTAAAGGTGCGGGAGACTTTCGTGACCAATTTTTTATCAAATCTGTAAAACCTCAGTCATAGCATTAAGTATCACGAATCTGTAAGTCTTTCTGTGATTACTCACCTGAATCTCTTGCATTACGGGGAACAATTTTGAAGTGCCATCCACCATAAACAAACCATGTGTTTGCATCCAGAGCCGGGAGGTAACTCAGGCATCTTCGGAATTTTGTTGCAACGTGCATTGTGGGAAATGGAGGCTCATGCCGCTGCCTGACAATGGCAGCGGCAGCTCGACCATATGATTTTATATGGATGAAACAAACATGCGCGGAAACAGCTGGAGGAATATGCATAGAGGGGAAGGGAGCTCCTGCCGTTTCCGCCTCGTGTCTTTGGCAGCTGTTGCTGCCGCTGCCAGACAGCGGAGCGAACCGGCGTTTCCCACAATGCATGTCACGACAAATTCCGAAGATGCCCGAGACTGATGTAAACACACGGTTTGTTTATAGTGGATGGCACTTCGAAATTGTTCACTGTAATGCAAGAGATTCAGGTGAGTAATCACAGAAAGACTTACAGATTCGTGATACTTAGGCTATGACTTAGGTTTGACAGATTTGATGAAAAATTGGTCACGAAAGTCTCCCGCACCTTTAACTTATAGAAACCTTGAGGAACCTTGGTTTAGGTCCTTCATCATGATATTCTTTAATGAGCATACATTTTAGTAAAGGAATTACCTTTAATGTACATTTGCCAGTAAAGTTGGAATAAAATATTTTCCTCATCTCATTAAATGACTGGGACAATGTGACTTATTCTCTATAGATAAATTGTATCTGAGACTCTGTATGTAATCATTACACCAGGTCAAAAGTAATTACTGATGTGTAGAAATGGGAATAAAAACAGGAATGTGTCTAAAAACAAAACTATTCCAACTTTATGGACAACCATGTATATCACAAGAGATAAAGATAGACAATTCATCCCTAGCTATGGGTCTGAAGGTTTAAATTATTATTGTGAAGAGTTTGAGTGATAATGATATTTTAGTAATAAAAAAATAGCTCCATTGTAAATAGTGGCAAATTCACACTTAAGCCAGTCATAATTTTCAAGACAGTCTCATTTATTTAGTACCATAAAGCTCCTACATACACTGCATTGCTGAGAGTTTAAGTGTTTTTTTTTTCTTTGTGCAGAAAAACGTGCCAAGCTATAAGTACTGCTGCACAATGGCAAACTTCCGCATTGAGAAGAAGATTGGCCGTGGTCAGTTCAGCGAAGTTTACAAAGCCACGTATCTGCTGGAGGGTCAGCTGGTTGCACTCAAGAAAGTCCAGGTACTGAATCCAGTGTGCAGTTATGCAGTTGCACTTAAAGCCACATGCATAGAATGATCCTAGTAACTGATGATGATAAATCGAACATCTAATTGGGACCTTTGAGTCTGAGTTTGGGTGATTTGAGATAAGAGATGGTGTACTGTGCATGTGTCTACTGCCTGACAGATGAAAACATCGCTGACAGTTGGAGTTCAACATATATGTAACAGCATATAGTTTGGTTTGAACACTTGTGCATTTTTGCTAATAATTAACAAGAAGTTGATATGTTGAGTTAATGTTTTACATTTCATGCTGTATCTTTGTAGTCCTTAAAAACCCAGTGTAGGGTAGATATGCCAATTAAATGTACTGTGAGTTTCTTTTTGTATTTTTTTGTTGAGTTCACCTTAAGCCCCCCCATCATGGTCATCAGAAAACAAACATGAGATTCTGTAGACAAGATTAGAACATTTTAACAAGCATATACTTTATAAAACATGCTACACATTAAGTTTTAAACGTACAATAAAATAACTTCACAGTAGTAATTATTCAGTAATCATTCTTTTAGTAGCCTTAGGACACATTCACTGGAAGTGAAAACCAGTTCTAACAGTGTCTTTCTTATGAAATCCATTTCATTTCTTTCTTACAAAACTCCATCCATTAGGGGTGGGAATTATGAACTGTTTCCAAATTGTCCAAAACAAAGGAGTTGTATTTATATGCCTCTCTGTTTCTTAACTACTTGTGTCGACGCTGACATGTTTTTCAGACAGTTGAACATTGCAAAACAATAGGTACATTTCCATTGACGTGTTTCTATTGGCAAACTCAGTTTGCACCCAAAAATACTTGGGAGATCTGGAAAAGTTAATGTAGCAACCCATAAAGAGCCAAACATCCACCATCAACCAACAGCATCCACTGATCTAAAATGTTTAGTACCTATTGATCCATTAATTCTATCAATACATGTGAATAATTGGTGTAAAATACAGTTTGTCATCTTTTCATGGTCATCAGATATGACCCATTTTATGACATTCAGAGGCTCCGTAGTTACCGTGGAAACACTGTCATCTTCTACAACATTAATTCACCAGTAAAACCCAAGAAGTTTGATCGATGACAGTGGATGGAAACACTTGTTTTTATGTTCAATTATTGATATCTTTGCTGAAAAAAGTAACTTTTTTTTTCAGTTTTCTCTGAATGATTTACACAAAAAAAAGAAAAATAAAGAGGAAAATATTACAATAAATAGTGATAAATCACTTAAGAAAGGTTAAATAGAGAGAAAAATGCATTTGGGAGTTGCCACAAAAGTGTCACTGGGTCTTTATGGGTTAAATAGACCAATGAAAATAAGGTGAGAGAAAGCGTTATATGATCCAGATTTGAGGTTCCATTTGTGGGCAAAACCTGAGGCTGGCTTCAAGTTTTTATACAAAATACCTCTTATGTCTGTCAGCTCCTCGGTTCTGGAATGATGTTAATGTATGCAATATTATATCTTAACTGTCAAATGTTTAAAGAATGATGATGTGTTTTCTAATTTTTTAGTGACAATGATGAGCATTGATTAATAAAATGCAATTACCTCCCTGCCGCCGATGCTTAAAAACACTCCAATACAGAACATACGTTCAGATTAACAACTTTCTTGGGCTGTTTTTGGTTTTGACTGTTTTCATGTTATTGTAGTTGGTCAGGTGGTGATGAATAAACATTGAAACCACATATGGGAAGGTGGAAGCATGATGACTCTGAGTGTTAGAAGTCAAAAATACATCTCTTTGTCACTTCAGATCTTTGAGATGATGGATGCCAAAGCCCGTCAGGACTGCATCAAAGAAATAGATCTACTGAAGGTAAAAGTCATCAACAATGCTGTGTTTTTCAATGGTCTGTTAAGTCCATTGATAAGATGAGCTCTGATAAGCACAAGTTCTATCCTTAAATTTACATAAAAGTGTGTTGCTGATGCAGATAATTGAAAGTACTGGACCTAAACTGTTAAATGTGACATCAGAAGTTACATATTGAAAACCTGCTGATTTCATCGCCTGTTGACAACAGTTTTTCTGTTTGTCCCCTGCAGCAGCTGAATCACCCCAACGTGATCAAATACCTAGATTCCTTTATTGAAGACAGTGAGCTGAACATTGTTCTGGAGCTGGCAGATGCTGGAGATCTTTCCCAGATGATAAAGGTCAGGAATGACACACATCAAATTGAGCCAGAACGAGTGAAATGTAGCCAGAATTTAACATCCAGGAATTGAAAAACTGATTAGATAGTGTACTGGGGAGTAAATACTTGGTCTGAATGTCACAAATCACACTCAGGGTGGGAAGTTGAATCACTGTTTTCAATGTGAGAATGTCATACGACTGTGTTTCAAATGCAAATTGGGTAAAAGTAGGAAATCTGACAAGGTTGTTGCTGCAATAGGTCAACAAGAGCGGAGAGGGTCTAAAAATTCAAAACCTGCAGTTCCTTAAATGTCCAACAGAAAAAAGATATATGTTTACAGCCAGGTGACAAACAGCTTTGGTCTTTAATTTTCCCATTTGTTTTTTATATTTTGTTTTTTTTACAAAACTCACCCATTTAAATCATATTAAAGCTTCAGTTGGTGAATAATTAAGGATGTAGCTGCTTTAAGTGAAAACCCAGTGTCCTCCCTGTCTCCAAAGTTACACCAACTGAACTGTTAGCAGAACTTAGCTGCATTAGCTTTTGCCACTTTGGTATTTCATTATATGGTCTATCCGCAACCCTGCTACTTAGGTCTGTTAATTTGAAATACTTTATTTATACATATGCAAGTTGACATGACTTTTATGAAATACTTAAACTTTTTTTTAATTGAATAATGAACAATCGAACAGTATATCTACATAATAGTACATCAAAGTAGGATTAAAAAAAAAAGTCACGTTTTACATTATATTTTACATTTCCAATATATAGTTAACAGATATAAGTTAAAAAAAATAAATAAATAAATAAAAATTAATAAGTAAAAAAAGTAAAATAATAAATTAAAAAAACTCGAGGTATAAAATAGAAATTATATGAATTACATAAGATTATATACTTGACCGTTTTTTTGATTTTATTTGCTTTAGAGTTTATAATGTTCTTCAAATTGTCTAAATAATAGGAAAAAAGTGCTATAAAAACAATAATGTTTGGACACTGGTGTGCAGATTTAGTGCAGTGAATGTGAAATTTGGCAAATATTACTAAAAGGTTGATGATATATCTTTTTTCTGGATTTATCACATAGTTTAAACTACTGGTGTTTAACATTACAGTGTTAGTTAGCAGTTACCCTCACACTTTCTGAGCTCCTCCCTTTTTGTCCAAATATGAACACTTCTATTTTAAAAGCAAACTGGCGATTAGATTAGAAGATTTCATACTTAATTTGTGCTTTTCTATTAATACACCACAATCAAATGGAAATGTTAGCTACAAACTGGTTAATGTTAACATTAATAGTTGTCAAAAAGTTATCATATGTTAATTTACCTTTAAATATGGTCTGATGATGACCCTCTGCATTTTCAGTATCCATTATCTTTTCAGTTGGGAAGATGCAACATAATAACTATTTGCCAGATTTCCTTAGTTTAATTAACTAGCATGCTGGCCCACAACTGTCTGTCATTATCATTTCAATAACAAAATTTGAGCTTTGTAGAGGACAATGGCAGCCATGTGAAGCCAGTAGTATTATTTATGATGACACTGGTCTCACTCCACTTTCACATTATTTAATGGCATTTTAACCCTTAGGGGTCTGAGCCTATTTTGGACTTTTTGAGTACTTTTGATTTTGCCTTTATATACTATATAAAGAAATGTTTATTATACCCATGTTTGTGTTTTTTTCAGCACAACTTCATCTATCTCATCTGCTTATTATTTATTCATTTTAACCTATTATATCAATATAAAACACCAAAAAACACACAAAATATAAAATCCGATTGTAAAATGTCTATAATTTATTGCATAAATAACACAAAGATGCTTAACAAACCTTTTCAAAGACTTTAAAAGTGAATATTGGTTCCAAATATTAGGTATATAAAATCAAAATTGTAATAAATTAAAACTGTACTCAAATATTTGGTGTAAAAACATATCTTTACATAGGCATTTTCCCCATTTTTCTCACCCCGTCGGTCCTCCCGGTTTCTGCATCTGGTTCAGGTGGGGTCATTCTCACCCTTACTTGTAATGCTAATGCAGTCTGTGGACTAGAATCCGCAGATTCAGCCAGTTTTTTCCATTTTGAATAAGGACAAAAAATGATGAAGATATGGTCAGAAATCTAATGCCCCCCACCACCACCACCACCACCTCATTTTCATACTTTTATTCACGTTCGTTTACTCCAAGTTCAAACTGTCATGTGTCCAGTTGTATTTGCTCTATCAACACCAAAGAAAAAGTGGGAGAGTGTTTCTAGTCCGCACTTTCGAATGCAATTGTCTCCAGTGGTCTACGTAACCGATTTCCAACGTTATGACGTGTTGAAAATGTCACGTGATTCAGTCACAGGGCCGTGACCGTGGACCCCTAAGGTTTAAAACTTCTTAGCATTGTCCTGTTAAAATAACAACTGGCTTTTCTCTCCAGTACTTCAAGAAGAAGAGGCGGCTCATCCCAGAGAGGACTATATGGAAATATTTTGTGCAGCTGTGCAGCGCACTAGAGCACATGCATTCACGCAGAGTAATGCACCGTGGTAAACAGCTACTCACCCCTGTCATCATTTACATAATGTGCACTTCATTATCCATCATCCATCCTTCTGCTCAACCCAAACCATCTTTTCACTCAATGTTTTTCTCAACTGTTATCTTTAAACAGTCACTCAAGATAGTACTTTGAGATTTTATAGGAAAAGGATGTTGATATTCCTAGACTTAAATGAGTGTGTGTGTGTGTGTGTGTGTGTGTGTGTGTGTGTGTGTGTGGGTGTGTGTGTGTGTGTGTGTGTGTGTGTGTGTGTGTGTGTGTGTGTGTGTGTGTGTGTGTGCGTGTGTGTGTGTGTGTGTGTGTGTGTGTGTGTGTGAACCAGATATCAAACCAGCCAACGTGTTCATAACAGCCACAGGGGAAGTAAAACTGGGTGACCTGGGATTAGGGCGCTTCTTCAGCTCTAAAACCACTGCAGCTCACTCCTTAGGTAAAGCACACACATTAAAGTCATGGTGATGTTACATATTTTTAACCAGTCTCTGAATGTTAATGTGTTTCTCCCTGTTTTGCTGAACCAGTGGGGACTCCCTACTACATGTCACCAGAGAGGATCCATGAGAACGGATACAACTTTAAGTCAGACATCTGGTCCTTGGGATGTCTTCTGTATGAGGTAACATCATTTCAGCTACACTTTGACTGGGATTCCAGTAAATGTTTCTGCTTAAGAAAAAAACACCTGAAGACAGTTAGCCAATCTGCTTGTGGTAGATGATGCAAAATATATTACACCCAAAACAGCAGAAGTGTAACAAAATAATAGCGGTAATAAACTGCTCACAAGGGTGGCCTGGAAAGATTAGAGGTAAAGTATGAACTAAAAGGTTTCCCAGGGTTCCTGCGAGGTCTTAAAAGTTTTGAATTTGCAAATATGCATTTAATACCTTAAAAAAGTCTATAAAAGGTATTAAATTTGATATGGTAGGTCTTAAGTTCTGTTGCCATAAACCTGTTGGCTGTATTGTGTTTAAATGGGTCTGTTTAATGTCCAAACTGCAAAGAAAATAACATTAGTCTACTCAGTTCCACCCATTCCAACCCGTCAATTTTATTGAAATTAGGAACCAATAACATTGATCTATAATTTTTTTTTTTAGAAATTACTTGCCTCAGAGATTAAATGTGCTAAATGTTATGTATTTTGATAAGATTAATTGGAAAACAAAAGACCAAAGAGCAGGTTTGCTTATGTTTTCAAAGTATATGATAAAGTGTTATTCCACATATATGTTGGTTTATGTACATTTACACAACAGATTTATAAATCTTCCACTAGATAGAACCTGTGAAGTGAATGTATTGTAATGTGCAGACAGGGTTTTGAAGTAGATCTGGTAGCTCTGAGACAAATATTCCTTTGGAGTTAAACCCATTCTCTCGTTAATTCTCAAATTTCACATTTTGACCCAAGACAGACTCTTGGAAACTTCAGCCAACCAGCATTTAGGACTGGATTTCTCTATATCAGTGACTCAGACGTGATAAAATTTCACTACTTTTATTCTGGAAGCTTTTTTTTTTTTTCTTTTTTCTTTTTTTTTTTTTTGTAATTTATTTTTTATTGACATTCAGTATCAGACATTAGCATTTTGTGTATCATATGTATATATCATACATCTGTTGTCTGCTCTAAATGCCAGAATAATATATTTGTTTTATGTCAGATAACCAAATAAAAGAGGAAAAACTATGTACAAGTAGGGAGTGATCTTTTCCATACAACACAATCACTGATTTGTGAAAACGAAATCAGGCCTATGGGGTGTGACATAGTTCTGGAGGCATTTTACTTGTAAGACCAGTGTTGTCACTAACCTTGCAGCCCCCCGGTGACAAATGATTTGGAACAGTGGGAATAAAGGCGTTAGAGTAAATAAATACATTTTCCTAAATTTTAGGAGTCACAAATTTTTTGCTGTTTGGCCATGAAATAGGCATTAAATTCTGTTCTAAATAGTCTTAAAAATGTCATAAAGTCTTACATTTAACTTGTAGAAACATGTAGGAACCCTGAGGGAGTTAATGATAAGGTGAATGCCACTTTCATTTTCTCACAGCTTTAGCTACAGAGCTATATGACCCGCCACGTCCTCCACACACGATACATGTACAAATTCTACCTGACCTGAAAGACTTTCCAGCTTTTTTACCTCTGCCAAGGAATGGTGGAGGTTGTTTTCATCAGGGTTTGTCTGTTTGTTTGTTTGTTTGTCTGTTAGCAAGATAAATCAAAAAGTTATGGACGGATTTGGATGACATTTTCAGGAAACGTTGATAAGGGCACAAGGAACAACTGATTAAATTTTGGTGGTGATCGGGGGGGTGGGACTGATCTGCCTTGGCGGAGGTGTGCACTCCGAGTGCTTTTCTAGTTTTCCTCATAATTTTGTGACGTTTCAGAATCTCAGAAAATAACTGAGTTTTTCCCTCTATAAATATTATTCCCCTCTTCTGGTTCATACTATTTTAATTTATTTAAATTAAATGTTTTTAAATTTTTTTTTATACATATAAGTAAACTGTTTATCAGACATCCTCATCAAACATATATGACACAGGAGAAGTGAGTCAGGTTTTGGTCAAGCTGTTTTAATGCGCATCCCCAGACACATTGGTTTCATTAAGATTTATAGACATTCTTGTTAAAAAGAGTTCAAAGTGAAATCTAACCGTTTACAGCTGGATGCACTTTGGGTCAACATCGTAGGTCTTTAGAATCGATGTGGGATGAAATAGTAAAGACATGGTTGAATGTGGTAATTTAATTTTAGTCCTTGCAGAAAAGAAGCTACACTTGCACAATAAATCCCAACCTATGTTTCCATGTACAGCAGAGCTTTATTCTCACTGTGTGTCTGTGACTGAGGTGATCAGAATACATATTGGCTGTGATCTGAAGCTCTTATCCCTCTGTTTGGTCTTAAAATCATACAGAGAGGAAATGGGGACAAAGGAGCCACATCCTTTGTACCAGGAAGCTTTCAATGGAAGCATATTTTAACACAAAACAAACCAAATAACACTGATAAATCTTAATACAGCAACATTAAATACACGCCTCAAGGGTCTTTCTCAGGACTACCCAGAAACCCTTGCCACCACAGTGAACATAATAAGCCCTATTCTTAGTCATATTTTCTTGCATTTCCATGGAATGTTGAGCCATTGTTGGAGGAGTCATCTCCAGAGACAAAGGCTTCACAGTCCTCTGGGTTTGGCACATTCTCTGGGAATGGACCAGGTTTCGACTGGCAAACAGAGTAGCATTATCTGTCATTTTTATTTATTCACCACATCCACCACAGGATACCGGACACTTTCTCATACCTTTCCCTTCTTTGCTCTTTTTGAGTGTTTTAGCAAAAACAATAAGCAGTTGAAAGACGTGATGGGGCCAAAATGAAACATAATGTACTACAAAGGTTCAGGGCCACACACATTCTGGAGCTTGTCTGATCAGGAAGGAGACTCAGTCTTAGCCTGGCGTATCTACAAAGTTTGAAAGCATTCTTAAGACAAAGCTCAGGGTTAGTGAGACCTCTTTTTCCTGCTAACCCTAAAAAGGACAGTAGCCAAAAAGGAAAAGTAAGGCTTTTGATACCTGATAATCATGAGGAAATATAACTGCTTTCATGGTCTATCAGGCTAATGTAGCTGTTTTGCAAAACAGATTTTTTACATCTATATCTGGACCTTTAAACTACACATTAACAGAAAGTGTACAAAATGTGGACAAAGAAAATGGAGTGATTGGGAAACACCCCATTTTGCTCATGTCTGTTATTACTGTTCTAACACTACACTGTACTATAAATCACTGTATGACCTGCAGTGGATTGAGGTCAGCGTGGATACCGTTGGGAGACGAACCAGACCGAGATTATGGTGAAATCCACCAAATGCACAGAATACACTTTAACAACCTGAACCAACACTTTATTTAACTTAATGGGTACCTGTAGTGAATTTTCATTGCTAGCTATTTCAAAAGATCACGTATAATACTAACAGTTCAGTCAGGTAAGCCATGTTATAGCCCCATGCACGAGTACTAAGTCACTGCTCTGTCAGTCAGGCATGATCAGCGACACGTTGCCTCCTTCACAGGCTGCTCCAGCACTGGTAGTGATACAGTAACGTAGATTTGTCTGATTATCTGGGCTGAGATGGACTAGTCCCTGACCCCGTGCAGCAGACACCAGTCTAAGATAACACATTATCGACCAGTGCTGGGTCACATCCCTGGGACAGTGGTGGAATGTTGTTTTTAGTAGCATGTGTTCTGTTTTATGTGTTGCAGTGCAGCTTGTTTTTCCCCTGTCTAAGCCAGATTTCTCCCATGGGAGACAATAAAGTGAACCTTGAACCTGGAACCTTGAGTGCAAAGCTTACGGCTGCGCAAACAAGCGCAAAGTCATGCTTTACACTCAATCTGGCTCACTGACTGCTGCTTGTTTACTCGTATAACACAGGTACATCACTTACGGCAGCTGTCATATCAAATTCTGACCCCATGGCCCTCTTCTGACCCGCAGGTCAATTTTCTAGTATGGAAAACTGACCCACCCCATAGAATTTTGACCCCTTGTATGAATTTATACTGCATGTTAATAAAATGTTCTAATACATTTCTGTACCATCATAAGCTTTAATATATGTGTATAATTTGAAATTTTCACCAGAAACTACTAAATTAATTCATTCATATAGCCATTGAAGTAAATAATCTGTGTTCATTTCTAGAGTTGCTGTAGTAGTAGTAGTAATTGTAGTAGTAGTTTATTTCGAGCACATAGAATCATCAGATAACAAAGGATCATACAACATGGTCAAAACAAATGAATAAATAAATTTTGCGCTCAAAAAGGAGTGGGAAGAAGTATAACTTATTGACTCCCACCCCCTTTTTACAAACTAATAATCAAACTAGATCCGCTTCCTTTGCTTTGTTAACACACATTTTCCTCTGTATATTTTTTACAATAACACAAAACATCCATAAAAACCATTCATATACACTTTTTTTAGTCACCTCATACATAATCAGATTTGCATAATCAACCGTTTTTAATATAAACTGTAATATTTATATGCACTTTAAATATTTACTCCAAATACAATGATCAATAAATATGATAGTATCTTCTTATCATGATAACCAATTAACTACAATAATATCTTATTTTATGCATACTTCTATAATATTCTATATTTTGTTATTATAGTGGATTTATACATCCTTTTAAATGCATAAATTGAAGATGACATTTTTAAGTTTTGCTCCAGATTATCCAACAGATAGACTCCTCTGACAGAGATACACTGGCTTTTTATGTTTGTTCTACACTTAATTTTCTTGTAGATTTCAGTTCCCCTGGACATCATTGACATGAAATCTACATGAAATTATGAAAAAAGTGTGAAAAAAAAAAGGTTTTATGTATTTATTTTCCAATATATATTGATTTAGTAATATTTGTAACAAAAACTATGTGACACTGAATGGGTGAAAACATACTGCAGTAAAGTTTATCGGATTTGAATCAATAACAGTTTTTTTTAAGTAAGTAACAGGTGTTAATCACAGATTTGCAGATATATTTGTAATATCATGTGCTTGTACATTTTTGTGCAATGCATGATTGTTAATACATTTGTGTGCTTTTCCTAACATGTTTTCTGTTCATATATACCTGGAAAAAAAAAAAAAAAAAAAAAAAAAAAAAAAAAAATATATATATATATATATATATATATATATATATATATATATATATAATTTTTTTTTTTTTTTTTTTTCCAAATTCGGTGATTTATTGGGGGTAGATCACTTTTCCATAAGGGGGGGGTCAGAATTCTATAATAGAAAATTGACCCGCAGGTCACTTTTCCATGGGGGTCACTTTTCTATCTGGCACCGGCAATGGCTGCTGCCCATAGGTTCTGTCTCCACCTGTAATTCATGTAAGTCCAGTGTGGTGCATTTATGATGTTTTTTTTTTTTTACTGAATTTGTGCCTCCCTCTTGCTTCTAAGTAATACACAAAGCACAATTAATGTAGTAAGCATGACCAGTACTGGTACACTTTAACTTTATGACTCATTGTTGCTGCTCACCTTCATGACAGATTAAAGCCTCTGCCTCTGCTACGGCCAGTATTATCCACGGTATCTACAGTTTGAAGTCCAACAAACAATGGTTTTATCGGAGTCATTTTGCATTGTCGGAGATATTTTATAACATGAAGGTCGACAGAATTTGTTGAACCCGTTAAACCCTGGGCCATTTGTTTCCAGTCAGAATCATTTTAATGGATTAGCGGATCCCAGAAGTTTCATTCATATAAAACCAACTTATTATCAGAAAACGGCAAAGGGCAGACAACATTTGCAATCATCACTTGATAATACAACCTTAATTTTTGCTTTTTTTTTGTTTTGTCCTATGAGTTTTAACAGTAGAGAAATAATATGTGTACTTTTGGGTCTGCTTAGTGTTGCAAAGCTTGTCACATTGGTCTTATGTGTTATGAAATTATTCATGATTTAAGAGTGTCCAACACAGAGGAAGAAAATATCCATTTAGAATGATATCTGTGTTAGTGTGGATGGGGCATCAGTCACCAATGTTTTATGCCAGGGGTTCCCAAAGTGGGGTATGCATACTCCCAGGAGTACATGGAAGAAGCCCAGGAGGTACTTCAAATTTTTTGGGAAAAATACATTAAATAAGTCATCATGTACTGAATACAAAACAAATAATGAGTATTAATGCTGATATATAAAACTCAATAAATACATTCATATATTTTTTTTTGTCAGTCATCTTGTTTAAACTTTGGTAACATTTTAAGAACATTTCTATTTTATGTTATTCAAAATGAGTTTGAGTAGCTAAGGAAATATTTATTTGCTGATGAAAGGTTCATTTATTAATTAATGACCAATTTATTTATTTTTCTAATCAATGAAAGAGGGCACTTTTCAATGTATATTTTGCACACAAAATTTACTTTAAAATGTTTTTTTTTTTTGTTTTTTTAATATTATAGTTAAGTTATATATATATATATATATATATATATATATATATATGTTGTTTGTTTACAAAGTTTTGAAAATATAAACAGACACGTTTGGCACAGGAACACATTTTGCCAAATTTTTTTTCAATCAAAAATGCGAAGCGAGACTGGGGGTACTCCACTGTAAAAAGTTTGAGAACCATTGTTTTACACAATTTACAACAGTTTTTGGAACTTAAATGAAATGTTACTTTCATTATTTTATAGGAATTTTGCACAAAAATGTGCACAAAATATTCAGTGAAATTCTACCATTGCATCCATGTTCGTTCGTCAGAACTTAACATTATATGCTGACATTACAGTATCTTCCTACCTATTATTTAATTTTTTGCATGATTATATGACAGTATATTACCATACCTTGGCTACTATCCTATGTATATGTCCAGACTTTTCCTGTAAGCAGCATTAACCCCATTTACCAAGTTTCATATCAGTCTGACTTGAAATAGCCAAGAAAATGTATTTTGAATTTAATCATGATCAACCAACAAAAGGATGGATCGACCAACCAGCCTAAAGACATAACACTTAATTACAGACATGCATCTGGAAACCTCCTAGATTCAAGACTTTTGTGAAAACATTTGTGGCTAAAGCTAAAATAACATTTAACACCTTCCTCTTTTTTTTATTTTTCAAGTGACGATAAAATAAACAATAAAAGAGACGATAAAAAGCTCAAATAAATGTTGGGACCCAAGTGATGAGGATGACTTGAAATAAAGTCCACAGATGTTTGGATCTTGTCTTATTAGGACGGAGACTGGGTCTGAGGCGGGTGTAGAAACAAAGCTGAAAAACATTCTTCAGAAAAATGTCAAAGGTTACTGAGTCCACCTTTTCCTGTTGAGGACCACATCACATCCCTAATCCTGGACCAGTATAGACCTACCCACTGTTGGGGTTTTCATACTTTGCTAATCACATGTACCTTACTTTCAGCTGTTCAAGCTTAACACCTTTTAGTACTTTTAATTCTAATGCATTATAACATTATTTTCGTCTTAATACCTTCCTGAACAATCACACTGTTGGAAGGAAATAACGTCGGCCAAATTGGAGCCTCTTTACTCTTCATGCAATCACAGTTACAGGACTGCTTCTGATTTTTATTATCAAGACAAGTTCCTTTCTCCTCCCTAGAACCGGAGGCGTTCACATTTGTGGGGGTTTTTTTGTCTTCGCAGATGGCAGCTCTGCAGAGTCCATTTTATGGAGACAAGATGAACCTCCTCTCCCTGTGCCAGAAGATTGAGCAGTGTGATTACCCTCCCCTCCCACCTGACCATTACTCCGAGAAGGTACATCAAAAAACAGTCATTCACATTTGCCTCAGTCAGACTTAACCCCATCCTTCTGCATGCAGCTGAAACACATGAGTGGGTAGTTTTAGGCTGAACCAAACTCATCTTGTGTCTTTTCTTAAAAGTCAGTTCAGAAACCTGACAGTGATAGTTACCAAACTTGGTCTTTTTTTTTAGTCTGTCTATAGGTCTTCAGTATTAAAGGGACAATAGGTAACTTTTCCACACTTGTGTAAATATGCAGTTTTTTTCAGTGTAATGGTCTATTTTATTTTGTCACCTGCCAATAATAGAATATAAATCTTTCTGTGTTTTTACTTTTGTATCAAGATATATTGTGTTAAAGTAATACATGATAATAGCGATTATGAGCGTGCTAGCGGTAGTAGTTCATAGCGTTATTTCACTGTATAGGAGCTATAGAACCAGTGACAGCAGCGTAGAGAAACAGTTAATTATTAATATATGGGTGCTTCTAATAATAATGATGATAATAATAATAATAATACATCACACTTATATAGCGCTTTTTTGGACACTCAAAGACGCTTCACAAACAATCAAAACAAAATGAACAGAGAGAAAAGAAAGAGGCTCAAGAAAATGCAAGTTTGAACAGCTGAGTTTTGAGTAGTGATTTGAAGTTTTGTATTGAGTCTGAGTTCTTGATGTTTTATGGGAGTGAGTTCCATAGAGTGGAACTGGGTTCATTTTGGTATCTGGCACTTTGCCAGCTTTTTAGACCCAATAATAAAAGAGAAATGTAGACCTATTTCCCCCCAAGATGTACCAAAATTAGGACAGGAAAACCTACCTAGGTGTCAGTGCATTTATCTGGAACACATTGCTTGAAATGGTCTTATATACCGCTATAAATAAAGACACTCAATAGATTTGTGGACATGTAAGGGTTAATGCAGTCCACTCTTTGCAGCTGCGGGACCTGGTTAGCATGTGCATCAACCCAGACCCGGATCAGCGGCCAGACATCGTCTTTGTGCTGCAGTTTGCCAAACAGATGCACATGTGGACTTCGAGCACCTGAGCGCCGCCAGTTCTGCTCTGAGCCCCCCCCCCCCCCTTTTTTTGCTCAATCTGAGGACCTCGACCCACTAAGACGTACGCTCTGCCCGCTCTCGCAGAAAAGCGTTTGCCTCAGCCTCATCTTGACTTTTTGTTGTGCAGAGCTCTGGAGCAAACCACAGGAAGACTTGCACAAAGTGGACTGTGGTGTTTGGACACACACACACCCACTTCTTTTCCTTCGTGGAGGACGCGTAGAGGTGGGTTAGTGGTGTAGCACCCGTGGAAAGTGGAGTTCGTTAAAGCCTGCTCGTCGGTGACAGAGGTGACTGCATTTATGCCTTTTCTTTAGCTCTGAACAGAGAAATGTGTCTCATTATGAAGACGGGGCAGATTTCTCTGAGCTTCGTTGTTGCGTAACTCCACAGGAATTGCATTCCAAGTTCATACCCTGTTTAAAGTAAAGTGTGTTTCAGTAAGGCTCAGCAATATCAGTATTTATCATCAGCTCTTGTAATCATATCATTTCTATTCTTTTCACTGTTAGTACATATGTCAGTTGAATTAATACACATTTTAAGTCATTACTAGCAAACATCAGTCTTGCCAAACATTTAGCGTGTAGTGAGTACAAAGCTAAATCATCAGCAACTAAACTTACTTCTATCACAAGTAGATCTGTACATAATCCCTAGAGTGAACCTGGTCTTAATTCTGTTGGAATTTTTTTTTTTTTTTTTGTGCCCACTCGTGGGCAGCTCATCAAGTCATAAACACCGAGAAGCAGACGCAGAATTTAGTGTCTACACCACCTGCCCGAGGAGACAGTCTGACTCTTTAATGAAGCCAAGACCTGGACCTGAAGAGCACATGGAGCCACAGTGTTGGCACGTCGCTCTCACTTTTTTAATTAAAATGTTCCTTTTGTTCAGTTTTAGTTCAACATATTCTTCCAAGCAGTGTTCTCTTCCTGCCCAGCTGTTTGAACTGGTTAGAGAACACTTGATCCCAACCCAGGTCTCCAGTTCATCTTTTAAAGGATGGATAACGTTTGACAGGTCAGTCACATCAGCTGACGATCATTTGTCTATTTTTGATTTCACGTGCAGTTCATCATTTCTATCGCAACACTGCAGAGACCCCATGATAATTACTCACATATTTTTCTCCACTAAGTGTTCTTGTGTAGTAAAAACTGCAGTGTGAAGAAACAGAAAATTTGACACATGGATTTAATTTTCTTCACCTAATCAGGCACAAAAAACTACAGGACAAGTTTTTCAGCTTATAGAACATTAGTTAAAACTCTTTGAAGGCATTCTATGTAGTACTGATATTCCAAACTCAACAGCAGTGGGAAGTTATATATCAAAGCACACTTAAAAAAACCACCAATGAATCAACGCTATGCATCCACAGACTGTATCACTCACTGAATAAAGTATAAAGCTCATTGTTTACACTCATCTGTATTATGGTATCATCAAATTTTCTTCTTCAGATAAAAATTCATAGCTGGTTATTTTAACAGTCAATCAAAATAACAGTGTCTTATAATCTTCATGTTGCATCAGCTGATAGTTTACATTATAGCTCCGTTAGCTTAGCTCCGTTAGCTTAGCTCAGTTTTTAAACTGAAAACAGCCACAGTAAAACCACAAATCACCTGTTTTCTGTACAGTTTGTGTCGTCAGTAGCTGAACTAAAGATCTGTTTGGAATAGTCCAAACGAGGTCAGAACTGTCACAGTTTAGTCTGAAATGTGGATCAACAAACAGCGAATTAGCAAAGATAACATCCCATAATAACCTTATACCGTTCATACATGTGATAAGTTTATGTCTTAGTTGAATGGATTCGTACAGAAATCACAGCAGGATTCTCAGTCATGGCTCAGTCGATTCTTACATTTTAGTTTTGATTCCAGAACATGTGGCTCATTACAATAAATATAGTATATTTGACATGTTTTATGTTCCAACCCTCATTAAAAAAATCATCAAAAATTACCTGTAAAGAGGTGAGGGGGGTTTCACTTCAGGTGACTTATTGAAGGTCAATTCAGAGTCTGTGTGGATGTTTTCAAATGCAGAGTCAGTTATTTAGTTCTTAGGTGAGAGCCGTTCATTACAAGTTGGATCTGTGTTTACATTATTCTGTGTTCTCGTAAAAATCAAGTAACACAGGGAAAGTGATGAAACGTGGCTCTGATTTCAACATGTCATCACCGTTTTCATCAAATACACTTTAGATCGATTTATTTTTGTCACATCCTCCCTCACAGATGGAAGCAGTGGGTCGTGAAAGAAGACTTTACTTAGACATGTTTGCCCTGAGTTTTGTTCTTCAGGCAGTGTGTAAACTGCTTATCTGTTTGAGCCAGGCTGTTAGAACTGATGTCCAGACTTGCACCGCCCTGTATGGTTTTTGTTTTTATCATTTCTATCAATGTTATTTAAATGCCAGACTTCTACCGACGTTAACCAATACAGTAAATATCTAATTTGGTTTAAGGATTTTCTTTCTTCCCGTATGACTCCAGCTCAGAGCCGTCCAGTTTGGAGGATGTCTAACTTTAGTCACACGTGTTTAACGCGGTGACGTTGTGATCTTGAGATACCGATACCGCCATCACTCACAACTTCCTCCCATGAGCTCACGTGGAGTCAAGTCCACTTCCTCCATGAGTCACTTCAGAAGTCGTTGTCTTTAACCTCTGATTGCATTCTTTTAGTTTGATCACTATAGCTTCAACTTTTTTTATTTTTATGTCACATAAAAACATTTTTCACATCTTGTTTTCAGTTTTCATTTATAGAATGAAGAGTCATTTAATCATCAGAGTCTCTGAGAAACTAAATATGAAATACTGGCTGAATGTAAACATTTGATACACATCCTATGAAGGAATATCTGAGCCACACTGAGGATTAAATAATATGATGTTTGGAGATTGATTTAAAAAAAAAACATGAAAACAAAGGAAGAAGATTTTAAGAAAAAAGCTGGTTTTCATTATTTCTTCATTCATCCTAATACACGACAAAAAAAGTTAAAAGAAGTTGTAATAAAACTATGAATTGTAAAAATTCCCAGCTGACCCAAACGCAGCAGACTGACTGTATTTAATGAATGTAGGTTTACTGATGAACCAACAGCTTTAATGTTTCATTATATTGTATTTATACCATACAATACTATGGTGACATCTTCCTTTACCTTCAATCTCATACAGATAAATTACAACTTAATTTTTGTAATATTGCATCTTTTTTCCCAAACTTGTTATAATATTCCATTTTCTTTAAAAAATAGAAGATTTTTCTCATATACTTTATATCTCAATATTACATCTTTGTGTAATACTGTGACTTTGTTCCTAATATAATAATCGGTATATTGTATTTCCACTATGACAATATGACTGACTTAAACTATGACCAAAATAAACTTAACTTGTGTAATATTTTCCCACAAAATATACATAAAACTTCTCATATTACATTTTTCTTAAAACTATGATTTTATTCTTGTAATATTACAATATTCCCACCTTTATTTCTAAATTTCAAAACAATATTATCACATATCACAACGTTATTGTGCAGTTACTGAGTTTATTTAATGCAGGGGTGTCAAACTCACTTTAGTTCAGGGGCCACATTCAGCAAAATTTGAGTTGAAGTGGGCCGAACCAGTAAAATAATAACATAATATATAAATAAGGTCAACTCCAAACTTTTCTCTGTGTTTAAGAGCAAAAACAGTAAATTTACATTATGAAAAGGTTTACATCTACAAACTATCCTTTCAAAAGATGTGAATAACATGAACAAGCTAAAAAAAATGTGTCATTTTAACAATATTCTGCCTCAGTTTATCATTTACACATGTATATTATAACTTACAGATCACAGTGGATCTACAAACACACAAAACATTTAGTAACAGGCAGAATATTGTTAAAATGACACTTACTTCCCTTAAGACATTTCAGGTTGTTCATGTGTTCAGGTTATTCACATTTTTTTGCAAAATTATACTTAGTTTTTGTGTAAAGTACATGAAAATATTTACATTTACAAAGAAAAAAAACTGGAGTTGTCATTATTTATATGTTCTTATGATAGTATTTTACTGGTCCTGCCCACTTGAGATTGAATTGGTCTGAACGTGGAACCTGAACTAAAAGGATTGTTAATATTTTAGTGTAATTTTTGCATTTCACAAATTCATCCCAAGGACCAGACTGGACCCTTTGGCGGGCCAGATTTGGCCCCCGGGCCACATGTTTGACACCTGTGATTTAACATATCCGTCTCTCGTCAGTACAACTGTTTTCTTGAGCTCTTTTTCTCCTCAGCGTGGCCCTGATACTCTGTCATAACATGAACAGGTACTTCTAATAAAACCCCAGCTGTCCAGTGGTGGTAGGTGTTTACGCTCCACAGATGTTGCAGATAAATGGTTTTATGTGACGTTCCCGCTGGACATTCAAGTCTTATGTGCTTGAATCGACCACTGTCACTGTGAAACTGTAATCGCCATGGAAACGAGATGCTGTGAAAGTGATTTTGGTAGATTTTTTTTTTTTTTCTCTAGTTGTCAGACTAGGTTTAAGGATCATATCTAATGTACAATGCCACAAATAAATACCTGAATATTATTTTAAAAATGAGATGTATTCTATAAAATCAAGGATGTATAAAAGGTGACTGTGATACAAACAGACTGAGGGGTTTTGTTTATTTCATCATGTTTAGTCAACCATTATCTTTATCTTCCGTCTACTGTACTTATTGAATTCTGACTTTTCACTTCACTTCTTCAGGAGTGTTTTGCCCTTAAGTTCTTACCAACATTACTGTGCTACATGACATTAAATTTCCGTGTGGAGACCAAGTTCAGTCTGGGAGTCAGTCTTATTTCACTTGAAAACACCATGTCCTGTTGGTTTTATTCTCTGTAAACATTCCTCTCTACTTTTGTTACCATTGTTCTTCACAACATGCACATCATTTAGTTACTTTTATGTACACAACTCATGTTTATGAAGGGCTTCATCTGCGTCCAGTATTTGCACCGTTAAATTATATTTAAATGAAAGTAATATGACGCCCCTTAGTGGATAGTTTTGGTACTTCATGCATTTTACAGGGTGTCCCATAAGTCTCCATACATGGGAGACAATACATTCCATACATATATGGTTCTAACATGTATTTCTTTATATTTCTTCTTTATAGTTCTTCAGCAGTGGAGGACACGCATTGAAATGTGTTCCCGACAAAATGGCAGTCATATAGAGCATATTATATAAATAAAAATGGTTTATGTCAAGAAACATTTTTCCTATGTATGGAGACTTATGGGACACCCTGTATATTCATAGCTATGGTTGGTGCAAACTGGTCCCACAACCAAAACACACATTTAAAGGCATTCAATTATGCAGTGACAATTAGTGTGGAACCACAACCATATGTTCTACAATTCTGAAACGTATGCATCTACTTTACTGATATTTTCTCTTTTTAAAGATGCTTTAGTGTCTTTTCTCGTTTGAGTCTTTTGTGGTAACGTGCATTAGTACGAGTTACATGTTAAATGTCTTAAAAATTCACTAGTGTGAAATTATTTGACAGGTCATACTTTTGCCTGACTAAACTGAAATGACACTTTTACAGACATTTATGTACTTGGTAAATTCTAATTATATTGTGCACATTTTCATCTTTTTTCTTCATATTTATCTTTACATTTTCTATACTCCCATCCCATAGCCTTCAGTCAGCAAATCTCCTGTGGATCCAAATGAGGAACACTGAACACATATTAAAGCCAAACCCAGCTATAGAGTGATGTTCCTTTAACAGACTTCACCGTTTCTTTATTGTACAGCTCTTTAAGTTACTAGTAATAAACTGAGGCATTTATCAACTCAAAACATTTTTATTGTAAACATGGAAAAACATGCCATTTCAGGGGTTTAGGCCTAAGGGAGCTGATGAGGGTCAAATTACAACAACCAATAGAATCTAAAGTATTTAAGATGTATCCATGGTCTGTACGGTTTCCTCCACCACCTCCAGGTCCAGGACTGTCTTTGACAACACGCCGGTCGTTCCTCTCTTGTACTTGTAGTCTCCAGTCCTGAAAGGGGGATAAACGCATCACAAAGTGAGTATTGATAAAAGCCAGGGTTGTGGCGATTATCACATTAAACAAGCAAACTACAGCTTGTTTAATGTTAATCTGATGTTCACAGCACGCCACTGCACACAGAGACAGCCTGTAACTGTAGTGACGCACAGTTTAAACAGTGGAGATGTTAGTGGAAGAACTACAGATAAAGTTAGTCGGTGAGGGACGGACGGCGGCGTTCCACACTTAATGTCTGTACTCACAGCTGTGCGACTTCAAGCTCATTTACTCTTCAAGCAGAACAAGCAACGAGACAATAAGTCATCCACTTAATAATGACGTTACGCTAATGAGTCAGACTGATCATGTGAGCTGGTCTGATACATTCTGTTAGCGTAAAAATGTACATGCAGCAGGAAATATACAGTCACAAAAAAGCAACCACCTGGATTTAACTAAGCAAGTAAGTCAGAGCCTTCCATTGGATAATTACTGCAGTGACTAACATGTTTTGCTGTGACAAGTTCTTTATCTGATGCAGTGAGGAGCATCTGAAACATCAGAGAATAAAGATTGGACTGTGTTTCAAAGGGAAAAGTTCATGTGGTCTGATGAGTCCACATTGACCCTGATCCAGAGGGAGAAAAGAGGCAGATGTGGGGATTACCCATCATGCCTATTGCCCACAGTACAAGTCAGTTGGTCAGGTCTAGGTTCAGCAATGCTATGTGTTCATAACATGATGGAAATAAATACTGTGATATTGAATAAATTAACTGACACCGTGCCACAGTGAATGTGTGACATAATCCAACAAACTACTGTGAGTGTAGGGCTTTTTTTGAAGTGACGTATGATTTGCAATAAATTAAAATAGAAAAAAAAGTTTGCAGTTGTCACCAAACTCAGAGTGTAGCTGACAGGGATTGACTGAGATTTGGAATCAACATACACTTGAGGGAAAAATGAAGATCATGATTATCATTGGGTAATAAAATGATAATGAGGCTGCGTTGCATTTACATCCTCTACAGCAGGGGTATTCAAATCCGGTCCTCGAGGGCCAGTATCCTGCATGTTTTAGATACTTCCCTCTTCTAGCACATCTGGTTCAATTAATGATCAGCTCATCATCAAGCTCCGCAGAAGCCTGATAATGATGTAATGGCTTCCAGATGTGCTGGAAGAGAGAAATATCTAAAACATGCAGGGTACCGGCCCTCGAGGACTGGATTTGAATACCCCTGCTCTACAGTGACCTACCCACATAAAGCAAGACCATGGGAAACATCGACTTCAACACTTGAGATTTTGTTACAAGCTAAACTTGTACAAAGGTAAATAAAATCAAAACAATAATCATACTTGAGAAAAAAAACATGTATTAGTCTATATTATTAAAATGCAAACTTTCCTTTCCACAAGCTCAGTTTATTTATAGAATCTACTTATTTTAGGAAAGTACAGAAATGTGCTGTATAGTATCCGGGTATGATATAATCAATATCAGAACATGCCAAAAATAATTGGAAACTCAGTCAAGACACAGACATAACGGAGGTTGGAGTAAAGACAAGAGGACTTGTACCTGACACCCTTCTTGTTGGCCTCGTCATGGGGTCTGATGTAGTCCACCTTGCCCTTGGTGATGACACAGAGGTCGATGTTGCTTCCGGAGCCCAGGTCATTAAAGATTCCTGCAGCGATGGCATCACGTACCAGCCGCTTGGCCTCCTCCTCCTGCAAACAAACGATGTTAATATTCAAGTGTAAACCAGAGCACACTTCAGTAACAGAAGTGAAGTGGGAGGTGAACTCGCCTCCATGTTGGGCTTGTAGCGGTCCTCAAACACCGCCATTGCAGCGAGGGAACCAGAACCTGAACAAGAAGAACAGAGGAACCAATCAGACGATAAAGAAGCTACTTCTTCACTGTGGGAAATGAATGCAGGGTGTGGATACTGACCCATGGTGACGTAGGGGAGTTTGTCAGTGGAGCCGTGAGGGTAGATGCTGTAAAGGTGAGGACCGTTACAGTCCACTCCACCCAGAACCAGAGCAGCCCCGATGTAGCCCTGGTACCTGAAACACACCAGTACACATATGAGATGTACATCAACTAACCCACAATGCTCTGAAAGTCAAAATACTAATAAATATTTCATTTTTAAATTACTACATTGCAATACATTTATTAGCTTTTGCCACTTAAATTTGTACTTTATGATCAATTCACCCTTGTACAATTATTACAGGGAAGTTCAGTCATTTTTACCAGAGACAGGATGTCTAAATGATCCATATCATATCAATAACAAAATTTAACTCCGATATCATCCAGTAGATATTATTAGGCATCATACACCGATATACCTTGATTGTTGTTCAGTTTATCTTCAGTTATATATTTATTAACATGACTTAAATGTTCAGTTCAACAGCTAATTTCTGCTAAAGCAACAAAAACAATATATTTCCAACCCTGTTAACTAACATTTGGGTAAATTATCACCCATCTGCTTGTTCCTGTTTCCTTTTCTTTCCCTAACTACAAAATTATCCATGCAAGAAGATTAAAGCTAAATCATAAGAGGAAAAATAATAAAACAGATTCATTTCTAGCATTCCTGGCATTTAACAGGTTTCAGGAAGTTCAGAGTCAGAGTATCTTTACCTGAACAACATTTGTTTGAGCATGCGGTTCGCTGTGGCTACACGAGGCAGCCTGCCCGTGGAGAGAGAGTGCAGCTCCAGATTGGATGAGATGATCTGAGTGGTCATCTCTGTGTCTGCAGCTGTTCCAGCCCCACAACAACTGGAGAGACACATCACCACCCATCAGTAACACAATACGTCACTACAGCAGCAGGTTTCCATTTGTTTTTATAACACTCATAACTCATGTGTGTGTCACTTACTAAATGTTGGGGGAGATGTAGTGGATCTTGGAACAGTTCTTGTCTGCCACTACCATGCCTTCAGTCGCTCTGGTGTCAGCTCCAAGGACAACCCCATCCTTCACAGGGAAAACACAACATTATTAATATTCAATCAAATCTCCTAAAAGGGCTCTGTAACAAACTTATCCAACAAATCAAAGCAGTGAATATTTTTAATGTAACTCATTGAAAACACACTAAAACAATAATATGAGACACTGGGGACTTCTCTATTTCATTTCAATCAAACACAAATTGTGTGCAATTCCACTTTGTATGGATGTAAATATCACTAAATGATTTATTCTCAACTGGCTTTCTGGTTTGTGTGATTAATTCTGAATATTGTGGAGCACACTGAAACTTTATTTTAAGGTGATATCAGGTTTCCCTTTCATTGGCCTGAACAGAGTGAAAGGAAATGACGTTGAAGTCTAAGAAACTAGTAAAAAATAAAGAATATGCAGTGGTCAGCTGATGAAACCCAGGGCTTAATGGCAATTTGGTCATCTACATTCAGAAAAGGCTAGAAAACAGCATGAGTAACAGAAAACTGTATGTCGAACTGATCACAGAGTTAATTAGGGCTGGTTGAACTGACAGGAAGTAGCAAATGAATAAGGCTCAAAACACAGTAATGTCCCATCAGAGAGCGAACTGTAATTAATTGCCATTCCGACATTTATTTCAATATAAAGTAGTTCCTTGCTTTGGATAATCCCTTATGGTCCAACTAAAGCAAAAATAAATTTAAAAGTAAAAATGTGGGTCATTTAGCAACACTAATCTGTCAAATAGTCTCTAAATGTCCCGTCAGAGAGATTTTGAATACCGTGTTTTGGCCCACAAACACAAAAGTTTAACAAGAATCAGCCAAACTTATCACTGGACAATATGAATAAAAACATCATATCTTAATACTTTAACCTCATGGGAGTGAGGTATGAAGGGTGGATATTTATACTGTTACATTTTAAGTTTTAAGTCAGAGGCTGAATTTACAAAAACACTGTTTTATAGTGCCAGCAAACATTTGACACAAACTCCTTCAGGTTAAAGTGGACTTACTGAACACTTACAGCACTGACCCAAAACAAGAACTGTGAAAACCTGGAACTGTATGGGGTAAAATGTTACCATATTATACAGCTGTGGAATGCCTCTGTCCCCTTACCTTGAAGACGACACCACAGATGGTGGTTCCTGTTTTACGAGCAGCAGGCAAGCTGCACCCGACTTTGTTAGCCTCACCTTCCAAAACTGCATTTCTGAGAAAGGAAAAAAACATGAACAAAATTAATGAAATAAAACTGCACTGACAAAGTCATATTTTACCCAATCTTAGAAGTCTATCTCCACAACTTTATGGAAAAGAAATGGTTAAAAAAAAAAAAGAAAAGACAATAACATCTTGTGTTGACATCTTAAGGTTTTTCCCAAACATTTTACGGTTGAGTGCTGTATTTTGGACAAAATCTAAGCCAAAAATCTAAAGGTCACACTAAATATCAAACAGTGAACAAGCATTTGGATTAGAACCCTGACACTATGAAAGTCTCCACCTACTGATTTAAGGCTCACTAGGCCTAGACTTCTTTTAAATATCACAATGAAACTTTATGTATTTATGACAATTTTTATACTGATATTATTAAAATTATTATTAATAATATTATTGTTATGATGCTGCTGTTGGTCACCAGAGAGCTTCTTTAGCAGGCTGTTTCTGACTATTCTGATGGGACATTACAGGTGTTTTATCGAGAAAAATTGATACATCAGGTGTAAAAAGATAGTTGTTTCTAATAACTTTTCTCGCACTAGTAAAACGCAGCTGTTTAAATAATCAGTGAGAAACATTAATTTTGAGAAACCACACGCAGAAACAAGCAAATATTGCTCGACTTTAATTGTAATGTGTTTTTCACATTATTTTCTCAATTAAACCTGGGTTGTATTGAGGTCACCGACATTCTGTTCTGTACTACACAGTTTAGTTTAACCCAATAAACCTGGGCGGAAACTATGTTAAATTACTAAGAAGCAAAGAACATTACATTTTTTATGTATATACTCTATTCAAAGGAGCAGGTTCTTGTCTGACGTATATAACTTTTTCTAAAACTGTGTCTGTTTTCCGTTTCTGACATTTTTTCTGATGCTTCAGTTTAACTTTAGGTTAATTTATTTTACACTTAGCGGGATTAAACAGGAGAAACGTTCCGTCCGGTTGTCTACTATGATAAATAAAAAATAAATGCTGGGATTTTACAATAATATTATAAACTCTGAAGTATAAGTAAGTTGATAATTAATTTTCAAGTATGTATGAGCTGTGTCAGATGTATTTCTCCTTTATGTTATCACTAGCATGTTGAAATGCCTGAGTCATTGTACGGCGGCCGATGGACAGTGAACGTTAGCTAACATCAGCAGGAAAACTGGATCCAAACTGCTTTAGTTCACACACTGTCTGAAGTCAAACAGAACACCTGCATTACACTCACTAATGTGTTTATTCTGCTGTGATTTCCATCATAATGAGGGAGCTTACCTTCTGCAATTTTCGAAACTGAAACCTCCGAACGGTGGCCGGCTCACTGTTAACGTCGCCATCTTGATGAAAATCCAGGTTTGTGTTTCCGGGAAGTGGAGGAAACTAAAGCAGAGTGGTGCGTTCACGGACACCAAGCAGCACACGACACACTGAGCCACGATGACAACGCCAGTGGAGCGGTATCACATGTGAACTATCTACGTTCAAATTTTACACAATATGTCTGAAAAAAAAACATGAATGAAATATTGTAAGACCTATATATTTCGCTTGTAAGAAAATAAATAAATTAAATGTATATATATATATATATATATATATATATATATATATATATATATATATATATATATATATATATATATATATATATATATATATATATATATATATATATATATACATATATATATATATATATGTGTGTGTACACACACACACACACACACACACAGGGTGGGGAAGCAAAATTTACAATATTTTGAGGCAAGGATTGAAAGACAGTGTTTGACCAATTAGTTTATTGAAAGTCATGAGAATTTACTTGCCACAACAAAATGTACATAATAGAAAATGTTTTTATTCTATGTGTCCTCCTTCTTTCTCAATAACTGCCTTCACACTCTTCCTGAAACTTGCGCAAGTGTTCCTCAAATATTTGGGTGACAACTTCTCCCATTCTTCTTTAATAGTATCTTCCAGACTTTCTCGTAATAGTTTTGCTCATAGTCATTCTCTTCTTTCCATTATAAACAGTCTTTATGGACACTCCAACTATTTTTGAAATCTCCTTTGGTGTGACGAGTGCATTTAGCAAATCACACACTCTTTGACGTTTGCTTTCCTGATTACTCATATGGGCAAAAGTTTCTGAAAAGGTATGGATAATAGTGTTAGGTATGATTATGACATCAATATATGTTTGGTTTCAAAACAATTGACGTAGTGCCTGCTGAGAAAAAACAACTAAATGTTCATTGTAAATTTTGCTTCCCCACCCTATATATATATATATATATATATATATATATATATATATATATATATATATATATATATATATATATATATATATATATATATATATATATGTGTGTGTGTGTGTGTGTGTGTGTGTGTGTATACACACACACACAGTACAACTGACTCTGTAAATTTATTTAGAATGGAGTACTCTGTGTTTTAAGTTTTAACAGATGTTCATGGTGACTATAAAATAATAATAATAATAATAATAATAATAATAATAATAATAATAATAATATAACAATAATATAACAATAATACTTATTATATTGAATAATTACTACAGCAATTAAAATGTTTCTCTGAGTAGCTTCTCATTTACTAAACAACCATCAGTTTGTAGGGAGCATTAACCCTTGTATGGTGTTTGGGTCCGTGGGACCCGTTTTCATTTTTTATTAAAAGAAAAATGATGAGTAATTTTTTAATGTGTTTTTTCCTCTCATAGCTTGATTATATTACATTTTATTAAAAAAAACGAGTAGCATTTTAATTCATAAATGTGATCTAGCAAAGGAAATTATTAAACACATAAGCTTTTTATGTTGTTTGTAATTGGGATGAAGTAAACATCTGCTGAGTATTTTAAAATTAAATTGTTTGATTATATTGAATTAAAAACCCACAAATGCACCCACGAACAAAAAAAATCTGAACACCACACAAGGGTTAAAGACTGGCCTGTGTTTCAGTGGAAAAGGTCATGTGGTCTGACTTCCATAACAGCATGAAACAGCATCAGGTCATGTATTTTTGTATTAAGTCTTTTGATTTGGACAAAGAGCAGAGAGCAGCAGATGAAATGTGTTTATTTTCAATTGTGATGTGCTTTCCTATGGATTTCAATTCCTGCAGCTTTAACTACTACCATGTCCACACTCATATGGATATTTTGCAAAACAAACATGTTTCTCTGCATTTAGACTTGTCAGACACACAAACAGAGACTTAGGTCATTAAGAAGGAGTTTTTCCTTTAAATTCTTAGAGAGTGGACCAAGAAAACATAGAAAGAGAAAATGACGATATCACGCCCCCTTGTGCAAATACCTATTACTGTTTTGTGCAGGGAATGTGCACCAGTTTATGGTTATGCCTTAAATAACGACCACAGCAGATGTCTAGGATATATAGGTCATACAGGTAGACAGAAATGTCATGTGTATGCCTTGGTCATGGTCAGTGCACCTCAGATGTAGATTTGAAACAATGGGTAATAAAACTGGCTTATGCAGTACAACACATTGTTTAAGATTAAACTAGTGGTTCCTCCAGCCTCACATTCTCTGACATTTTACAGAAAGCATTGGTAATCAGGATTGTAGTCATTACCCCAGAGGCTTGTAACTCTGTAAATCAAGCTGATGTGCCTTTCCTGTTTTGTCCTTGAATAGAACGGATGCCAACTTGATGCCAGCTGGACATCAAGGTCGAGCAGGAAATGGGCTCCAGTCAAGTGGACAAGATCAGATATGCTGCCTCCACACAACAATATGAGTGCATTATGTTGATTAAGTGTTTTATTAAAGCAGGTGAAGGTGTAATCTGAGGGATCTGAGAGTGAGATAACAGATTTGCTGTTCTCTGACTTAAACCTGGACAAACAGTGTCTCTGGTCTCATCGTCCATTACCTCTGTGTTCCACAATATTTTATAATGCAGCATAAGTGATTTGCCACAAACACATGACACCTATTTTTAAAACAATGAAGGCTGCGTTGATGCTGCAGGGCATTAGTCAGCCTCAGCACTGACCAGTTCATCCAGTGGGACCAGTTCAATTAAGCCAGGAATTATTTGAACCTTAATTTCAGTAAAAAAAAAAAATCACATGTTCAATAATAAGGTGTGTCTGATGTACTGATGGCATTGATATGGATCATATTATCCTTAAATCTATCCACAAAAAAATGTCCATAATCTCACTTTCAGCAGAACTTTTTTACCTCCGCCAAGGAGGTTATGTTTTTGCCAGGGTTTGTTTGTTTGTTTGTTTGTCTGTCTGTTTGTTTGTCTGTCCGTTAGTGTGCAACATAACTCAAAAAGTTATGGACAGATTTGGATGAAATTTTCAGGGTTTGTTGGAAATGGGATAAGGAAGAAATGATTAAATTTTGGTGGTGATCGGGGGTGGGGGGGCCCACTGATCAGCCTTGGCGGAGGTCTGCGCTCTCTGAGTGCTTCTAGTTTTGTTTTGTTTTAAGCTTCCCAAATCCCAAACCTTTTCAGCTTTTCAAAATATTGTTGAATGAATGCTCTTTGTTGTCAACTCTACATTAGGGACAAGGTTGCACATTTGGGACAGAATGTTAACCACAGCTGACGAGATAACATCAGCAAAGGGCATCTGAATCGGAAAAACAATCTTTATAGTCATTGCATTAAAAATACAACAAAATTGGAGCGCTGTTCCAGTAAAGGGCTTCTACAGATGATAAATGATAAACAAATAACACAATAATGTTGAGATAGTATGGAAGAAACACCACACATTTGAAATGATAAGTATTGTTGTCCAGTTAACACTAATCACCACAAAACAACCCAGTCATGCTACCTCATCAGTGGCTGTTTTGTCTCTGAAAGTCTTTTCTTTTCATCATGAAAACCTTTTTTTAGACTGGCCTGGATACAGAGAACGCATATATTAGAGATGTCTGCGGATGGATGGATGGATGGATAGAAGGATGGACAGATGGACAGACGGACAGATGGATGGGCGAACAGATGGACGGACGGACAGACGGATGGATGGACGGACGGACGGATGGATGGAGGGATGGAGGGATGGAGGGATGGATGGATGGACGGATGGGCGAACAGATGGACAAACGGATGGATGGATGGATGGACAGATGGATGGACGGACAGATGGATGTTTGTTCATTTGTTCATTTCTAATCTTTCGTTTCCTAGTATCGTAGTCAACTCTATATCCTCACTGACATAAAAGTTTTTATCCCTTCATTAGAATTTTCTTGGACACCTTGTTAAAACTTTTGTGCTTCAGTTAAAATCTCTCTGAGCTGATTCTCAGAATGATTATGAATCTAATCCTTTGTGTGATGAGAACTGAAAAGAAACTCTTTGACTCTGGTTTTGTAAGTAAATTTTTTATTTTTGTAAATCACAAAATCAGGATTATACCTCCAGAGATTTATCCATTGCAAAAAGATTCTAAATGCATCCTGTTTGCATCTTGTAATATATTGATTGTGAATATGTAATATATGACATACTGTTCCAGTAAAGTGTCTGAATTTGCAAATCTTTTTAAAAATTTTGTCTTTGGTTTATGTAGCCAGAAAGCAATCAATTAAAACCATAAACTGTCCAGAACATCATAATGTTTCGGGGGGGTTTTTTGGGTCGTATTAGACAGCTCTGCTTGTAAGTGATGGGATAGAAATGTGAATCATCTGTATAACTGTAATATTCCTACTGTTACCTAAACTGCAAAAAGAGATGATTCTGGAACAAGCTTCTCACTTCAGACACAGCATAAATAAAACACTTTTCCAATTTCAAACCACTCACTGTCAGAAAAGTCCTCATGATTTCAACCATTTCACAGTTAATGACGACCCTCATTAAAAAATCTAGATCTGTAGTTACAGCATGTGCAGTGCATGAACTATACATTCCATTTGGTTGAGCTCACGTACAACAAATACAACATCTGATGTCGTTATTTATCTATATTACTGCTAAGAATATGAATAACAAGAATAGAAAAAACATCAAAAATAGTGTAATTATTAATGATGGTACACTTTCTCATAGAAAACATGTTCAAAAATACACTTAAAAGAGCGTGGACTTATGCTCAAAAGAAATTCAGCAGGACTTTGAGTATTCCAGGACTTGAACCAACCGAGCCTCATTTGAATACATTTCCAGGAACTTTGAGGTGAGATTACCAGGAATTCTTTTACTCAGGTAAATAAATTCCTGGGGTAGTGGCAAAATTATATGTCACTTATGTAACGGTCAAATCCAGGTCACTTAGGCTGGTCGTATCTGACATTTGTGTAATTCCTATCTAACTAGGCATACTCATATCATTATATAACTTATGTGCCTCTTACGTTAAACCTCTTCTCTAAGTGATCACGCTGACACATGGCACAGAGCATCCTACACTATCCATATCTAATGTCACAGTACACTCTTGGACCATCGGACAGTAGAAGAACATGGAGTGTTTTGTCTCTCGTTGACGCACATGACCAGAGCCCCCCCCATCTAACATCTGGTGGTTCTCCCCCGTTCTAAGTAGAGGGAGTCTGAGTGTCTCCTGTCTATCTCATGATAGCTCCATGATGTTTTGTCCGCTTGTCAGCTGACTTTCACTTTGCCCTCATTTCTGTCAGAATCATGTCTGTCATGTCATATCTAGTGTGTATAAAAACTCACTGCCTCTGCTCCTCCTTACCCCCCTTTTCCTTCTACACTTTAGCTTCATGCTTTTGTTAGAGGGGGGTCCTCCCTGCAGGGGGTGAATAAACTCACACGTAAGACTAGTTTTGACTTTTGTGTTCTCTATTGACAGATTTTTCCATGACATTGGTAATAAGAGTTTCTGGGAATTTGGTGAAAAAGAGGCTACTATGCTCAATAGTTGTTTTGTTTTTTGCCAAAGGACACTTAAAGAATCAGCTATACTTAAAGATTTATTGCAGCTTCACAGACACACGCAGAACATGAGTCATCATGAGCAGCTGCGTTTGGCGTGGAGCATCTCAATGAGCAGGCTGTTGCAGGGCACCTCACCGCTCAGGTGTTTGTACCACAGGTAGTCTTCAGCCAGGGTGCTGAGGGAGCGAATGTCAGATAAACACTGCAGCAGGTGGGTGAACCTCCCCAGACACTGAGAGGTAGTGCACAGGGTGTACTCCAGCAGGGCTCCTTGAACCTGCTCCTGGACGCTCTCTATGAACGGAGAGTCTTCCAGCTGTTTCTCATCTGGACACAAGAGGACAGAACACAACAGCAGTGAATTTACTAAAATTCAGTCCTAAAATATTATTGGATTAGAGAGCCTTTCACTGTGCCCCATGAGAAGAAAATATGATCGGGGTCATTGGTGATAGATTTTTAGATCCTGTTTAAATTTTACAACCATTTACACATAAGATGTTTGTCAGTTTTAAAGATAATTTCAACAAGTTAAGAAGGCTGTGGTTTGTGGTAAAATTAGTGAAGAAACATTTATGCCGCGTTTCCACTGCGTGGTTCGACTCGACTTGACTCGGCTCGGCCTTTTTGCGTTTCCATTACGAAAAAGGACCTGGAATCTGGTACCCGGTACTAGTTTTTTGGTATCACCTCCACTGAGGTTCCAAGCGATACTAAACTGTGACGTATAACACTGCAGACCACTGATTGGTCAGACAGTTTTCTCTGTGACCCGTCATTTTACAAAAAACAGATACAGAAGTTGACAGTAAATATAGCGGTACATTAATCCACATGATAACAGCCCAAAACTACATCATAGTCGGTCGAGGAGATTCAGTCTTTGGTGGTCGACATAAAAATTCAGATGAGACAACACACAACGAGTGAGTTTATCACTAACTCTCTAATCAGACGACACAGAAATAACACCCTGCATCAATATGACATCCAGGTCATAGCTACTGGAAAGTCAGTAGTATCCTGTTATGGAAACGGTCTCCAGGAATACTGAGTCGAGCCGAGCCGAGCCGAGTCAAGCTGGTTCCATGTAGTGGAAACACGGCATTACTTTTATGTCAAACAGCTCAATAGACTGCATCTCTGGTCACAAGTAATAAATGTCATTAACACCAAAACAGCTGCTGCCTTGGCACATTTTACTTCCATCTTCGAGAATGCGGTTAACCCTTTAAACCCTAAGCCTAAAATGGTCCACCGGAACTTTTTTTTTTTTTTTGTCTAATTTTGACTCTAAAAAGCTAAGTAAAATATGCTGTGAGTGAGTCCTTTTGCCCATTTTTCCAGAACACTTAGAACTTTCAAAATCTAGTAGTCATTTACAATGTACTGCATGCTATAATACTGCTGAAACAGCTTCTTCTCCAGCTTCTAGTACACACATGAGTGAAAGTACTGAACTGACCCAATAAAGCCTATAAAGCGCAACATCTCAGATTTTAGGAACTGTTGGAATTTTTCCAATTGCACAAACAGTAAAAGAGTTACAGCCATCCAAATTGCATATGTGTAGGGTGTATCAGTGATGACACGTCAGGTTTTAAAGGGTTAAAAGTATTAAAAGAAGTGTGGTCTAATCGGAGATTTCTCACATATTTTTTGGGACTGTCCTAACTTAAGAATTTTTTGGGATAATTCATAAGGAAATACAAGAAATTTTAGACTTGAATGCACCATTTGAACCTCACCAGATAATTCTAGGGAATGTACGTTTAGACGGATTGAGGAAAAAAACAATATATATGCTTAGAGTTCTTGTATTACTAGCTATTTTTACCTGTCTTTCCTTTGCACTACGTGTGCATATTGCTGCTGAAACTGTTAAATTTCCCCATGATGGGATCAATAAAGTCTTATCTTATCTTATCTTATCTTATCTTATCTTATCTTATCTTATCTTATCTTATCTCATCTTATCTCATCTTATCTCATCTTATCTTATCCTCCTGAGACCCAGGAAAGTACAAGTTTTGTTTTGTTTTTTTTTTTACATTAAATAATTGCCTTTATTGGAAACAGCAAAATACAACAGTTTTTTCACATGCATTTAAAAAAAAAAAATTATGGAATGTCCTTTGCAGTGGACAGCATTTTGTTTTTTGTTTTTTGTCTTTCAATAAAGCTGTAAAACTCTTGTCCCCTCTAGAGGACAAAAATGCATTGCTGGGTCTCAGGAGGTTATCTTTTCTTATCTTATAGAATTATCACTGTAAACTGGCTTGAACCCCACCCACCAACCGTGGGCCAGTGGATCCAAAGATTGAAAGCTGTGGACTGTATGGAAAATATAACCACAAGCTTGCAACTTCGGGTGGACATTTACTTAGAAAGATGGTCCCCTGTTTAATCATATCTGGCAAAGAAGACACAGTTGCAGAAAAAATTATTCGACCATCAAAGGTCATCAGAAACAATAGTTATGCAATCAAGTACTAACTCCTGTGTGTATCATGTGACTAAAACAGACAGAAAAGAAAACATGGAATGCCTAAAAGCACTGTTTTTGTCAGTACAATGCCACTGCTATTGATGTAAAAACTGAAGTGATTTTGGTTATTATCAAGAAAACATGGAAAATGGATAGATATCAGCTCTGAAATTAAACTATTATGAGCAATTTTTGTTGTTATCATTATATTTGTCCAAACAAATGTACCTTTAGTTGTACCAGGCATTAAAATGAACAAGAAATTGAAGAAAACAAGGGTGGTCTAATAATTTTTTTCCACGACTGTATGCCGCTGACCTGTGGAGGGCTGTTGTTTTTTTTCTTTTTCTTTCCCTCTACTTTCTTTTCCCTGCACACGTGTGTGTATAAGTCGGAAAAAAAATATGTATAAGACAAGAATTGTACAATATGTATGAGACTGAACCATACAGTATGTCAAGGAATTTCCTCTAATAAATGTTTAAAAAAAAAAAGATGAAGAAAAAAAAGTATTAAAAGAAACAAAAATCCCTATAGTCTGATAATGTTGAAGCTTCAACGACTCGGAACAGATCAAGGAGACAGAAAGTTAAGGTCATTTATGTGACTTTCAGATGTGTAGACTTCATATTTACCTATTTTCACAATCTGATAATACAACAGTTTTACCTCAAACGGTGACTTTCTTCAAGTGTAAAGTGACATTTTAATGATGAACATATTATGTGTAAATGATGCATGATTCAAAGGGGATAAAACAATACTTTTGTCAGTGACTGTAATGCAATTCTTTCCCAAATTAGGTCGTTAGGAGTTGGTTGTGCACAGTGGGACAGTTTGTTCAGTATTCAGACATTTATTAAAATATGTAGATGGTATGCTACAGCCTTCACAGTCATTAGATCTGAATTCAACTGAATATGTACAGAAGAGTTTGGACTGATGTGTTGGATGTTCTCCTCCACCGTCAGAAAAACACCAAATGAAAAGGGCCCAAATGCCAAAGACAACTGAAGCTGTTCCAGAGGGACACAGCGGATCAGCACGTCACTATGACAGATTATGTTGCTTCTTCCATTACTTTGTCATTTGTGTGTAATTTATCTGCCCAATGAGGAAGACGTAAGTTGTGGCCGTGATTGTATTTTTGTATGAAAATGTAATGTGGACAACAAAACAATAGCGAAATACCCAGAAACAGAGAGCGTCCAATGAAACAGGAATCCAATCTCATGATAAGTTGTGTGTTGATATATCCAATAAAATATAAAATATCTCCGTACAGTAGGGATGCACCGATTCCAATACTAGTATCGGGCTTCGGCTCCAATACTCATCCTGTGTACTTGTACTTGTACTCGCAAAAGTAATCTGATACAACCACACCGATACCACTTATGGCAGCGTGACATTCACAGTTAAGTGCAGCAGGTAGGCGGCAGTGGAGTACTGACAGCAGTGTGGAGATTTTTCAAAATAAATGATGGTGATAAAAGTAACGCTGACTGCAAGTAACATAAAAGACACAGACAGATACAGACACAGCGTTCTGTCCGTCCTCTGTGTACATTCCATCTGTTTTCCAGGTGCTAACGGATGCGTACCCAGATGGAGAATACCAGCGGGAACCGTGGAGGTAGAGGATCTGTTCAAAGAGCCACTGTGTGAGTTAGAGAAAAACTACTGACAGATTTAGGACAACTACCAAGGGCTGGGCCAGTTTCCGTCCTACTTATAACACTATGGGGGTAAGGAGCTGGGCAGACCGCTGCTAGTGGAAGTGAAAACAAAACTTATCGCTCATTTATCTTTTCCCTACTTCCTGAAGCTTCACTTTTAAACCTTACCAGCGAAAACACTGCAACATTAGTATCCACACTAGTGGTATCTCTGTCGTCTCCATGTTTGTTATCACCGACTTTCTTCTTCTTCTCAAAAAACTTTACTTTTTTCGTGGTATTTGTCCAGTATGGTTAATTCAGAGTGGCGCCCCCTGGTGGATTGATTGACAAACGCTCATTCCAGCACATTAAATGTCAGTAGCAACACTTTGTTACAGTCAGACTAATGACAACAACAATAAAGCACATTTACAAAAGGAACTAAGAACTGGAATGGGATTATTAAGTATTCGTATCAGTACTCTGTATCAGCAAGTACTCAAATTTGAGTACTTGTACTTGGTCTGGAAAAAAGTGGTATCGGTGCATCCCTACTGTACAGTGTTTTCTAGACCTGAGTTTTCCTCCTCTGAGACATGGATTTCAACTGTCCTGTCCTAGTTGCTCTAACCTGGGTTAAAGACGGTCAGAAACTTAATACAGGAAAACTCTTGACGGTCCACTTGGAGGATGTGGAACTTCTGGGCCAGCTCCTGTCCCCTCTGTACCAGGTTGGCCAAGGTTGGACCAGCATGATAGGCTATGGCCGACAGCTCCACCTGGACCGTAGAAAACATATGAATAAGTATCAAACTTCAGGAGGCTGTTTCCAACATTTCAGACCATCTTTGTTTCATGTGACTTCCAAATGTGAGTCCGTATGTTGTAGAAACTCAAAATTATAATCTACAATATAATCTACAAATAATCTTCTAATTTGGTTGTTGCTGGTCTACTGCTTTGATCGTGAATGTATTTGTTAGTTTGGATCCAAACTAACATGTTAAAAAACTACAAAATAACAAAAGTCGCTTTTCCATTGGACATACGCGCAAAACTTTACCAATATTTACTGAATGTCAAAAAACAGAAGTGCGTAATGTCGGTTTTTCCATTAAATCACAAATGCGACGATTTGTTTATTTATTATTGCGAGATGACATGAGAAATCATTCCATAAACATGGCAACGAACGTAAATATGGTGTTGATTTACAGATATATTCATTATTATTATATATTACTCCTCTATCTTGTACTAAATTAAAAAATGATTGGGTTTCCTGGTGTGTCCACACATACCGCGACATGTTTCTTCTTCTTCTTCTTCGCTTGTTGTAACGTCCGTCAGCATCTGTTTTTTTAATTCACCTGACTCTAGTTGCGAAAAAAGGTCTTTCCATTCCAATTTTGCGTGATATACCATTTGCGCTATACCTGAAAAATCACCTCTTGCCAGCGCAAAAACTTTTATTTGAAAAATGAGACTTTTGGCGAAATTGTCCTTTTTGCATTAGGTAAATTTTTATGCGCAAGTTATATTTGCGCAATTTGAGGGTCAATGGAAAAGCAACTACAGTAATGCAAGCAATCTAACAGCATGAGCCAGCACTAAAAAACTCAATGTGTTTTGATAATTAAAATGTGTGTTTTTGTCAAAGGAATCTGGTTTATCAACACAATTTGTAATGCTGTAGTGGACATACTGCAACCTGAAGAAGGTAATTGTCCCTATATGTGTATTTTTGTACAACTTCATCCAGACTTATTGTGTTAAAGTTTGATGCTAATCCTAATTAGCATATTAGCAAGTTAGCGTTTTGGCATATACTTCAATGAAGCAGCAGCTAATGAGCCTTTCATCCACACAGAGAAACCCCAATCCTTTACCCTCAACCAAAAGCAGCTACTGATCGAAAATGTTTGATAACTTTTGAGCCACTAAAACTATGTGTTTCTTGCATCAGATATGACCCATTTGGACGTGCAGAGGCTCCGTAGTGAACATGGAAACACTTGTACAACATTGATTCACCAGTAAAACCCATATATTTTGACAAATGACAAAGGTTGTAGATACTTGTTTTTATATTAAATTCATGATGAAAAAAAGTTCTTTTTCTTCAGTTTTCAATAGGAAAATACAAAAAATTCAAAATGCTGGGGATGATATAATAAAAAACATTAATAAATCACATAAATGTAGAGTAAAATTCATTTGAACATCAGTGTAAAAATAGTTGTAAGTGTTAACCAGAATGATGGAGACCTAGTGGATATTAAGAAGTTTTAAGAAATATTACAAAAATATGCCTTTAACTTTGTAACCAATGATGTAATTTATTTTATTCACAGATTTTATTCTCAGGCTGTTAATTTTTCTACAGCTTAAAAACTTTTTTCCATTTTAACAAAGCAAAAATGACTGTCAACGTCACATTACATGTTAACAATATTACTGTGGGGAGTGAAGGTCTCACCTCATGCCCAGAGACCAGGAGAAGGTGACCGTCTTTACCATGAAGAACCTGCCTGGAGATGACGTCCAGGAGCAGCAGTTCACTCCAGCAGCTGTGCAGAAGCATCATCTGGTCACTCACCTTACGACGGAAACAAACAAAACCAAACAAACACAGGTTACACTCTTCCCTTTAATACTATTCCAGACCTGTAAGTAAATCTACATGAATAAGATTGAAATTTTTTCGGATTTTTTGTTTGTTTGTCTAATTTTAGCAAGATAATTCAAAAAGTTATGGATGGATTTTGATGAAATTTTCAGGAAATGTTGATACTGGCACAAGGAACAATTGATTTAATTTTGGTGGTGATGGGGGGGGGGGGGGTCATAGTTTTCATACAGTATATCACTTTCTGATGATGGGTTTTAAATACATGTTTTTTGCTTCAAAAATTAAATACATGGTGTCCAGCTGAGTGAACATTTTTGTAACTCCATGAAAAATAGGTTCATCAAAAAAATTTCAATCACATTGTTTTTTTCAATCAATCAATCAATCAACTAGAAGCACTCGGAGAGTGCAGACCTCCACCAAGGCTGATCAGTGGCCCCCCCCGTGGGCCCCCCCACACCAAGGAGGTTATGTTTTTGCCAGGGTTTGTTTGTCTGTCTGTCTGTTTGTCTGCCCGTTAGTGTGCAACATAACTCAAAAAGTTATGGGCAGATTTTGATGAAATTTTCTGGTCTGCCCAGTACTACTTTTGTGGCAGGTCCCAGATAAATTTTCCTCTATTTTACCTTTCTTAAATAATTTATCACCATTTATTATACTACTAACCTCTGTTTATTTGCATTTTTCAGTGTAAATCATATATTTTCCTGTATTTAATTTACTAATCATATAGATGTTTGTGAAAACTCAGAGTTTATTACATCAAAACTGCTAAAACTGAAGAGAAAGTGTCATTTCAGCTAAATATATGACTAACTAAACATAAAAACAAGCATCTACAACCACTATGGTTTGTCCAACTCCATGTGTTATACTGGTGAATCAATGCTGTAGAAGATGACAGTGTCTCCACGTTCATTATAGATCCTCTGAACGTCCACATGAGTCATATCTGGTGACTATGAAAAGCTCAGAAATTGCATTTTACCTCAATTATTTACATGTATTGACAGGATTAATGGATCAACAGTTATTAAACATTTTAGATCAATAGATGCTTTTGGTCACAGTAGCTGTTTAGGTCCTTAAATGGGTCATATTTTGCTAAACCCACTTTTATTAGTCTTTGGTACATTTATTTGTGTATTTGGACCCTAATAGTTCAAAAAGTTTGAATTTGAACCCTCAAGGTGCTGCAAAGCGATCTTTATATTCATTTTGGCAAAAATTGAGTGGATTTCTACAACTTGTTTCAATTCCTGCTTAATTTGTTACGTCTATAACTAGTTACGCCACGACATTTGCACATATAAGGTCAAGACTTCCGACGAACATTTCTCAGAGTATGACATAACTGTTTGTCAGCAGCAGCGGTTGTAGTAAAAACTGAAAATATATCCTAATTTTGAGCCGATGACCTAAAATGTTTCATTGTTGGTTGTATTAACAAACACAAGTGGCTGAACAAGGCAGAAAGCACGGTCAACAACCTGGAGGGGGTGGGGTCATGTGCATTTAAAGGGCCAGGGCTCAGAATGACCTTTCTGGTGTCATTATTCAGAAATAGGGTTGAAGACGGACCTGTGGAGTTGAATTAATGAAGAATTCAGACCTAAGCATAGCATTTACAGTTTATGTAGACCACAGGGAAATGTTTGAAAATGCATAATTCCATTTAAAAAAGCAAAATATCACTCCTTTAAGGGTTAAAAATGACCAAAAACTCTCCACAGCAACAAAAAAAAACAAAAAACAAAAACATGCACATACATAACACCATGTACATTAGCTTCAGAATAAAACCAATCTGTGTTATTCATCTGCTGTGGAAGATGACATACAGGACGTTACCTTAAGCTGTTTGAAGAAGATGGATCTCCGAGCCCACTCCACTATGGAGAACAGAGTCTGCTCGGCCATGTGACACATCAGGCTGAAGGTACTGGGTGCTCCATGCTTCTTCCAGATGTTCTGCTGCTGCTGGAGATAAACATTGATCTTCTGTTGCAGCTGCAGCTCATCTACATCACAGCGCAGTAACTCAATCACCAGTCGGGGCATTCTGGAAAGCTGTGTGGAGAAGATCTCCTCTGAATGAATGTTGTTTTCTACAGGAGGTCCTGGTGAATGTACACTGCTGTTGGTGTGGTCTGATTTGATGGTCCAGTTTGAGAGGGTGCAGGGATAAGACCCAGGTGAACTGGAAGGTAACGGAGGCTGGAGGCTGATGAGGTCCTCTCGTGCGGTTACACAGGGAATTATGGGAACAGGTTGCGAGTGCTCATTGAAGCCTCTCTGGAGGTTTGAGGAGACCACAGATGCTTGTGTCAGAGCTTTCCTCTGCTGTTTGAGGGCACGGTCACGTTTGTACATGGGTCCAAACTTGTTCCGGCCGCCTCGCATCCGATCTGCCCGAACAGCTGGAGAGAACGGGTCGTATGACATTAAAACACCATTTTACACAATAACCTACGTGTTTCCACCCACATACATAATGATTCATCTGAACCCTTTATAGGTCACACATAGGAATACTCTGAAATTCCAAATTTCAACCTTAGTGTGTTACTAGAGGACACAACAAAACTTTACTACCTCCACCAAGGAGGTTATGTTTTCATTGGGGTTAGTTAGTTAGTTAGTTAGTTAGTTAGTTAGTTAGTTAGTTAGTTAGTTAGTTAGTTAGTTAGTTAGTTTGTTTGTTTGTTTGTTAGTTTGTTTGTTAGTTTGTTTGTTTGACAGTTAGTTAGTTAGTTTGTTTGTTTGGCAGTTAGTTTGTTTGTTTGGCAGTTAGTTAGTTAGTTAGTTAGTTAGTTAGTTAGTTAGTTAGTTAGTTAGTTAGTTAGTTAGTTAGTTTGTTTGTTTGTTTGTTTGGCAGTTAGTTAGTTAGTTAGTTAGTTAGTTTGTTTGGCAGTTAGTTAGTTAGTTAGTTAGTTAGTTAGTTAGTTAGTTAGTTAGTTAGTTAGTTAGTTAGTTAGTTAGTTAGTTAGTTAGTTTGACAGTTAGTTAGTTAGTTAGTTAGTTAGTTTGTTTGGCAGTTAGTTAGTTTTTTTGACAGTTAATTAGTTAGTTAGTTTGTTTGTTTGTTAGTTAGGCTGTTTATTAGTTAGCTAGTTAGTTTGTTAGTTTGTCTGTTAGAAAGATAACTCAAAAAGTTATGGACGGATTTGGATGAAATTATTGGGAAATGTTGATACTGGCACAAAGAACAAATGATTAAATTAAATTTTGGTGGTGATGGGGCTTGTGTGTTGATCTGCTTTGGCGGAGGTCTGCCCTTTCTAAATGCTTTGTTACTTTTGTGAAAGTGTTCAAAATTTTTTATTGTCATGTAGAAAAGCAAAGTCAGTGAATTTATCATATTTGGTTCCTTACCTGTAAGTGGCCAAAAAAAAAAAAAAATTAAAATCCAAGAAGTAAATATAAAAATTACAAAAAAAAAAAAAAAAAAAAAAAAAAAAACATGTAAGGTGAAAGGATGTATTTTAGAACATTAGAACATCACTTTTACAACATTAAACCAACATAAGTGCTGACCCAGACCCCTGTCCACATCCACATTCTCCCTTTGAACATCATTCCTTACATTAGTACCATTACTTCATGGTACCTAACAAAGCAGGTACACTCACTGTTCATGCAGAGGTGGACCTTACAGACCCTGTAGACCCCAATGGACCTGAGATTGTTGACTCACTCTCCTCACTGGAACTGTTGCTGTCACTTCTTGTAATGTGTGTGGAAATAACCAAAAATAGTCACTTGCCCAACAAAGGGTTAATAATGATCCATCTTACTTTTCAGTGTTTTCGTATCATATTTCTCAGTGATTGCTTTACTCACTGGACTTGAACTGGTTTCACTTGATTACACAGGTCTATGAGTAAAGAACCTCCAGAAAAGTAAGGCAAGGCAAGGCAGGTTTATTTATATAGCACACTTCATGTACAAGACAATTCAAAATGCTTTACATAAAATATTAACCCTTTCATGCATGAATTATGAGAACCTTAATCATAATTTTGCCCTGTTTTTATTCCTCTTTAGGCATGAAAAAAAAAACAAAAAAAACAATGTGATTGACAGCTTTTTATGAACCTAATTTTCATGGAGTTGCAAAAATGTCCACTCAAATGGATACGATGCATTTAATTTTTGAAGCCAAGAAATGTGTATTTACTGATATACTGTGAAAACTATGAAATAAAACACTTTTAATGCAGCTAATCTGATGTTTTCTCATATTTAAACATACTCTAATACTAGTCATTACTCACTTCATGGAGATAATCTACAAAAAAAACAATATTTTGTTAAAGAAAAAATGATAATTACAGTCTAATAACAATTGATTTACACTCAAACATGTTAATGCAGATCAGGTTTATCCAGAACAGCCAAGTTACATGATGCATAAGTGTCCACTGTGTCAGCTGATATGGAATTAAAACAACAAAACTCATGAACAGCTGGAGAATAACTGTCTACTGTAGTGACCACTATGCATGAAAGGGTTAAAAGCATTACAGCAGGGAAGCAATGAAAAGTATAGTAGTCAAACATGACCAACTTTGAGTCATTAGTAAGGACAATTTAAGTCAAAATGCTGGTTGGCTGTAGTTAACAATATACAAGATGCACTAACAAGAATTAATGATGGAAATAGGTTTTACTCAGAAAGAATTTATGTCTCAAATCTACCAGATCTACTTCAAAACACTGTCTACACATTACAATACATTCACTTTACATGTTCCTTCCAGTGGAACATTTATAACTTTATTGCATTAAATGTATATAAACCAATGTGTGTGTATATATATATATATATATATATATATATATATAGAGAGAGAGAGAGAGAGAGAGAGATAGATAGATAGATAGATAGATAGATAGATAGATAGATAGATAGATAGATAGATAGATAGATAGATAGATAGATAGATAGATAGATAGATAGATAGATAGATAGATAGATAGATAGATAGATAGATAGATAGATAGATAGATAGATAGATAGATAGATAAAAAAAGTGTTATTTTACAACTAGGTCTGGTTCGATTCGGCTGTTTTTTATTTGCATTTTTGATTTGCATATACAAAAACCTGAGTGGAAAGGTAGAAAAACCTTAAAATAATATAGTTCAATATATGGAAGAGGAGGAAAACACACTGATAAAAAAAATAAATGGGTATAAGTGCAGTGGAGATAGATTTTGTGAACAAATGTCTTTGCATATGTGGAGCAATTAAAAAACTACAAAAGTCATTTGTTTTAATACAATTAATACAAAAAACAGATATATGATATTTGATAGAAAATGTTATTGAAAGGGCATCATGTAAGAAGAGCTGCAGAAACAGGAATCTGCCTCTAGAAAACACTTCAGTAATTTAAAGAGTTACATATTGTTATCAAGATTATAATTATTAGATGTTATGTTTTCTAACTATGTGTAGACTCATTTTATTTAGAATTAAATTTTAATTATTTATTTTTATTTATATTTATTTCAGTTCAAGTTAATTTTATGTGTAAATACAGTTATGATTTGTAGTAGGTTTTGTTTCATTTATTTATTTATTTATTTATTTATTTTTGTGTTAGTTTTTAGTTTTTCACATATTCTGAGGAGAGTTTTGAGTCAAAGAAGCTGAAAAAGGGTGGATTAAATCAAATACAATTTACAAAACCAATGTTTATTGAAGGTCACATATTTGTGCAAAGACATTGTATTCTTGAACAGTGTATATCCTTAACACTGGGGTAAACTAAAGCTGATTTTATGCTATTTTCTTTTTTGTTTGTTTAATGTGTAGTTTTAATTTTGTTTTCATATTTTGGGCATTTTAATGAAATAATATTTTCATTATATATTTTAGCTTTAGTGTTCAGCAACATTTATTTAGGTGAACCACAGCTTTATTCCACTGTCACAAAGTAGTGAAACACCAACATTTACTATAGATGTGACTCATAAAACCATCAGGAGTCAAAAATCTGGCAAAACACACATGAAATATTTGCTTTAATAATTTATAAATAAGTAATAAAATAAAAAGACAAAACTCTAGTTTTCTCCATAACAGGCCATATATAAATAAAACCATCTCATGTTGAAAAATAATGTATAAACAGTTAATATTCAACAAAAGAATGAATGACAAATGATGATAGTAACATTCTTTATGATAATATCATGATAATTGTCAGGTTGTGTTGAACATTATACTGAATCTATGAAAAACAAATCACAAGATGTCTAAAATGATTATTTCCAAAGCATTATTCCCATTGTTCAAGTAATTTTAGATGGAGACACATTAAACTTTAATATGTTTTATGCAACAAAGCATCAGATTTAGGAAAGTAATTCTTTTTTTTTTATTTTACTGCACAAAGACAGAATTTACCTCACAACATTTATTAATTGACATGTTAATGAATGGGTGTGTCACTTTAAAACAATACACCTATATTCTTAAATACTAACTTTAATTATTAATGAAACAGTTGCCTTCACCATCAGTTCTTCTATTTCACTAGCCTAAACAAACTTCTTACCTTCCAGTCTCATTCCAACATGAAGACACTTCTGAAACCTGCAGAATGGACACCGTTTCCTGTAGGTTTTATCAATCCTGCACTCCTGGTTTTCAATGCAGACGTATTTCTTGTTATTTTGAACAGTTCTTTTGAAAAACCCCTGTGTTAAGAAAAAAGACATGTTTAATGTAAAATAAAATAAAATAAAAAGACACATATAAATCATGAGAACATATCACACCCAAACCTAATCTGTAAATAAAAGAGTAAAACAGTGTAACTTGATGAAACTGAATGAACCCAAACCTGTACCTTGCAGCTTTCACAGGTGAGGAGCCCGTAGTGATAACCAGAGACTTTATCACCACAGACTGGACACAGCTCCTCTAACACCACATTATGCATGAACTCCATTACAACAATCCCTCTGTTTCACTGTAAAAATACTAAATCTGGTTTAAAAAAAAAAAAAAAAAAATCAACTATAATTATCTGGCTTTTCCTGGACCAAATGTTGAATATTGTTCCTTGTGTTAAAATTAAAGTTGTTGTGCATGTGTTGACTGCTCCATGAAGGATAAATGTGGTTATCAGAGAATCAATGAGTCATGTGATCATCCTGCGGAGGTGGGTCGCTCTCCGTGGTCCTGATCCTGCAGAGATAGAGGTCTGACCCAGTCTGAGGCTGCAGCCAATGAACACGTTCACTGTTCAGTGACAATGGTGGCTCTAGATCAGGGGTGTCAAACTCATTTTACTTCAGGGGCCACATACAGCCTAATTTGATCTGCAGTGGGCTGGACCAATAAAATAATAACAGTGAAAAAAGTGAAATTATATTATGATTAGGTTTATATCTACAACCAAGCCCGGATTAACCATATGGGCAACTGGGCAATTGCCCAGGGGCCCGCGACCTCCGAAGGGCCCTGGGTAGCTCGGGCATAACGAAAATATCTGGTTATCTTTTGCTTATAAATGAAACTGTCCGCTGCCCGGAGCCATTGCACTGCACAGAAACCCTGCTCCTGCTGTCTGTGACCGTGAGCTGAGACCCTCTCCTCATTGGTCAGTCCAAAAAAGCGAATCAGCGGTGACGCAAATCAACGTGCGTGCACTGAGCGGGATGTGAGACGTCAAGAACTACGCGACATACGCGAATCAAACATTGCAAACATGGAGAAGCAGCTAAGTGGGAAGTTTAGTATTGGTCAGATAAGTATTTCTTTGAGAGAAATTGACGGTTTTCCAGATGTTTATATCAGTGGCGATTTCTCATAGACTGCAAGGGAAGCCCGGCTTCCCCTAAAATTATGAAAATTAAATGGTTAAATATGTACGGTTGTGTTGACATTTTATTGAGTACAAATGTGTTAAAACACGTTCATCTCAAAGATGAGTTCGTTCAAATCAGCTTTATCACAAACCAACGGACGCGATGTTGGTCACTTCTCATACATTCCCGTTGCGCTGTTTACTCCTCCATCTCTGCTCAGTGCATTTGTCCGCAGACTGCGGGCGTCTCTGGACTTCAACGGGACTGAATGGAACAGTTTTTTTCATTGCGTCAAAACTGGACGGTAATTGGATAAATGCCACGATGTTGTCCCGCCCCCGGACACCGGGTGTCTCTGCGGGTGAATGGAGCTGTGGGCGGAGCTCGAACGGGTATGCCAGAATCCCACGTGCTGATTGGAGGATCGGTCGAAAGGCTGAATCCCGTTTGACTGACAGCTGTTTTCAGATCTACTCCTTCACTGACAGTTCATTTTAATACCGTCACACATTCTGCTGGGAAATCAAGAGAGAAAGTACTACGAAATTACTCGTTCATTTTTTGCACTGTAAATAAAACACACTCATTGGACTTCCTTGTTTCAATTTAACATAGTTTCAGCGTTTCTTGTTTCAGTTCCATATTTAATCATTTCTTGTTCGAGTTTAATATCGTTTTGTAGATAGTTAAATCAGTCAAACTGTCGCCTAGGTCGGAGTGAAAGGAGCATCTGTAGTTTAAAAAGGCTGAAGTCTGACACCCACAACACACTGGGCCAAGGCAATCTAAGCAGCCTAGGTCTACTGGATATTGAGAGGACACTGGTCCAGTCCCTGAAAAAGACGCCTACTTGGTACGATAAGGTTACTGAGCATTTTCTTATTTTTTTTTTTTTTTTTTTTTTTTTTTTTTTATGTAAGCAGACAGTGAGCTTCCCTGTCTAAAGAGACGAGCAGGCCGGCACTGGTTATAGTATTTAGTATATGTAGTATTAGTATTAAAATGTTTAACCCTTGCCTTGACATGCCTTGAATTGTGATGTGTTTTTCTGTTTTAAAAGTAACTGGGACCAAAATGGTTATTTTAGCAGATTATACTGCATTATATTTATTTTTTCCTTGTGGTGGCTCCATGAAAATGTTGAGATATGTTTATTGTTGAGAGAAAGCAGATTTCAAGATGTTTACATTGCACTTACTTTAACTCTCTTGTTGAATTCTGAGGTGACAAGGGGATTTCTGTTTAAAATTCATATCTGATTCTATCAGATTATGTTTGTGTTTTGTCTGTGGGCTTTTTCTGACGATTCAATACATTTGTGTTGGCAAAAAGTGTTGTTAAATAAATACTGGATACTTTGGAAATGGTTTATTTATTTTTTGTGAAATGGAGGACACTTCCCTCTCTTTTCTAATGTAGTGGATCAATTTTAGATTATACTGATGATGATGTGTTTTGGTTTCATGTCATCATATGCAAGTGAGTGGCCTTGACAAGAGCTATAGTAGTGCACTTATAGTTCTACGAGCATTTACACATTTGTACATCAAAATGCAATTGATAATAGTTAGATATTGGAGTATGGGGTATGTTTACATATATTCCTGGAATTTATTCTGTATTTTGCCAGATTATAGGGATCCTGGGGTTGTGATGATGGGGCCCTTGAATATTGTTGCCCAGGGTACAATGAAGTGTTAATCTGGCCCTGTCTACAACGTTTCCTTAAAAATGTGAATAACATGAACAACTTGAATTGTCTTAAGAAAAACAAATGCAATTTTAACAATATTATGCCTCGGTTTATCGGCTTATCAGTTTATCATTTACACATGAGCATTACAATCACACAAAACATTCAGTAACAGGCAGAATATTGGTAAAATTGTATTTACTTTTCTTAAGACATTTCCGTTTGTTCATATTTTTTCAGGTTATTCATGTTTTTTGTAAAAGTATAGTTTGGTAATGTAAACATTTTCATGTAATTTTACTATTTTACACCAAAAAATACAGAGAGAATGTGGGGTTGTCATTATTTATAGGTTATCATGATAATATTTTACTGGTCTGACCCACTTCGAATCTAATTGGACTGTATGTGTCTGTATGTGGAACCTGAATTAAAATGACTTTGACACACTTCAGTGTAATTTTTGCAATTCACAATTTCATCCCGCGGGCCTGATTGGACCCTTTGGCGGGCTGAATTTGGCCCCGGTCCACATGTTTGACACCTGTGCTGTAGACCATCATCAGGGTCACCATAATGTTCTCACAGCAACTCAGAGTATTATTTATTTATTTATTTGTTTATTTATTATTATTATTATTATTATTATTATTATTATTATTATTATTATTATTATTATTATTATTATTATTATTATTATTTAGGGCTGTCAAAATGAATGTGTTAATCAGAATCAGAATCAGCTTTATTGGCCAAGAATGTGAACACATATAAGGAATTTGGCTTCGGTTTTTACAGTGCTCATGACATACAGCTCCGACATGAACCCAGACAATATCTGGACCTAGACACAATATAGACAAACATTTGACGAGAGACAAGGACATCAATGGGTTGAGATTTACAGTGGATTTATAATGTAATATGTACAGTCCAGACTCCAGTCTCAATTGGAGTTTTTATACAGTGAGTGGATGTGTGGGTCCAGTCTATTAAAAATATATGTTTATGTATTTATTATTTACAGTGGGTTTTACATTGTGATATGTACAGAAAGTGCAAATTGAAGTTTTTATACAGTGAGTGGATATGTACAGGAATACAGTCTGTAAAAATATATGTTTATGTATATATTATTGTAGTGCAAATCGTCAGAGATTTTTACACAGTGCAAATAAGACAGCTTTATACAGAGTACAAAAATATGCAGATTAATCCATCATCATAATTAATCTGATAGAAAATTTTTACGCAATTAATCCATCATCGACCAGAATTCGTGACAAAATTACAAAAAGGTTCGAGTGATGTTTCGGTTTGTTATGTAAATAAACAGACTATGTTTATGATGGAGTCATCTTCGAAGCTGTTCAGAGTGAGGGAAGTGATTCAGGTGTGTAAGCACGGAAAAGCTAATAGATTAGTGATAATTAGGCTATCACTGGGGTTTTACAAATTTGAAGAAAAAATAGTGATGAAAGTCATACGCTGCTTTAAGTAAGTTGTGCATTTATGTTTATTCTTATTTCAGTAAATAATTTCAGTCATTTAATTTGAACAGATTAATTTCTGATTTTATTATTATTATTATTATTATTATTATTATTATTATTATTATTATTATTATTATATACTGTAGTTATGTAGTCAATGCTGCTTTTACAGTGAATAAATAAATCAGTCAAATCATCCCCCACTTAAAGTCATCAATAACCAGTATTTATTTCATATCATTTCATATATTTATATAATTTATACATACTCTGCAAATTTCCCAAGTGTGGGACTGTGAAAATTTTATTTTATCTTGTCTTATATTACAATTTTGTCCCTGACTGTCTACAGTCTCAAGACTGGATCAATGGCTGTTGGTGATTTTCTACCACTGTGGAAGGTTTTTTATCCATGGTCAAAGATATCACTGCATTTTTTCACCTTGGTCTAAATAGAATAAAATCATACAATGTATATCTGGACTGAAGAGAAGAGCTTGGATTCTAGCTATGGAATACAGTAGACTTAGTTAACCTTTAGAATCCTTAGTCGAACTTATTGTTTAAATCGTAATGTGTGTTTTTTAAATGTTTATGAACACATTTCTGTGATTCAGTTGCCTTTAAGGTGGTGGAAACAGTCAGTTAAAAACAAAAGAAGCAACCATAGTCTGATACAACCTTTATATTTCATATGTTACATTAAAAAAGAATAAATAACTACATTTAAAGCTAAGTTATTGAGATTCAGATATTGTATATTACCATATTTCTGTCAGACTTGGGCAAATTTAGTTCAGCTCAGTCGTTTTTCTGATTGGTTGGAGGAGGAATGAAGAATCAAAGAGACAGAAAATAGAGAAATGAGAGGCTCCTTTTCTGTCCTGTTTACCTTCTGCCTCTCATTGTCGACCTCCTCAACTCTGCCTTCTGTCTGCTCTGCATTACCAGTATCACCACAGCACCATCACTGATGAGTGAGGAGCTTCTCTTTTCTTAACCCATAAAGACCCAAACATCCACTAGTGACCAAAACCATCTACTGATCTAAACTGTTTAATACATGTTGATCCACTAATCCTATCAATACATGTAAATAATTAGTGTAAAATGCAGTTTGTCATCTTTTCATGGTCATTAGATACGACCCATTTGGACATTCAGAGGCTCCGTAGTTACCGTGGAAACACCATCATCTTCTATAGCATTTGTTAGTGGCCAGTTGATAGGTTTATTATTTTAGATTTTTCTTCTTTCTTGTTTTTATTTATTTTTGGTTTCTGTTGGATTTTCTTCCCAATTTGTTTTATTGTTGCCACACCCCCTTTTGGGATATAATGAGGCAGACTGCCACACACCTGTTTTGCCACATGCATTTGAGTTCCCACACAGAGCAGAGCAGGATTGTGCTGAATAGAGAAGTGAGGTGAGCAGAAAGAACATGTGTTTGATTTGTTTGACATATTATTTTGAACAAATATCAAGCTTGATATTCATATGGAATGGGTTGGGTTTTTTTTGTTTTTTTTGTTTTTTTGTTTTTGTCAAAGCGCAGTTTGGTTCACATACCTATTGCTATTCACTGGATGAGTGAGGAGTTTGCACCCTTGGTAGGTGGAGCAAAGTATGTGGTAATTAATTGTAGTGGCATGTTTTGTTTGTTCTTTTGTTTGAAATATGTGTATTAAATTACAGTTTTAATTATGAGTAATATGTCTTGTTTGTTTGTAATAATGTCTGTGCTTTTAAAGAAAATGTAACCTAAGTAAACTTTGCAAAATAACTTATGTACAAATGTTTGTGTTTTAGTTTCATGGTGCTCGATGAAATAAAGATTTGTACCAGTCCAACTCTACGCCGTTTCATTTATGCCAAGGGCTGCTTCAGCATTGATTCACCAGTACAACCCATGGAGTTGGATCAATGACCGTGGATGGAGACGCTGGTTTTATGTTCAATTAATAATAAATTTACTGAAAAAATAGTTTTTTCTTCAGTTTTCTCTGTTATTGAGAAAATAACCCTCACCTGTACTCTGAGCTTTTATGAACATGTACATAGTCAGAAAATAAAATGTAGGAAAATTCCTGATTTTCACTGACAAAAACACAAAAAAGAGAAAATAAAAATACAATAAATGGTGATTAATCACTTATGAAAGGTTAAATATTGAAAAACAAAATTCATTTGGGAACTAATATAAAAGTAGCACTGGGGCTTTATGGGCTTAACAACTATGAATTTAATAGAGAACATAAAGATTAGACAATACCAGGATTCATCAGGCTCAGATCATGAAAGAGTGGTTCAGGAAGCATGAGACGCCACTGACCATCTATGGGATGTGATGGAGACTTTACACACTGGTCTGACTCTCCATCATCAGAAGAAAATCTTGGTGAAAAAAATTAATGGAAATGTGGACTGAAATAAATGTTATGATGTTTATTGTGACACAAACACTGCATGGTTTTAATGGAGGTGTCCTGTAATCAGAGCTAAAGACAGCTCAATGAAATGTTGTGTGAGGGACTTTTTTTCTCTTCTGTCCAGGCAGTGTGATTAAGAATTCTGTAACAGAACCATGGACTTCAGTGTGATGGAAAAAGACAAATACAGAACAAGAGTGTCTAACACATTTTACCCTTTGCACAGAAACATAACATATACTATGTTGACCTGAATGTTGACCTGAATGTTGACCTGAATGTTGACCTTGTAAGATTTGGTTTATATTTTGTCTTTATTTCCATCGAAGCTGTTCAACTGCTGCTAAATCTGTGTAACATGGCATAATAAGAAACCAGAACAATGCATTTATTTAAGGGGAATAATTGTAATTATAGTCATATTTACCTGTAATGTAATGATGCAATTCTGATCCTGAATGTTGTTTTACTTTTAGCCTGTGTAGCATGCACTTATTGGAGTAAAATCTTCATTTATGTTTAGGGTTACAGTTTGTTCTTGTGACAAATATGTAGCTGTAGACCTGTCCTTTTTTAATGATTGGACATCTGGTGTAAATTTATGAGAAACTTGTAAGAAACCACTTGTAACAACAGTGAGAAACTGTCTTTGTAATTAGATCAAGTACCTGACTATTCCAAAACTACATACAGCATATGCTCAAATTTGCAGAAACACCATGTTTTAGGGTGTGTCAATGTCATAGTTAAGGTTTGGTTGAACTGATATGTAAAAACAACTTTATTAAGGTTAGAAAAAGAGTGAAATTTGACCTGTCTCCTCCTTGTCCAAAGGCTTTTGTTTGTGCGACAACTACTTCCTTCGAAGTTCATCCCTTTTTAAAGACGCAGTTCTCGCTAGTTTTTTTTTTTGCGTCACTGGGCAAAAAATTCAATAATTAATTTCCAGCACATTCATAATTCACAGGGTCTGAGAAGAAATATAAACTGTACCAACATCTGTAGACTCTTTCAGGCTGTAGAAAATCTACCTTCTGATGCAGTTATCAGGTAATTAGTGGTGTATTCAGACAAGTACAGTGGTTAAATACATGGTTAACACCTGTAAGTCATGATAAAAAGCAGAATTTAACTACCAGTCAACCATAACAGTCATTCTTCTGGCGAGGTCTGGATGTAAACCTGGGTTGACCCTTGTTGTTGACTCCACTTAGCATGAATTTGTTGAACTTCCTTCATGACTCCAGGCTTCTTTCTCGCTTGTATCTGCTTTGCAATTATTTATTCTGTGAAAAGTGTCGTCTCTGAGATGTCAGACTTAAATATGTTCACCGAGGTGAATAATCTGAATGCCTTCCTGAACCAACTATAAAAGAAGGCATATATTAGGGGATTGAAAGTAGAATTCATAAAACCAATCCACCCGAGTGTATCAAACAACACAGGTGGTGTTGAGTAACCGATGAAGGGATCCACAATGTTACACACAAAAAACAACGTCCAAAAAGACAGAAATGAGCCCATTATGACTGCAAGTGTCTTAGTGGCTTTGTTCTGACCTGTACTGGAGATCTTTGCTGTGATGTGTATTCGACGTGATTGTCCCTGAGCTACGACAAAAATCCTCAGGTAGACACTGAGCATTACTATCCCTGGAATGTAAAATGAAAGCACTGATGAGACTGTACTCGACAGACCACTCTGAAACAAAACACATCCTCCCACACAGGAAATGTGGGTATAAAAGAACTCCTCAATTCCCCAAATATTTAGCTCCAGATAAACCATCCCAAAGCCAGTGACAACTGAAACACTCCAACTGAGTAAAATCATGATCAGCACAACATTAACAGTAATTTTTCTGCTGTATATTAAAGGCTGACAAACAGCATAGTGTCTGTCAACTGATATACACAACAGATTTAGAATAGAAGCAGTGCATAACGTGACGTCGGAACTCATGTAGATTTTACAGAAGACATCACCAAAATACCAACACGTCTCTACACATCGAAACATACTGGGGAGCATGACAATCAGCCCTAAAAGAAGGTCCGACACAGCTAAAGAGAAGATTAGATAATTAGTAGGAGTATGGAGCTGCTTAAAATATGCAATTGAAGTGATGACCAGGAAGTTTCCAAACACTGTTAGGGTTACAAGAATCCCCAGGATCACATAGAGGGTGATCCGTATGGCCAGTGGATAGATGGTTTTTGGACATGAACCATTGACAGACTCATAGCAGAGCACTGGTTCCATCTGAGGGACACAAGACACATTAATTCAAGAATGCAGTAGACCACATGCTGGGAGAAATCAGAGTAATTCCCTTGAATATTAGAGCCAATAGGTGAACAGGTACCCATTTAATAGTTACAGTTACATTTGAACCATGTTTAGTCTGTAGTTCTGGTTGTGTTTTAACCACATGTTGAACACAGAAACAAGAACATGGCCCCCTCTCAAGTGAACGCCTAAACAACATCACAGTTTAAGAAATAACATGAAAATGCTTGAACACACCAAAAATGCACAGCTGGATCCAAAAATTACCACAACTTACTTGAATAAGAGCTTGTTTGAGAATTGTGTTGGCATTATCATGATAAAAAGTACAATTTTACCTCTTAACAGAAACAAGCACCAAATTGCCCGTAATTTAGTGTCTGTGCCAAAAAAGCTGGTTGACAGGGCTCCTGGGGAAGGATATACCAGTCACGACCAAAGCGAATACGGGCTTATAATCATCATTCCTAAAATTCTGCACCAAAAGTTGAACTTTTACTCAACTCAACACAGTCTGGTGTTCCTAAAACAAAGAAGAACCAGCTGTGTTTCAAAGAAACTGGCCTGGACACCAAGTAAACATGGAAAAAAAGTATGCATTTTGAGGCAAAAAATGGGTCAGTGAGGACATAAAGTTTTCTATTCCAACGCTAACCCTGAGCAAAAGTTCTGAGGTTCCATGAAGAAGGTAAATGTAGGCTTAAAAACCCCCAAGAAAAGGAAAATCCTTTAGCTTCTGTGTCTAACATGTCACTAAAACACAACATACAATCATTTCAAACATGGCTCAAATATAAAACCAACTCTTTGGAATACCAGTGACCCTACGAAAAATGACAATAAACATTATTACTTTGAACTAAATACCTAAAACCACTAACATCACTATTAGGCAGAGGATTTTAACATATAACTGTTTCTTCTCTTCATACTTACCCTCATGGTCAGGAGGAGAGAGATGCTGCTACAACAGAATGTAGCTCATATGTTGTCTTTTACCTACTGTACATTCTGTCTGGTGATCCTTTATAAGCACTTGATTCTCTGGCCAGAAAAACCAGGGGTTGAATAATGAACCCCCTGGAGAGACAAGCTGGGCAGTCTGTCCCAGAGGAGGAGGTTGTTTGTCTACAACTAATATCACTGAAATTTAAAAACTCAAAAAACTAAAGTACAAATATTGCAAAACTAGATTTATTGTACCGGTCACTTAGTTCATAATAGTTTCAATGATTCTTTGAGAGGTTTCAGGAAAAAAAACAGTGACGTTTTTAAATGAGGCAGAGTTTGGAAACTGCAGTTATTGAAGAGAACCAAGGTCAAAAATAGCAAAACATTTCAAAGATACATGCTCTTTATATGTTCAAAGTGAAATCACATAATAAAATATGAATCATAAACCTTGTTCACAATAACAATAACTCAGTCCTTCCTTTTAAAATTAGATCTTGAGAAAACCAACAGACAGTACATCATTTCCCTCATTGTCACTGAAAAACTCATCTCTTGCACGATTGAACTGCACTGAATTTTTTCCTGTAGTGGTCATTTCTCACTTCAGTTGAGCTCTCAGCTGCAAACGAATGTTCCTGTATATCATCACCTTATTGTGTTTCATAGTGAACATTACTGTGATTTTCTTCTTCGGAAGTACCCAAGAATTTATGCTTAAGATCAAGACAAGATTTTCAGTTTTTGGCTTCACCCAATCCAATTGTATGTCATTCTGTAATTAATATGCAGAAGCTGACAATAGCAAACATTCATTAAAAGTTATTCAATTTAACTTTATATGCATTAGCAACTAGGGATGGGAATTGATAAAAAGTTAATGATTCCGATTCCATTATGGATTTTGCTTATTGATCCGATTCCTTATCGAACCTCTTATCAATTCTCTTTGGGTGAGGGAATAAAAGAGTACAAATGGGTTTGTTTGCATTAACTGTTTATATTTCCATCTTGGAACAGAAAATATCACATACATAGTATACATGAATAATAATAGCAGATGATGCCGGGTTGGGGCGGAGATCACACCATACGACTGTACAAAGTGAAAGTGAAACTTGAGACGCTTTTCTATTTCCCCTATGTCTGCCACTGTTGTGCACGTCATTTTCCTTTTCCCTGTTTTCAGAAACTTTTATTTGAGAAGGCAGGACATTTGTTGCACCCCCCACTCCCCACCCCCCACAGAACCAGGCCTGGATGATGCTCTGGTGTTTGCTCTACCACTAGATTCACTAAGTAACGTGTCAAACACGTGACATTCTTGCAAATGAATTGCATGCTGTGTGGACAAATGTTTGATCATATTGGAGGGGTTTCCCCCCTTTGAAGAAATGGAAGCTTTGCAAGTCTTACAAGTGGCCCTGGTGTCATCTTTTCACCTGAAATATAGTCATACTTTGGAGCGTTTCTGCCTCAACACCATGTTGGCTATGTTCTAAACCAAGACAATGCAGCATACATGTGATGTCATCAAGCATATGCAATGAAGGAAGAATGGATTAGCAGAATTGTTAAGCAGGCAGGCAAACGATTCCAAGGAATTGAGCGACCGGGAGCCAGTTCTTAATCCCCATTCCTATTAGCAACATTATGATCTAAAAGTAATTTAGGAACAGTAATTTGTCACTATGTGCCTTGTCTCCTCAAACTCTTCTTAAAGCATTCACACAAGAAATGGAAATTGTTGGAACTCAGTGGCAAATAACTTGCAAGTAACTCAAGCTATACCATACCAAGACAAATGTATGAATACTGTCAACTTAGTGTGAACACTTCAATGAAGTGCTTGAAAGATGTTTTTCCAAACCACATTAATGATGTCAACAACTGAACATTAAAATCCACAGAAAATTTTGTGATATCCCTGTGGTCAGCTGTGGTCTTGACTGATTTGGACATAAAATCACAAGTATTTTTTGTCCAAGACTGAGGCAAAAGTAAGAGTAGAAATGCTGTAAAGACCAAAAAAAGATAAAAACCTCTAAAAAGTGACCTTATGTCACTGTGTTTCCACTACGTGGTACCAGCTCGACTCGACTCAACTTGACAGTCTTTTTGCATTCCATTCTGTAAACGCACCTGGAATCTGGTACCCGTTACTAGTTTTTTGGTATCTGCTCCGCAGAGGTTCCAAAACTGGGGAAGTGATACTAAAATATGACATGTAAAATCTGCAGACCACTGATTAGTCAGAGAGTTGTCTCTGCATCATCAATGTGAGACCCGCCATTTAAAAAAAAAAACATATTCGGAAGTTTTCAGTAAATATACCAGTAGGTTAATCGAAATCCCGCAGAACCACACCGTGGTCAGTTGAGGAGGTTAAGACATTTCTGTCCAACTCTCTGAGCAGACATCACAGAAGTTATGTGCTGCATCGCTATGACGTCTAGGTACTCTAAAGTAGTATCCTGTAATGCAGTGTTTCTCAGCCTTGGAGTCGCCTGAAATTTCTAGTAGTTGATAATTTTTTTTAAATTACTAATAAAAAAATATGGTGAGTTGAGACAGATAATCACATTACATAAAAGACATGACAAACTCTGAAGCTGAAACTGAAGCACTGTGGTACTGTTCATCTTTCAAGTCCATAATAATATACATTATATAGCCTAAATGTCATCTGATATTAACATTTATTTGCAACATAGTATAGTAAACTACTACATGATCAAAAACAAATGAATTTTAGCAAAAAAAAAAAAAGTCTCAATTTTTAATGTCTGGGGTCGCCAGAAATTTGTGATGTTAAAATGCGGTCACAAGCCAAAAAAGGTTGGGAACCTCTGCTGTAATGAAAATGGTCTCCAGGAATAGTACCTGGTACCTGAGTCAAGTCAAGCTCGTTCCACGTAGTGGAAACGTGGCATAGAGGTCCATTTCAAGACTACAACCAATCTTGAGTACAACAACACTACGCAACAAAATTGAAAACTAACAAAATAGGGGAATACACATATGTGACACAAAATATAAATCCACATCATCTGTTTAACGGTACAATAAAATTTAAAGAAAATATATTACTTTCAAGTTGTTCTAAATGTGTTTTGATGGATTTTATCAAATTTAACTTAACAACATGTAGTTTGATGTTTACTGTTGAAACACATTTAAGTCCACCGTACTTGTGATTTGGTGCAGCTGATTATCCTGAGTTTTGTTTTGATTCTGCTGTAATAATCAGTGCATCACAAACATCAATTAGAAGTGTGATTATGGTCTGGGGAGGATGCATCATTATCAGTCCTCTTACCTGACTCCTCACACCTCAAAGAACTGGGAACTCATTATCACTGTCTGCACCTCATCACCTTTTTTGACCAGGGAATCCATTAGAAGTATTTAGAGAATACTTTAAAGCCATTCACAAATGGCAAACATATTAGTGATCGGTGTTCATTCTGTGTAACTTCTATCTGCCGGTTTTGTACTCCTGAACTTTTATTTATATTGCTTTAATCAGTAGTTTTCATGATTAGATAGGGAAATTAATGCCATGATTAAGTATCTATAACCTACAAATTAATCTGATTAACCCTTAAATCTTCTCTCCAGGTGAGCAAATTAGAGTTTGTGGGGGAAGGTGCCAGTCAAAATGTGTTGTAATAATTCTTTACCCTCAATGTTAGGTCACCTTCCACAGTTACAAGGATGTTTTTGTTTATTTGAGTTTCTCCACTCTATTTATTTATTTTACTTGATTCTGCGTTCTCACCACCACGGCTTCGATTTCATGGGCATTACATGTGGCAACCAAGAACCCACTGAAGCACAGTGTAAAGCTGTCACAGAAGCCTTTCACCATAGCAAAAATGTCTGATCAAGAGACATTTGTTTAAAAGCACGGATATTTCAACTTGCAACCAGATGGGCTGGTTCGTATTGAGAATCCTGCTGAAATCACCTGCATGTTTCAAGACTGTTTGTTTCCAGTAATTTCACATTTCCAGGAGAAGAAAATAATACTACTTCAGCTGTTGGCGAGTATAGAGACATGAGAGGTTGGACACCTAACGCTGGAAGCCGTGGATGTTACATGTGGAAAGGCAAGGCAAAGCAGATTTTTTTTGTATAGCACAATTCATACACAGGGCAATTCACAGTGCCAGCAAGTCATTGAAGCACGATGTGATGTCGTCATAAAAGCCATTCAACACAACTCAAATTTCTTGCCAACTACAGACTGACAACTTCTGAGGAAACAGCTAGTTGCATCACTATAGAACCATTGTTTTGGCCAATGGTTGGTCAACATCCGTACGTGTCATCAAGACTTGGTATCCTTACGACAAATTTCATAGCACTGAAGAAATGTGGTTCAAATAATATGTGCTGTTACTTGTGGATGAGTTATGTGATGGTTATGTTTTTATGACTCAAAATTGTAACCAGTACATGTCTCTTTGACTTCTGTATTGTCATTTTTACACTCAGCCGCCTCCCTGATGGTCTAGTGGTTAGGATCTGGCGCTCTCACCATCGTGGCTGAGGTTTGATTCCCAGTCAGGGAAAGCTGAAAGTGTTCCCGTCATTGAACTTTAGAAGTTGCAAAGCATGGATATTTCAAGTTGCAACCAGATGGGCTGGTTCTTATTGAGTATCCATCTGAAATCACCTGCATGTTTCAATACTGTTTGTTTACAGTAATTTCATGTTTCCAGGGGCCTATTGCACAAAACTAGGATAAAGGGTCAAGCCGGGATATGTTGGTTATCCTGGCTCTACTTATTCATGATCCGGTCACACAAAAGTGGGATAATGGAAAGCAGGATATATTATGACATAAGTTACCATGGAGATTTATTCTGTGGAGTTAGTCTGCTCCAGACCAGACTAAATTCCAGGATTTATTTAATCTCATCCCTTATCTCAGTCAGCAGTCACCACAAATGGAAACCAATAGTTATTCCACTGCCCACTACAACATGGAACCACATTAACTAGACCCACTGTATTTATTTAAACATTTGTCATCATTATTTCAATGATTTTAGATAAATGATGATTTTAGATGATTTTGAAATCATTAGATCAGTTTCAGTTTAATTGTGTTTATTCAGACATTTCAAGCATTATACATTATGCAAGATACGATGTTTGAAAAACTAAAGAGTCTGTAAAGGAACAGGCTAAGCCTAAGCTTATTCTGCCGACCCCCCTATTCAGATCACCAAACAAAATGAAATAAAATAGATACCAATGTCTTTAGCTTAGTAACAATAGCGACAACAAAAAACTAAGAAATTCAATAGTTTGAGTCGCGGAAAAATGAACATTCACATTCTTCATGTATTGTCCTGACATTTCTTTTAAACATAGTTTTAAACATAAATACCGTTGTACAGTTTTCTAACTCAGAATTTAACTTGTTCCAAACATTTACTCCAATGACACACAGACTAAACGTCTTCATATTTGTTCCAACAGAAGGTTTTTTGAACACATGACTTCCTCTGAAATTATAAACACGCATTTCATACAAGCTCTGAATATGAACAGGCAACTGATTTTTTAGTTTGAACATAAATTGTGCTGTTTTAAAGTGGACTAAGTTGCCAAACTTTAAAGCTTTTAACTTGACAATAAATTGATGTGTGTGTTCCCTCAGGGGCATTTCTAGGATCAGAGGTTTAGGGGTGCTGAGCACCCAGAGTGCTGGCTGGCCAGGCAAGAGAAATTTCACTGTTTAGCACATTTTAACGCAATTTCAGACCATCATTCCCACATTTGTGAAAGAAAAGCGTAACATTTTTTGGGTATGAGAAACTCTGTGACTAAACCATCAAATCTGATAAAAGTTATTAAAATGCTGAGCCACAGTAAAAGAGGAATGGATTGGAATCATAAAAGAAATATACCCTAACCCTAATTTCTGGTGGAAGACAATCTTCCATTTTGATACAGCAGCTCCTCATCGTATTCATCTACGAGGGAATGGGTTTAACTCCAGAGGAAAATTAGTGTCAGAGCTACCAGATCTACTACCAAACACTGTCTGCACATGACAATACATTCACTGTACAGGTTCTATCAGTGGAACATTTATAAATTTGTTGTATAAATGTACATAAACCAAGATATACTATGTGGAATAACACTATCATATACCATCAAAACATCAGCAAACCAGCACTTTGGTCATTTGTTTTCCAATTAATCTGATTAAAATATCTAACATTTAGCACATTTAATCTCTAAGGCAGATAATTTGTAAAAATAATAATAATAATAATAATAATAATGATAATAATAAAAAAATTGTAGACCAGTGTATATGTTCAATGTCTCTGCTCTCCTCTCTCTCTTTGTGCTTTAACCAAAAGGCAAATAACCAAACAATGTGTTTTATATCTAATAAGAGATATAAACTGGTACATTTATTCAACATCATTGTAATAGAATATTTGGTTGCTGTGGGAAATGAAGTTACACAAGTTGATCTCACACTCTTACCTGAATCTGGCTGTTTTTTGTTTGTTTGTTTGTTTGTTTGTTTGTTTGTTTGTTTGTTTGTTTTGTTTTTAAGGGGGAAAAAAACAATCGTATGTTCCTGTCTACAAAAAATAAAATCACGATTTTTTCCTCTAAAAACTCAATTTTTGATTTCAATTTTTGGGTAAAACTACAAAAGACAACAGACAGCCTCAAATCTGTGATGGTATCACGTGATGGGCCCACAGAAGTTTTTTTTTTTTTTTTTTCTTTTTCATTAAATCTTTATTGAATGAAGTAGAGTATACAATGTATACAACAAGAAAATAACATATGTTTACCAGGGGGAATGCACTACAATACAATGTCCAAATCAGAGCAAATACTGCCTTTTTGTTCCCAGATTAATCTAACAGCTTTGAATAAAGTTCAACATCTTTCAAAAAATAAATAATATTTGGTTTTGTGTTACAGAACTTACATTTGTGAATGAAAAGTGTAGCAAGCAAGAGAAATAAATTAATTGTAATTTTTTTTTTTTTCCTTTTTGGGGTATCTGAGCCCACAGAAGTGATGCCAATGTAAGTCAGGCATCAGTCGTGCGTGCGTGGACCACACAATATGAGTGATCCCCATGGGTTCTATTTAAACTGGGGGATCCGTGCGTGGAACAGACCAACCCAGGACACGCTGGAGGGATTCTATCTGTGGAGCTGGTGGGGGTGTGGGCACAGGGCTGTGTGGGCTCCTCTGCTGAGGCTGATGACCCCACAACCCAGACCCGGATCGGAAGAAGACAGTACAGTTCGAATCCGGGACAACGGAAGATGAGTGATCCGCATGCAGTTATATTTCAGTTGTGGGATCCGGAAACCACGGCTTACACTAGTATCACTACTGTGGGTTCATGAACACATTTAAAGTCCAGTCAGTACACAGCCTTCTGTCACTGATAGGAGGAGGAGCCTACGGCAGCCCGCAGGTGTACGGCCCGGAGGCACGAGAGAGATGAAATCGATTTGACGATTTCCGTTTTTTAAAATCGTCCTGAATTTTTGTTGTTAAAATATTACGTTACAACCATGTACTGTATATGGCTTTGACATTTTTCTAGCATGTTAAGAATGGACATAAAGTAAACAAGAAAAAAGAAAAATTTCAGCAACCTTCAAATATTTTAGGGGTGCTGGGAATCAATTTAGGGGTGCTTCAGCACCCCCAAAAATGGGCTAGAAACGCCCATGTGTTCCCTATAGGAAACTTTATTGATCAGTGGTATTGGCCTTTTCTGAATAATGGTGATTGGATTTGTATTAGTTCTGTAAGTATTCCCCACACCGCCATGCAGTATGTCATATAGAGAGAGACAGAACTAGAGAACTATACAGCAGATAGAAGGGAGATGGGTTCAAGAATTCTATGACTTTAGAAATAATTCCTAATGATTTGGATATTTGAACTTTAATGTGGTTTATATTTGCCTTCCAACTTCACTTCTTGTGTATAATTACTCCAAGGAATTTGATTTCATTTTTCCTTTCAGTCTCTGTATTATAGATAATTGACAGTTTCCCATAGACTGCACATGCCATATAAATATAAATATACATCAAAGAGCAACATTATGTTCCTTTATTGAATAAAGATAAATCAAAGCATGTAAACCATCAGCTCCTTTAAAACTGAAGTCACACAGTGACTCAACAAGATAGAAAGAATGGAATCAAATTATATTATAGAACAGGGGTCTCAAACTCAGATCCTTGAGGGCCGGTATCCTGCATGTTTTAGTTGTTTCCCTCTTCCAGCACACCTGACGGTCGTTATCAGGCTTCTGCAGAGCTTGATGGTAGGCTTATCATTTGAATCAGGTGTGTTGGAAGAGGGATACATCTAAAACATGCAGGATAGTGGCCCTCGAGGACCGGAGTTTGAGACCCGTTATAGAACATAAGAATATACACATTCAAAGGTCTGTATAGAATACAGCCCAAATGTCTGCGCACTGAAATAAATGCAGAACAAATCTATACACAACAAATGAATGAATGCAGTAGCCTCCCTGCAACACAGTACACACACAGTACACACAAAGTATACAACAGAAACATGATAAGAGTTCAAATCAATTTAAACTGAATAAAAAACCACACATTTCTCTGCCAATGCAGGACATATTTAACTGAAATTTAAAACATGCATGTTAACTAAAATAATTGAACACATATTGGTCCCTGACAAGCCGACCACTGTGGTCATCAGGGAAGATGGCAGGATTGTTCCAGTCCATGTCTGATGCACTCTGGGGGGTTAGGGGGGGCTCACCTTCCTCAGGTCACCTTGACGAAGACAGCACAGGCCACAGTGATGTCACATGACCTCAAAGGGCTGACCCTTAAGTGGTGAAGACAGTGAAAGCGTGCCTTCAGGAGGTCAAAGGTCATTTGGATCCTGGCCCTTGTCCTGGCATGGGCATGACTGTAGGCCTGCTGTGGTTCCGGGGGGACTGTGTATGGTGTCAGGAGAAAAGGATGGTAGGTAGACCCCCTGTCCCCCAGAAACACACCAGACAATTCACCTGTCAACACAAAACCTCAGCATCACAACCTTACAAATACATTAACATTCTGGACACAGATCTGATGGAAACAGTGGTTATTAATGGAGACGGTGTGGCTCACCTTGTGATAGGTGCTGATAAATTCCAGAGGTCCAAAAGATTCTGTAGTCAAGGACCAAGCCAGACCACTGAGACACAACACTGATGAGACAGTAATCTGAAATGACAAGAAGAGGACTATTAATGCAAACAATGCACATCACAAGCAATGAACAGTGTTCATTAACTGACAATATCAGAAAGTCATGAATCATGATAAGATAAGATAAGATAAGATAAGATAAGATAAGATAAGATAAGATAAGATAAGATAAGATAAATTTACATCATCCCAAAGGTAAATTCACTGAAGTCAGTGAGCTCATCTATTTATCAGAGTTATCCAGTCTGATGGAGTTATATTTACACATTTTCACTCACATCTGCTGTCAATTTCACTTACAATTTCAACTGGTGAATTGTCTGGTGTGTTTCTGGGGACAGGGGGTATACCTGCCAGCCAGGGGTGGAGGGAGCCCCTTTCTCAACCCGGGAGTTTCATGTCCAAACCAGTCCACTTTTTCCATGGAGGAGGAATTTGAATAAATTAAACAGCAGCTAGCTCTTACAATGATTTTTTATTGGGTATAAGTTCAGGTATATGTTAGTAAGTTTACAGAAAACACTTCACTTTAACAATATGTTTAATTTAAATTCAAATCAGATAAAGATTTATAAGGTTAAAAAAAAAAAAAAAAAAGATAAAGATGAAAACGTTTGTACAGGAGCAATAAGTTGAAATTAAAATAATTTAAAATTGCATTTTTCTTCCCAACAGAAATGTGCTTGATTGTTAGGTAATGGCAGATCCAGAAAAAATGAAAAAAAAAAAAGGGGGGGAAGGGAGGGAGGGCTCCACCTTACCTCTTTCTGCCCTCCATCACTACCCATTGACTCGCACTATCGCTCCAGAAAAGATGAGTCATGGGCGAAACCAACTTAAACATTTGGGAGGGAAGAATTCCCTCAGACAGTTGATCCCATCGAATCTACTACAATGAAGGGGCTGTGCTGTCAGATGAATGGAGAATGAAAGCAAGAACAAGATTAGAGAAGTACAGAAGAGGAAGTAAGTGTCAAAATTTTTTTCCCATCCAACCACTGGACCAAAGTCCAGACTGACATGAGCTGGAATCCTCCCAAATCTCCCAATTAACCACTCCACCATTGCTGACAGCCTTTTCTCCTGACATCATACACAGTCCCCCAGGAACCCCAGCAGGCCTACAGTCATGCCCATGCCAGGACAAGGACCAGGATGGAAATAACCTTTGACCTCCTAAAGGTACACTTTCACTGTCTTCACACTTAAGGGTCAGCCCTTTGAGGTCATGTGACATCACTGTGGCCTGTGCTGTCCTCCACAATGTGCCCCCCCCCCCCCCCCGAAAAATCATTAGGAATTATTTCTAAAGTCATAGAATTCTTGAACCCATCTCCCTTCTATCTGCTGTATAGTTCTCTAGTTCTGCCCTATATGACATACTGCTTGGAGGTGTGGGTGAATACTTACAGAACTAATACAAATCCAATCACCATTATTCAGAAAAGGCCAATACCACTGATTGATAAAGTGTCCTATAGGGAACACACATCAGTTTATTATCAAGTTAAAAGCTTTAAAGTTTGGTAACTTAGTCCACTTTAAAACAGCACAATTTATATTCAAAATAAAAAATCAGTTGCCTGTTCATATTCAGAGCTTGTATAAAATGTGTGTTTATAATTTCAGAGGAAGTCATGTGTTCAAAAAACCTTCTGTTGGAACAAATATGAAGACATTTACTCTGTGTGTTGGAGTAAATGTTTTGAACAAGTTAAATCCTGGGTTAAAAGACTGTGCAACAATATTTATGTTTAAAACTATGTTTAAAAGAAATGTCAGGACAATACATGAAGAATGTGAATGTTCATTTTTCCATGACTCAAACTATTGAATTTCTTAGTTTTTGTTGTCGCTATTGTTATTAAGCTAAAGGTATTGGTATCTATTTTATTTCATTTTGTTTGGTGATCTGAATAGGGAGGCTGGCAGAATAAGCTTAGGCTTAGCCTGTTCCTTTACAGACTCTTTAGTTTTTCAAACATCATATCTTGCATAATGTATAATGCTTGAAATGCCTGAATAAACACAATTAAACTGAAACTGATCTAATGATTTCAAAATCATCTAAAATCATTTATCTAAAATTATTGAAATTAAGGATCATAAATGTTTAAATAATGATAGTAGGTCTAGTTTAATGTGATTCCTTGGTGTAGTGGGCAGTGAAATAACCATTGGTTTCCATTTGTGGTGACTGCTGACTGAGATAAGGGATGAGATTAAATAAATTCTGGAATTTATCCTGGTCTGGAGCAGGCTAACTCCACAGAATAAATCTCCATGGTAATTTATGTCCTAGCATATCCCACATTCCTCTGTCCTGCTTTTGTGCAACTGGATCACTGATAAGTTCAGCCAGGATAACCACCATATCCCGGATTAATCCCTTATCGTAGTTTTGTACTACAGGTCCCTGTTTACCTTCTCGTTGTGGACCTCCTCACCTCTGCCCTCTGTCTGCTCTGCATTACCAGTATCACCACAGTACCATCACTGATCAGTGAGGAGCTTCTCTTTTCTCAAACAACTATGAATTTAATAGAGAGCATGAAGATTAGACAATACCAGGATTCATCAGGCTCAGATCATGAAAGAGTGGTTCAGGAAGCATGAGACGCCACTGACCATCTATGGGATGTGATGGAGACTTTACACACTGGTCTGACTCTCCATCATCAAAAGAAAATCTTGGTGAAAAAAATTAATGGAAATGTGGACTGAAATAAATGTTATGATGTTTATTGTGACACAAACACTGCTTGGTTTTAATGGAGGTGTCCTGTAATCAGAGCTAAAGACAGCTCAATGAAATGTTGTGTGAGGGACTTTTTTTCTCTTCTGTCCAGGCAGTGTGATTAAGAATTCTGTAACAGAACCATGGACTTCAGTGTATTGGAAAAAGACAAATACGAAACAAGAGTTCTAACACATTTTTTCCCTTTGCACAGAAACATAACATATACTAGTAAAACAGATTTACTGAAGCATTAAGCCTTGGGAATGCTGACCTTGTAAGATTTGGTTTATATTCTGTCTTTATTTCCATCGAAGCTGTTCAACTGCTGCTAAATCTGTGTAACATGGCATAATAAGCTCAGCTCAGTCGTTTTTCTGATTGGTTGGAGGAGGAATGAAGAATCAAAGAGATAGAAAATAGAGAAATGAGAGGCTCCTTTTCTGTCCTGTTTACCTTCTGCCTCTCATTGTTGACCTCCTCAACTCTGCCTTCTGTCTGCTCTGCATTACCAGTATCACCACAGCACCATCACTGATGAGTGAGGAGCTTCTCTTTTCTTAACCCATAAAGACCCAAACATCCACTAGTGACCAAAACCATCTACTGATCTAAACTGTTTAATACATGTTGATCCACTAATCCTATCAATACATGTAAATAATTAGTGTAAAATGCAGTTTGTCATCTTTTCATGGTCATTAGATACGACCCATTTGGACGTTCAGAGGCTCCGTAGTTACCGTGGAAACACCATCATCTTCTATAGCATTTGTTAGTGGCCAGTTGATAGGTTTATTATTTTAGATTTTTCTTCTTTCTTGTTTTTATTTATTTTTGGTTTCTGTTGGATTTTCTTCCCAATTTGTTTTATTGTTGCCACACCCCCTTTTGGGATATAATGAGGCAGACTGCCACACACCTGTTTTGCCACATGCATTTGAGTTCCCACACAGAGCAGAGCAGGGTTGTCCTGAATAGAGAAGTGAGGTGAGCAGAAAGAACATGTTTGATTTGTTTGACATATTATTTTGAACAAATATCAAGCTTGATATTCATATGGAATGGGTTGGGTTTTTTTTTTTTTTTTTTTTTTTTTGTCAAAGCGCAGTTTGGTTCACATACCTATTGCTATTCACTGGATGAGTGAGGAGTTTGCACCCTTGGTAGGTGGAGCAAAGTATGTGGTAATTAATTGTAGTGGCATGTTTTGTTTGTTCTTTTGTTTGAAATATGTGTATTAAATTACAGTTTTAATTATGAGTAATATGTCTTGTTTGTTTGTAATAATGTCTGTGCTTTTAAAGAAAATGTAACCTAAGTAAACTTTGCAAAATAACTTATGTACAAATGTTTGTGTTTTAGTTTCATGGTGCTCGATGAAATAAAGATTTGTACCAGTCCAACTCTACGCCGTTTCCTTTATGCCAAGGGCTGCTTGAGCATTGATTCACCAGTACAACCCATGGAGTTGGATCAATGACCGTGGATGGAGACGCTGGTTTTATGTTCAATTAATAATAAATTTACTGAAAAAATAGTTTTTTCTTCAGTTTTCTCTGTTATTGAGAAAATAACCCTCACCTGTACTCTGAGCTTTTATGAACATGTATATAGTCAGAAAATAAAATGTAGGAAAATTCCTGATTTTCACTGACAAAAACACAAAATAGAGAAAATAAAAATACAATAAATGGTGATTAACCACTTATGAAAGGTTAAATATTGAAAAACAAAATTCATTTGGGAACTAATATAAAAGTAGCACTGGGGCTTTATGGGCTTAACAACTATGAATTTAATAGAGAACATAAAGATTAGACAATACCAGGATTCATCAGGCTCAGATCATGAAAGAGTGGTTCAGGAAGCATGAGACGCCACTGACCATCTATGGGATGTGATGGAGACTTTACACACTGGTCTGACTCTCCATCATCAGAAGAAAATCTTCGTGAAAAAAATTAATGGAAATGTGGACTGAAATAAATGTTATGATGTTTATTGTGACACAAACACTGCTTGGTTTTAATGGAGGTGTCCTGTAATCAGAGCTAAAGACAGCTCAATGAAATGTTGTGTGAGGGACTTTTTTTCTCTTCTGTCCAGGCAGTGTGATTAAGAATTCTGTAACAGAACCATGGACTTCAGTGTGATGGAAAAAGACAAATACGGAACAAGAGTGTCTAACACATTTTACCCTTTGCACAGAAACATAACATATACTAGTAAAACAGATTTACTGAAGCGTTAAGCCTTGGGTATGTTGACCTTGTAAGATTTGGTTTATATTTTGTCTTTATTTCCATCGAAGCTGTTCAACTGCTGCTAAATCTGTGTAACATGGCATAATAAGAAACCAGAACAATGCATTTATTTAAGGGGAATAATTGTAATTATAGTCATATTTACCTGTAATGTAATGATGCAATTCTGATCCTGAATGTTGTTTTACTTTTAGCCTGTGTAGCATGCACTTATTGGAGTAAAATCTTCATTTATGTTTAGGGTTACAGTTTGTTCTTGTGACAAATATGTAGCTGTAGACCTGTCCTTTTTTGCAAATGGACATTTGGTGCAAATTTATGAGAAACTTGTAAAAAAAAAACACTTGTAAGAACACTGAGAAACTGTCTTTGTAATTAGATCAAGTACCTGACTATTCCAAAACTACATACAGCATATGAACAAATTTGCAGAAACACCATGTTTTAGGGTGTGTCAATGTCACAGTTAAGGTTTGGTTGAACTGAAATGTAAAAACAACTTTATTAGGGTTAGAAAAAGAGTGAAATTTGACCTGTTTCCTTCTTGTCCAAAGGCTTTTACTTGTGTGACAACTACTTCCTTCAAAGATTAATCCTATTTAAAGATGCAGCTCTAGTTTTTTTTTGGAATCATTGGGCAAAAGTCTGATAATTAATTTCCAGCACATTCATAATTCACAGGGTCTGAGAAGAAATATAAACTGTACCAACATCTGTAGACTCTTTCAGAGGGTCTGAGAAGAAATATAAACTGTACCAACATCTGTAGACTCTTTCAGAGGGTCTGAGAAGAAATATAAACTGTACCAACATCTGTAGACTCTTTCAGGCTGCAGAAAATCTACCTTCTGATGCAGTTATCAGGTAATTAGTGGTGTATTCAGACAAGTACAGTGGTTAAATACATGGTTAACACCTGTAAGTCACGATAAAAAGCAGAATTTAACTACCAGTCAACCATAACAGTCATTCTTCTGGCGAGGTCTGGATGTAAACCTGGGTTGACCCTTGTTGTTGACTCCACTTAGCATGAATTTGTTGAACTTCCTTCATGACTCCAGGCTTCTTTCTTGCTTGTATCTGCTTTGCAATTATTTATTCTGTGAAAAGTGTCATCTCGGAGATGTCAGACTTAAATATGTTCACCGAGGTGAATAATCTGAATGCCTTCCTGAACCAACTATAAAAGAAGGCATATATTAGGGGATTGACAGTAGAATTCAGATAGCCAATCCACACGAGTGTATCAAACAACTCAGGTGGTGTTGCATAACCGATGAAGGGATCCACAATGTTACACACAAAAAACAACGTCCAAAAAGACAGAAATGAGCCCATTATGACTGCAAGTGTCTTAGTGGCTTTGTTCTGACCTGTACTGGAGATCTTTGCTGTGATGTGTATTCGACGTGATTGTCCCTGAGCTACGACAAAAATCCTCAGGTAGACACTGAGCATTACTATCCCTGGAATGTAAAATGAAAGCACTGATGAGACTGTACTCGACAGACCACTCTGAAACAAAACACATCCTCCCACACAGGAAATGTGGGTATAAAAGAACTCCTCAATTCCCCAAATATTTAGCTCCAGATAAACCATCCCAAAGCCAATCATCACTGAAACACTCCAACTGAGTAAAATCATGATCAGCACAACATTAACAGTAATTTTTCTGCTGTATATTAAAGGCTGACAAACAGCATAGTGTCTGTCAACTGATATACACAACAGATTTAGAATAGAAGCAGTGCATAACGTGACGTCGGAACTCATGTAGATTTTACAGAAGACATCACCAAAATACCAGCATGACTCTACACATCGAATCATACTGGGGAGCATGACAATCAGCCCTAAAAGAAGGTCCGACACAGCTAAAGAGAAGATTAGATAATTAGTAGGAGTATGGAGCTGCTTAAAATATGCAATTGAAGCGATGACCAGGAAGTTTCCAAACACTGTTAGGGTTACAAGAATCCCCAGGATCACATAGAGGGTGATCCGTATGGCCAGTGGATAGATGGTTTTTGGACATGAACCATTGACAGACTCATAGCAGAGCACTGGTTCCATCTGAGGGACACAAGACACATTAATTCAAGAATGCAGTAGACCACATGCTGGGAGAAATCAGAGTAATTCCCTTGGAATATTAGAGCCAATAGGCGAACAGGTACCCATTTAATAGTTACAGTTACATTTGAACCATGTTTAGTCTGTAGTTCTGGTTGTGTTTTAACCACATGTTGAACACAGAAACAAGAACATGGCCCCCTCTCAAGTGAACGCCTAAACAACATCACAGTTTAAGAAATAACATGAAAATGTTTGAACACACCAAAAATGCACAGCTGGATCCAAAAATTACCACAACTTACTTGAATAAGAGCTTGTTTGAGAATTGTGTTGGCATTATCATGATAAAAAGTACAATTTTATCTCTTAACAGAAACAAGCACCAAATTGCCCGTAATTTAGTGTCTGTGTCAAAAAAGCTGGTTGACAGGGCTCCTGGGGAAGGATATACCAGTCACGACCAAAGCGAATACAGGCTTATCGTCATCATTCCTAAAATTCTGCACCAAAAGTTGAACTTTTAGTCATCTCAACACAGTCTGGTGTTCCTAAAACAAAGAAGAGTCAGCTGTGTTTCAAAGAAACTGGCCTGGACACCAAGTAAACATGGAAAAAAGTATGCATTCTGAGGACATAAAGTTTTCTGTTCCAAAAGTTCTGAGGTTCCATGAAGAAGGTAAATGTAGGCTTAAAAACCCCCAAGAAAAGGAAAATCCTTTAGCTTCTGTGTCTAACATGTCACTAAAACACAACATACAATCATTTCAAACATGGCTCAAATATAAAACCAACTCATTGGAATACCAGTGACCCTTCGAAAAATGACAATAAACATTATTACTTTGAACTAAATACCTAAAACCACTAATATCACTATTAGGCAGAGGATTTTAACATACAACTGTTTCTTCTCTTCATACTTACCCTCATGGTCAGGAGGAGAGAGATGCTGCTACAACAGAATGTAGCTCATATGTTGTCTTTTACCTACTGTACATTCTGTCTGGTGATCCTTTATAAGCACTTGATTCTCTGGCCAGAAAAACCAGGGGTTGAATAATGAACCCCCTGGAGAGACAAGCTGGGCAGTCTGTCCCAGAGGAGGATGTTGTTTGTCTACAACTAATATCACTGAAATTTAAGATCTCAAAAAACTAAAGTACAAATATTGCAAAACTAGATTTATTGTACCGGTCACTTAGTTCATAATAGTTTCAATGATTCTTTGAGAGGTTTCAGGAAAAAAAACAGTGAAGTTTTTAAATGAGGCAGAGTTTGGAAACTGCAGTTATTGAAGAGAACCAAGGTCAAAAATAGCAAAACATTTCAAAGATCCATTCTATTTATATCTTCAGGGTGAAATCATCTAAATTAAAAGTGAAACATAAACCTTGTTCAAAATAACAACTAGAAAAGCACTCGGAGAGAGCAGACCTCCGCCAAGGCAGATCAGCCCCCCCCCCCGATCACCACCAAAATTTAATCATTTGTTCCTTGTGCCAGTATCAACATTTCCTGAAATTTTCATCCAAATCCATCCTAAACTTTTTGAGTTATCTTGCACACAGACAGACAGACAGGCAGACCAACGCCGGCAAAAACATAATCTCCTTGGCGAAGGTAATAACTCAGTTCCTCCTTTTAAAATTAGATCTTGAGAAAACCAACAGACAGTACATCATTTCCCTCATTGTCACTGAAAAACTCATCTCTTGCACGATTGAACTGCACTGAATTTTTTCCTGTAGTGGTCATTTCTCACTTCAGTTGAGCTCTCAGCTGCAAACGAATGTTCCTGTATATCATCACCTTATTGTGTTTCATAGTGAACATTACTGTGATTTTCTTCTTCGGAAGTACCCGAGAATGTATGCTTAAGACCAAGACAAGATTTTCAGTTTTTGGCTTCACCCAATCCAATTGTATGTCATTCTGTAATTAATATGCAGAAGCTGACAATAGCAAACATTCATTAAAAGTTATTCAATTTAACTTTATATGCATTAGCAACTAGGAATGGGAACTGATAATAATTTAACAATTCTGATTCCATTATCGATTTTGCTTATTGATCCGATTCCTTATCAAATCTCTTGTCGATTCTCATTGGGTGAGGGAATAAAAGAGTACAAATGGGTTTGTTTGCATTAACTGTCTTTTGTACTTCCATCTTGGAACAAAAAATATAACATATATAATATGCACAAATAATAATAGCAGATGACGCCAGGTTGGGGGGGTCACACCATACGACTGTACAAAGTGAAAGTGAAACTTAAGACGCTTTTCTATTTCCTCTATGTCTGCCACTGTTGTGCACGTCATTTTCCTTTTCCATATTGTCGGAAACTTTTATTTGAGAAGGTGGGACATTTGTTGTCCCACTCCCCCCCAGAACCAGGCCTGGATGACACCCTAGTGTTTGCTCTACCACTAGATTCACATGCATCGCTAAGTAATATGTCAAACACGTGACATTCTTGCAAATGAATTGCATGCTGTGTGGACAAATGTTTGATCATATTGGAGGGGTTTCCCCCCTTTGAAGAAATGGAAGCTTTGCAAGTCTTACAAGTGGCCCTGGTGTCATCTTTTCACCTGAAATATAGTCATACTTTGGAGCGTTTCTGCCTCAACACCATGTTGGCTATGTTCTAAACCAAGACAATGCAGCATACATGTGATGTCATCAAGCATATGCAATGAAGGAAGAATCAATCAGCAGAATTGTTAAGCAGGCAGGCCAACGAATCCAAGGAATTGAGCTACTGGGAACCGGTTCTTGATCCCCATCCCTGTTAACAACATTATGATCTAAAAGTAACTTAGGAACAGTAATTTGTCACTATGTGCCCTGTCTCCTCAAACTCTTCTCAAAGCATTCACTCAATAAACTGAAATTACTGGAACTCAGTGGCAAATAACTTGCAAGTAACTCAAGCTATACCATGTTAAGACAAGTGCATAAATACTGTCAACTTAGTGTGAACACTTCAATGAAGTGCTTGAAAGATGTTTTTCCAAACCACATTAATGATGTCAACAATTGAACATGAAAGTCCACAGAAAATTTTGTGATATCCCTGTGGTCAGCTGTGGTCTTGACTGATTTGGACATAAAATCACAAGTATTTTTTGTCCAAGACTGAGGCAAAAGTAAGAGTAGAAATGCTATAAAGACCAAAACAAGATAAAGACCTCTAAAAAGTGACCTTATGTCACCGCGTTTCCACTAAGAGACTTGACAGCCTTTTTGCTTTTCCATTCCATATATGAACCTGGAATCTGGTACCCGGTACTAGTTTTTTTGGTATCTGCTCCGCAGAGGTTCCAAAACTGGGGAAGAGATACTAAAATATGATGTGTAAACACTACAAACCATTGATTAGTCAGAGAGTTGTCTCTGCGTCATTGTGTCATCAATGTGCGACCCGCCATTTTTAAAAAAAATCAGATTCGGAAGTTTACAGTAAATATACCAGTAGGTTAATTGACATCCCGCAAAACTACACCGTGGTTTGTCAAGGCAGTTCAGATATTTCTGTCCTTGGTGAAAAAATTCAGCGTGAGCTAGACGGGGTAATGAACAAGTTTATCAGCAACTGTCTGAGCAGACATCACAGAAGTTATGTGTCGCATCGCTCGGACGTCCAGGTACTCTAAAGTCGGTAGTATCCTGTAATGCAATGTTTTTCAACCTTGGGGTCACCTGGAATTCAAATGGGGTTGCCTGAAATTTCTAGTAATGGATAAAAAAAATATTTTAAATTACTAATTAAAAAATATATGGTGAGTTGAGACAAACAATCCCAATACATGAAAGACATGACAAACTCTGAAGCTGAAACTGAAGCACTGTGGTACTGTTCATCTTTCAAGTCCATAATAATATACATTATATAGCCTAAATGTCATCTGATATTAATATTTATCTGCAACATAGTATAGTAAACTACTACATGATAAAAAAAAAAAAAAGTATATATAATTTTAGCAAAAACATGTTTCACTTTTAATGTCTGGGGTCACCAGAAATTTGTGATGTTAAAATGCAGTCATGAACCAAAAAAGGTTGGGAACCTCTGCTGTAATGAAAATGGTCTCCAGGAATAGTACCTGGTACCTGAGTTAAGTCAAGCCCGTTCCACGTAGTGGAAACGCGGCATAGAGGTCCATTTCAAGACTACAACCAATCTTGAGTACAACAACACTACTAAATGGATACTGAAAACTAACAAAATAGAGGAATACACATACACATAACACAAAATATAAATCCACATCATCTGTTTAACGGTACAATAAAATTTAAAGAAAATATATTACTTTCAAGTTGTTCTAAATGTGTTTTGATGGATTTTATCAAATTTAACTTAACAACATGTAGTTTGATGTTTACTGTTGAAACACATTTAAGTCCACCGTACTTGTGATTTGGTGCAGCTGATTATCCTGAGTTTTGTTTTGATTCTGCTGTAATAATCAGTGCATCACAAACATCAATTAGAAGTGTGATTATGGTCTGGGGGGGATGCATCATTATCAGTCCTCTTACCTGACTCCTCACACCTCAAAGAACTGGGAACTCATTATCACTGTCTGCACCTCATCACCTTTTTTGACCAGGGAATCCATTAGAAGTATTTAGAGAATACTTTAAAGCCATTCACAAATGGCAAACATATTAGTGATCGGTGTTCATTCTGTGTAACTTCTATCTGCCGGTTTTGTACTCCTGAACTTTTATTTATATTGTTTTAATTAGTAGTTCTCATGATTAGATAGGGATATTAACGCCATGATTAAGTATGTATTTATAACCTACAAATTAATCTGATTAACCCTGATAAATCTTCTCTCCAGGTGAGCAAATTAGAGTTTGTGGGGGAAGGTGCCAGTCAAAATGTGTTGTAATAATTCTTTACCCTCAATGTTAGGTCACCTTCCACAGTTACAAGGATGTTTTTGTTCATTTGAGTTTCTCCACTCTGTTTATTTTACTTGATTCTGCGTTCTCACCACCACGGCTTCAATTCCATGGGCATAACATGTGGCAACCAAGAACCCACTGAAGCACAGTGTAAAGCTGTCACAGAAGCCTTTCACCATAGCAAAAATGTCTGATCAAGAGACATTTGTTTAAAAGCACAGATATTTCAACTTGCAACCAGATGGGCTGGTTCTTATTGAGAATCCTGCTGAAATCACCTGCATGTTTCAAGACTGTTGTTTCCAGTAATTTCACATTTCCAGGAGAAGAAAATAATACTACTTCAGCTGTTGGCGAGTATAGAGACGAGAGGTTTGACACCTAACGCTGGAAGCCGTGGGTGTTACATGTGGAAAGGCAAGGCAAAGCAGATTTATTTGTATAGCACAATTCATACACAGGGCAATTCACAGTGCCAACAAGTCATTGCCACCGTAATTCTTAGTTCTTATTTGTGTCCTAAGGGCTCCAGGTTAAGTTAAATCTAAAAATGCTAGCTATTTTATTAATATTGTACCTGTTGTTTTTGTTAGTTTACAGAGTACATGGTGTTAGTTATTCACTTTGTTAAAACATTTAATCATTTGGGTTAATGGCTTGGTAAAACTATTGTTTTTATTTGTTGGTTAGCTCGCTTAATTGTCATGAGTTGCAGGTTTGATGGGTCGAGTTGCAGCAAGAAAGCCATTGCTGAGACTTCAGAATAAGAAAAAGAGGCTTGCCTGGGCCATGAAACACCCCCAGTGAACTACTGAAGACTGGAAGAAAGTGTTATGGACTGATTAAACCTGCAACTGGAAGTCTTCTTTTCACAGCTGGAACTGAGACTTGCTTACTACGACCACTGTTGAGCTGTGCTTGAAGCTGTTGTCCTGTGAGTCGCCTATCACGCAACCTGTTGACTCTCAGAAACTTGTCTTCTGATTCTGTTGTCGCTTTAGGTCTGCCAGACCTCTTCCTGTCAGCATTTCCCCCAGTTTCTGAGTGCCTTTGGATGGTGAAGGAAACTAGACTTACTGACACCTTGACTTTCTTGGCAATTTCTCTATAGGACAGACCTACATTTTTAAGTGTTATGATGGTCTGTCTCTCTTCTATCGTTAATTGCCTTTTCCTCTTTTCCATTTTTATAGTAAAAAACTACTTCCTGCAGTTCAATACTGTTCAAATAATGCTCACAACAGTATGGTACCAAAGTGTGTTCCAACACTACTTTTCTGCAGACAGAGGGGGTTGGAAGGAATTCACAAACGCTGGAACACCTGTAGGAATTGGCAGCACCAACTTTCAAGGCTTGATCAACCTCCATTGCTGCAGAACTGCTTTAAGTTGTTAACCCATTGCTTGTTCGCCTTTTGTATAATTCTGAAATGTACATTATTTTTCAGTTTTGTTTAACCTTACCTTTTTTTTTTTTTTTAACCTCTGGCAGTTCACCGCTTACATTTGTACCATTTCAAGCTGTTCATTGGACTTGAACTGCTTGAATTTCAATACAAAACTGGAAAAATTGGGGTGTTCTAAAACTTTTGACCAGTAATGTATGTTTAAATGGGCAGGTTCTGTATGTAGCGCAAGTGGACACGATGGGTTACATACAAAACCTGGAATGAGACTGAGATTTATGAAAAACCTGCATGTCTGGATTAGAAAAACCACTAGGATCAGCAAATTTAACACAGAGTCTTTATTTATAGTGCTATTTAAGATAATATGTGGTCCAGATAAATGTACTGACACCTAGGTAGGTTTTCATGTCCCGATTTTGGTCCTATTTTTGGCCCCTATATTTTACTAAAAATTCACTAATTTTGGGATGGCTCAGAGCAAGAGTACATATATATACTCTTGCTCTGAGCAAGAGTATACTACTATATACATACTACCACTATATGTATACTACTATATTTTTTGCATTTATCTGAGGTCATCATTAGGTACATCCTGGGGGTAAATTTGTAAACATTTCTCTGTTATTATTGTGTCCAAAATGTGCCCATTTTCATAGAAGCACCCATATACATCTGTGAATCCTTCTGTGTGCATTTATTGATTTTGAGACTAATCTAACTCCATATTTATCGGCTGTTACACACTGGTAGGTTTCAGCAGTGAACTCTCCGGCACTTGTGGTGGCAGTAAAATTCCTACAATTCCGCCGTGTCGACGAAGAAGAGGAAGGAAACCGTAAAGTGTCTGTTTACCTTTCTTTACGTCCACCGACAGTCGGTTGCCGATAATACGGCGGAAATTGTTCTTCGTCAAGTTCGTGATATTTTAACAACAAACGCGATCTTTCCTCCATAATAAACACAGTGTTGCTGCTTCGTTTTTTGGGGTTTTCCGCTGTGGGAGCTCGTATTTTGAAGGCCGGCTGCCGGATGTCGTGTCGGTGTCGTAAATGTTTGTCTGTGGCTGGGCCGTAGTGTATGCAGATTCATAACGCCTGGCTGAATTTAGGACTACGTTAGCTAGTGCTACATGTATGTAATAGTCAAAACACAGAAGGAACCGTGTAACTGAACACACATGGATCCCAATAGGATAATCCAGGCTCTTAAAGGGACCATTGATCCGAGTCTGAGGATAGCCGCGGAGAATGAACTCAATCAGGTGGGTGAGCAGAAGTAGTTGTGTGTTTTTGCTTGTGTTTTCATACAGGGGGCTTATCACGGTACGTTTGGGCCCATGCAAAAATGATGCCGTGTTCGTGGATGAGGGACAGGTCGTGTTTTAGGTGACCCGGCTCATCGTCGGCCTGGTGGGTGTTGAGCCGGGCTTTGGGACTTTTAACCGGGCCTGTTTGACTCCCCTGTGCCGCACACTGACCCAGGCAGCTGCGTCGAAGAACAATGGGAGTCCGATGTGACAGCCATCAGGAGCCGTGGTACCCAAAGTTTGTTCACGTCCAGTGGAATTTACCTTAGCACCGGTTACCCCTGGACCTGAACAGCGATGGTGGTGCAGTGAAATTATGTAACCAATCAATATTTACCATCATCACTACAGGCTGAATACAAACAGCCCTGAAAAGTAGTTAGTAAAGGTGTAAATAAATCACAGCTCCACCCCTTACTGATCAGGTAGAGAAGGGGTGTCAAACTCATTTTAGTTCAGGAGCCACATTCAGCTGAATTTGATCTGTGAGCCGAACCAGTCAAATAATAACGTAATAATATGTAAATAATGTCAACTCCAAACTTTTCTCTATGATTAAGAGCGAAAAAAGTAAATTTACATTATGAAAAGGTTTACATCTACAAACTATCCTTTCAAAAGATGTGAATAACATGAACAAACTGAAAAAATAAATGTCATGTTAACAGTATTCTTCCTCAGTTTATCATTTCCACATGTACATTAGAACTTACAGATCACAGTGGCTCTACAAATACACCAAACATTTAGTAACAGGCAGAATATTGTTAAAATTACACTTACTTCTAAGACATTTGAGGTTGTTTATATTTGTTCAGATAATTCAGATTTTTTGCAAAATTATACTTTATTTTAGTGTAAATACATGAAAATATTTACATTTACAAAGAGAAAAACTGGGACATGTCATGATTTATATGTTATTATGACTGAATTGAGATTGAATTGTTCTGAATGTGGAACATGAGCTAAAAGGTTCGTTAATATCTTAGTGTAATTTTTGCAATTCACAACTTAATCCCAAGGGCCCGATTGGACCCTTTGGCGGGCCGGATTTGGCCCCCGGGCCGCATGTTTGACACCTGTGAGGGAGAGGATCCCACTCCTCTGAAGTACATACAGGAAAATAAAACATTTTACTGCACAATGATCTCTTTGCTTTTCACCATTTACCTTCAGTTTTGTACTGCCTTTGTTTTTATAGTTTCACAGTGTGGTCTCAGTACTTGGTACTGTGTGACATAATGAAATAGTTCCAATATAAAGAAATCAGAGATGAAGTGAAAAAACTGTTTGAAGAGATGTCAAGATTCAAGACCTTTATTTTTACCTGGGGGCAATTGTTTCAGCTGCAGTAGCAAATGAGACAACAACAAACAGCAATGACAAAACAAAATGAGACACAAAAATTGGTAGTGCTTAAAAACACTTAAAGGAGTGATATTTTGCTTTTTTTTTTTTTAAAAAAAAAATGGAATTATGCATTTTCCTGTGGTCTACATAAACTGTGAATCCTATGCTTGGGTCTGAATTCTTCATTAATTCAACTCCACAGGTCCATCTTCAACCCTATTTCTGAGTAATGACACCAGAAAAGTTGTTTTGAGTGCTGGCCCTTTAAATGTGAATGAGCCACCTCATGCCACAGCCCCTCCAGGCTGTTGGCTGTGCTGGTTTGTCCCAACCAACAACTGAACATTTTAGGTAATCTGCTCGAAGTTTGGACATATTTTCAGCGTAAACTACAACCGCTGCTGCCGACGAACAATTATGTCGTACTCTGAGAAATATTCGTCAGAAGTCTTGACCTTATATGTGCAAATGTTGTGATGTAACTAGTTATAGACATAACAAATTAAGCAGGAATTAAAACGGCTTGTAGAAATCAACTTGATTTTTGCCAAAATGAATATAAAGATAGCTTTGCAGCACGTGGAGGGTTCAAATTCACACTTTTTGAACTATTAGGGTCCAAATACAGATATAAATGTACCAAAGTGGGTTTAGCAAATTCTGACCCCTTTAAATCATATGGAAACTACTGGTAATGCTACCTGTGCTGTATAGAGTTGAGCATAGAGATGGCTGAGGGTACGAAGAAGAATCTGTATCTATTGGTTTTGGCTGATTGTTGTCTGAGGTGGAAACCAGAGTGCAGAGGGTGAGTGCTGTCAGACATGACTGAGTTTGCCTTCTTTGACACCTGCTTATTGTACAGTTCTGACAGAGATTTTTGCTGAGTACCAATAATTTTACTGCCAAGTTTGATTATCCTTGTTAAAGAGTTTTTTTGTTTCAGATTGATAGATACAAACCAACAAATGAAAAATAATGTGACAATGGACTCAGTAAAGGATATATAAAACAAAATCATCATCATCTGTCGACTTGGAACTTAAATAGTTTCTCGAGGCCAAACAGACGCTGCTGACCCCTCTTGACCTCTTGATGTCAGTGTTGTTGTTGAAGGACATTTTGTTATCAACTATGGTTTAATTATGTGTTTTTAATCCTTCAATGTGCTCATTTTAAGAAATCCTACATTTTCTGCAGAGACAGTTAGATGTTATATTTTCTGTTGTTGCACTAAGAGGAATTGCTGAATGAACATTAAAGCAGGACACACACAGTTACAGTATGATCTGACCCACACACCTTCACACAGGTCTGGTTCTGTTGCACTTTAGGGGTGTTACTGCAGCCAGGTGTGTCTTAGGGTCAGGCTTCTTATCAGTGGTTACTCAGAGGGTTTAAATATCACTCCTCTGTCCGCCATCTGGCACTAGAGAGGAACTACAAATTATATGTTATTTCATGGTGAAACAACAGCTAGACCTGACCCTGTATTTAATCAGTTAGTTACATCTAGGTGAAACAATGCAGGGTCTGTTTTGATATTTTCTATGAGATGCTATTGATCAGTTTCTGGCAAATCATCAAACTTTGTAGAAGCAAAGGTAGTGGCTTCTTACACAACTTCATCCTCTTCCAAGGTACTAAAGAAGAGGTAAAACGTACAGCAGGTCAAGATCTCCAGCAGCACTTGTATTATTGAACAATTTTATTAAAGCTAGGCTGAGCTAAAATAAAGTTTTCTATACAACACGTAGTTCTATACTACAGGTGCTGCTGGAGTTGTTAATGTGAGGCATCCAAATATGGCACGTCACATGGCAGCATCATTTAACAAGAAGTCGGAACTTGTTTTAATGCTCTTGGAAGTGGCGAAAGTGGAAGAAAAATCAAATCAAAATGATTGACTTCCAGTTGAATTTAGCATGGAGGAACAAGAGACTTTTTTGCAAGTATTGACCTGATACATGTGCTTATGCAATGACTTCATTTTTGACATTTTGCAGTGGAAACTCTTGATAAATTTATGATGAAAACAAATTTACAAGAAATACAGGAAAAGCTTCAGTCACAACTTCACCTACATCCAATGTACATGAAGAAAGATATTAGATAAAACCAATTTTTGTACAGATAGGAGGTCTACTTCTAATAGATTTGTTAAATAATTCAAGTGCTGCTGGAGTTCTTGACCTCAAACATCCAATTTTTGGCCACACATCGAAATATAGTTCAGCACAAACTCATAACTCAAAGTTGCTTGTTTTAATACTCTGGAAGAAGTGTTTTTTAAAGCATAATAACTAGAAATGCCAACAACAGGGCAAAAATGTAATGAAACTGGTAGATTTCCTGTTTTATTTAGCTTATGGGCACACAAGACTTTTTTTGTAGATGTGGAAATTATATATGTGCCTAATAAACTGGGGATGTCTAGGTGAAACTGAATGCAGGGGCTTCATTTTTGGCATTTTGTTATGGTTGTTGTGAATCAGTTTCTGTGGATCTGCCGAACTTTTTCACCACTGCATCAGTATTTTGATAATATTTTTTTCTGTTCTGGCATTTCCAAATTCTTGTTCATATGTTTTGTAATAATATCTGTCCCAGTTTATGGGGAATCATACATTTATATATATTCAGACAAAACATTTCTTGCAGGAGGAATCCAAAGCCCCCACTTATTCAATTAAAAATGGATTAACCCAGACAGCACATAAGCTGTTTGCAAACAAAGGAAAACCCCAGTAATATTATCGTTGTCAAGTTTCAAGTCACTGGTTAAATCCCAAGGAAGAGTTTGTCCAAGTTGAATGGGTCGAAATGACAAAACCAGGACAAAAATTGCACATTTTAATTAAAACGTCCAAGTTCCTGTTTTGGCGTAGTATCTCACTCCTCAAGGCTTTTTTGTGCATCAGGTCCTTCTGTACATTCCTACAAATTTTAGTGGATCCTAGAGAAATCTCATCCATGGGCTTAATTGTTGGAAGATTTGTAGAAGACACTTTTGAGTCATTTGTCACACCCACACCCATACATTTTTGACATTTGACGCATGTGCAAATTAAAGTTAGCTTCAGCAAATAAACAAAAAAAAAATTTTTTTTTGAGAGAAGAAAAATAGTCCATACAGGTTCAAGACACACTGATCAGTGCTCCAGTTTCAAGTATATTACTGATAACAAAAAAGTTAAAAGCAGGTTTGACATGTACAGATCATGAGGCAGAAGAGGGGGCATGTAATTTTACAAATGTGTCAAACAGTGAAATATTACCATAAAATACACAGAGTTTTCATTCACACTTTGAGCTGATAAAAATATAGATGATTGTTATTCCCTAATGTTGTTGTTTCACATACACGAAGTTTTAATTTAAAGCATGGAATTTGTGTTTTTTAGTCCTACAAGATCATCAACTTCGCCCCGACCCTCCTTCAGATCATTGTGTCGGAGCAGGTGGAGTTTCCTGTTCGCCAGGCAGGTAAGACCCTGAACACCTCACAGACCTGAACGCAACAGGTAACATTACAGTGACACATAAGCAGCTTTTAAGTAACTTTGTGTTTGTTATGGCAAACCCAATATATTATTTTGTAACGTCAGTGTTACAAAATGCTTTCAAATGATTTTCTGATAAATTGATTGCATAGGGCAGGGGTATTCAAATCTGGTCCTCAAAGGCCGGTATCCTGCATGTTTTAGATATTTCCCTCTTCCAGCACACCTGGTTCAATTAATGATCAGCTCATCATCAAGCTCTGCAGAAGCCTGATAACGATGTATTGACTTCCAGGTGTGCTGGAAGAGGGAAATATCAAAAATATGCAGGATACCGGCCCTCAAGGACCGGATATAAATACCTCTGGTATATGGCATCACTGTGTCTGGATTATATAGAACAAACTCATATTTTTATTAGTTTTGTCACTAAGTCAGTTTTCTATAGTCTGTGTTGAAATTGTCTAAAGAAGAATGCTGATGAGGTGCACTGTGGGAAGTGTTCATCTGACCCACGCTAAAGGCTGTAGTCCAGATAAAGGTTGGCACTTGCTACCTTACTCTTACCTTGCTTAACCCTAACTCTAACCACTTATGCAGGTGTGACGGGTACCAACGCTGATGTAATTTTACTCAGTCATTTAGTCACAGCCTCAGCTAGTATCGACTTGCTGTCATATGATTCAAGATTTAAGAATGTTTATTGTCATTGTGCATGCAACACAAAATTTCACATAATGAATTAAAACTTATACATTGTCCCCTTACTCTGGTATTTTTACCAATATCAGTTAGAGACATTCCAAAACAAGTAATATCAAACTTCTGTTGTAATTGTTGTGAATTATTAGATTGACTAAGACAGATAGGACTACAAGGTACATCTGTGGGCTACAATGTAATGTTAATTTGATCAACATAAACTCCTTTATATAATGTTCGTAGGTTGTGTGTCCGTACATACACTTAGACACATGTATGCCTGATTCCAGTGAAAGCAGTATCTCAACAACTTATTGTAATTTTTCTCAAATATGATGCAAATGTTAACAGGATCAACTTATGAGAATATGATGATTGAAGGCCAAGATGCTTTGGCCTCAACATATTATGGACCTGATTCATGATTCAAAAGGGAGTTTTTCCTCACCGCATTCACCAGTCACAAGTGTTTGCTCCTGGAGGATTCTGTGGGGTTTCTGTAAATTGGCTTGAGAGTCTGGTTTTGACCAGCTCTGTATGTGAAGTGTCATGAGATAATTTTTGTTATGATTTGGCGCTGTATAAATAAAATTTGATTCATTCATTCATAAATTCCCATTTTCACTAGAATTATCTACACTAATACCTAAATAAAATAATGACAAATAAAATATACTCTATCTTTTATTAAATTCTTTCAAAGTCTGCACTACATATACTGTATGAGTCTGGACAGACCTGGATGTAAACTGGATTGCAGACACATACAGCTGTGGGGTATTTTTAGTATAGATGACACACGTTTTAGAAGTGCAAAATTAGTCACTGATGCTTTGTGTTTGTGTCCAGCGGCCATCTACCTGAAGAACATGGTGAGTCAATATTGGCAGGACAGGGAACCATCTCTAGGCGAGGTCGTCTTTCCCTTCAACATCCATGAGAATGACCGTCAGCAGATCAGGGACCACATTGTGGAGGGAATCATCCGCTGTCCAGAGTCCATACGGTACAGACTGAACACACAGCATCACCCCAGACCTGACTGATGCAGGTAATGACTTCATATGTTTGTACACTGTCTAGCGCCCAGTTGACCATGTGTCTGCGAGCCATCATCAAGCATGACTTCCCCGGCCGCTGGACTGGAATCGTGGATAAGCTTAGTGTTTACCTGCAGTCACAGAACAGCGGCAGCTGGTACGGCAGCCTGCTCGCTCTCTACCAGCTGGTCAAGACCTACGAGTGAGTAAGATGTTCATGTTCCCGTGTTCTACCTCAGTGACCTGGGGATCCCTCCTGTGGAGCAGAGTGTAGATGAGACCCAGTAATCCCAAGCACTTGCTCTGTCAATTACTGTTGCAATGCATCTGTTGAGAGGGTGATATGGGAAATTACAATTATTAAACTTATTTATAAGATTCACAAATTAATTCCCACAATCAGCAGGGTGGGGGCAGCATTGTAGCTGAAAACTGAGGTCTGCATGTATACAGTATGTGTATTTGTACGCTGTACGCTTTACTTGTCATTAGTATTCACAGGGTTTGCATATTATGCACACTTTGCACTTCATGTTATAAAAGGTCAAATTATTTTTCACAATTTGTTATTGATCAGATTTTAAAGGGGATGGATTTTTTTTTTTAATTCTGACCCGGCCACTAAAATCAGCACATTGTAAACAACAAAAAATGACCACTCTAACACCCTTCTAGGAAGTGAGTAAAAAATGCGCATTGGCACATTTTAGGATTTAACATTTGACCTAGCTCAAAAAATAATAATGCATATTAGCCACTGTTACAGTTAATCATTGACATATATCAAGCTGCAAAAGAAAAAAAGTCATCCAACTTTTATATAGTATATTGGGGGAAAAAAACTTATTTTTTTGTGTTTTTTTTTTTGTTTTTTTGTTTTTTGCACATTAAAAAATATGTGGTTTGTTTACATTACAAACATGGCATTTAAAGGCTTAAAAAAATATGACTATTATTGAGTATTTGGCATTTTTGTTTATGGCTCAAGTTGATGAAATTAAAAAAAAAAAAAAAGTTAAACTATGAAAAACATTTTTACATTACTACAGTACTGTTCAGATTATGTGTTTTGGTGGTTTGGAGGACCTCTATGGGCGGGATACAGGAGGCCTAATCATTTTTTTTTGTTATTGTGTGAGTTTAATATTTTAACAAACTCTTTTGAATATATTTCATCCTTAAGAACATAAATGCCTCTGTATGTATTGTTGTACTGCTTCATCAAGAGGAAGTGTGTTTATCAGAAGCGGTTATTTCACTGTTTATGGCTCCAACAGTGGATGGTAATACAGCCTGTAGATAATGCTGATGCTGTAACTGTACAAACATAACTATTAGGAGAAGTAAAACGTGTTTGTCTCTGTGTTTCAGGTACAGGAAGGCAGATGAGAGGGAGCCTCTGCTGGCAGCCATGCAGATCTTTCTGCCGCGGATTCAGCAGCTCCTCAGCCAACTGCTGGCCGACGCCACCATCTTCTCTGTCCTCATCCAGAAACAAATCCTCAAGATCTTCCATGCCCTAGTACAGGTGTGTGTTTATGTGCGTCAAAGAAATGCCATGAAATACAGATTACCAATTCCTTTTTCCATGAGAGGCCAGGTGAATACAACGGTACTTATGATGTTACGACGTTGATTCATTTTCTTGTTGTGGACACAGTTGGCTTAATTGCCGTCACTATTACATTGTTTTTTGGGTGAATTTTCTGCAGTAGCTAACAGAGTAGGTCCTTTTTGCACTGTAACTATTAACACTAAGCGTGTAAGTAATACCCCTGTCATTCCTCTGTAGTATTCGCTGCCTCTCCAGCTGATCAACAACACAGTGATGACTCAATGGATGGAAATACTGCGAGCCATAATGGACAGAGATGTGCCTGCTGTAAGACAAAGCAATTTGCTGTATTGTTCTTGTTTTTGTTGTAACATATCAAACAAATGTATCGACTGCAAATGTTTGCTAAGGCCTTTTCATCTTTGTAATAAACTGATTGCAAAAGTTTTTTACAAATATTTTATATTTTTTACAAATGTTTTATATTTTTATTTTAAGTATTTTACAGCATTTAATCATATGACTTTGGCACTGAAAATAACGCAGACATACATTTAGTTTTAACCTAATAATGATGAATTAGATATTAGAACTTTTGGGTCTATAGACAGTAAGAATGTAAGTAAGAAAACACCTCAGTGAAACCCTGAAGTGATATGTTTGGACAGGTTTTATGAGACCTAAAAATGCTATAACAAAGTAAAAACCCTTAATTAAATGAATTATATCCCCGAAATTGAGTTTCAGGTATATAATGGCTTTACCCTGACCACTGGCGCTGCCGGATATCCTTTGTGTGTTAGCAATAACTAGGAGAGATTTGGTTGGATTTCTTCTCCCATGATAACCAACATAGTGGACACCTAGTTGAAGAACCCTATAGATTTCAGCTTCTCTATGAGTATTATAAGTCATCCAAATGGAGTTGCTTTAGTTGAAAATCAGTTTTTTGGATCAAGCAATAATAGGCCGATTGAGATCAAATCTGGTTCATATTGATTGTCTTACAAATGTCCATTTTCTCACTACCATCCAGAGTTCATATGGTGTCATTTTCATTGGAGTTTTGTGGGGAAAAATTGGTTCTCTGACCATTATTCTGCCACTATCAGGTCGATGTAGCTCAAATTGAGTTCATATTGATTGTTGATTGTCTGTCAATTGTAATGGATAGATTTATATATAGCAGAGGATTGGGGGGATCTTGGGGATGTACCCCTGCTGTCGACCTCAACAGCGTAAGCCTCGTTTATTGAATGCACACAGCCATCTTCTGTTGAAAGTGTTTGTTCTTTTGTTTGCTCTGAGGATTAAAGATTAATTTTTTTTCCCTTTTTAGGAGACTTTGGAAGTGGATGAGGATGACCGGCCTGAGCTAGCTTGGTGGAAGTGTAAGAAGTGGGCGCTGCGTATCATCACTAGACTGTTTGAGCGGTGAGTCCAGAGATATTCTTTCATCACAACCACCAGATTTGTGCTTTCCATCAAACAGTCTGTAGTTAAGAGCTGCTGACACATCTCTGTTCTGGATTCCAGGTATGGAAGCCCTGGTAACGTGACAAAGGAGTACTACGAGTTCGCAGACTTTTTCCTCAAGACATATGCAATTGGTATTCAGCAGGTAGGTTTGTATCACTGAGACCTGATCCTCGTGAAGAGTGTGGTTTGGGTTTTGCTCAGCTTTGTTCATTTTCCCGGTTACCCCTTTTATCTCCATCCAGGTCCTGTTGAAGGTGGTGGACCAGCACCGACAGAAGCAGTACGTTACACCTCGTGTCCTGCAGCAGTGTCTCAACTACCTCAACCAGGGCCTGTCGCACTCCCTGACCTGGAAACAGATGAAGCCACATATGCAGGTATGATGGGCACCAACACTGATGTAATTTTACTCAGCTGTTTCATCACAGCCTCCTTTCATTCAGGTCAGCTAGTATCGACTGCTGTCATATGATTCAAGATTTAAGAATGTTTATTGTCATTAAGCATGCAACACAAAATTTCACATAATGAACTAGAAAAGCACTCCGAGAGCGCAGACCTCCGCCAAGGCAGATCAATGCCCCCCCTCCCGATCACCAGTAAAATTTAACCATTTGTTCCTTGTGCCAGTATCAACATTTCCTGAAAATTTCCTCAAAATCATTCCATAGCTTTTTTAATTACCTTGCTAACAGACAGACAAACAAAAAATCCGCCCCCCTGATCACCACCAAAATTTAATCATTTGTTCCTTGTGCCAGTATCAACATTTACTGAAAATTTCATCCAAATCTGTCCATAACTTTTTGAGTTATCATGCTAACTTGCTGGTAGAGGTAATTAAAACTTATAAATTAAACCTTCTTATACAACAAGGTAATTGTAAAACTACAAGTAAAGTGCCTCCATATGAGTAGACTGTGGAGAGTTATTGATAAATAATGTTAATGTTAAAGTAAAAGATCTCAAATTGTTTGTTAAAAGGACACTATGATCCTTTTCCTTTTGTGATCCACACACATTTGGATACATTTTTTAATCTGACTGATCTTTTCATCCCTCCTTTTAATCTGTTGTAGACTATATGTCAGGAGGTGATTTTCCCGCTCATGTGTTACAAAGATGAGGATGAGAAGCTGTGGCAGGAGGACCCATACGAGTACATCCGCATGAAGTTCAGTGAGTAAATTAACCTACCTTCACTTTAGAAAGCTCAGGCAGTGTTGTGGTGTTTTAAAACACATTCAGGAAAATGATTTGAAAATGGCAGAGTGAATGGGCTTTTAGTCTGGGACTCTTACTATTGTATTTTGTGGTGGAGGAAGTGAGTAGCCTTGATTTTGAAAGCTCTGTTTGATCCTGTTCTTTGTGTGTTTTTGTCTCTGTAGACCTTTATGATGACCACGCCCTACCAGCCACCGCTGCCCAGAGCCTGCTGTGTAAAGCTGCCCGCAAAAGGAAGGAGGTGAGGAAGAGTATTTCAGTAAATTGAATTCAGTACACTGACTTTAACCATAGCAGTGTGCGGAGTTTGTTCCTCATTGATTTCTGAATAAGTGTAATCATTTTGAGACGAGAACCACCAGGGATTACAAATGAAACCAATAAATCAGTGTCAGAACTTTCTTGAATGGCCACTTGAGGACCAACTGCAAAAATAAAAATGTTTTCAGCTGGACTCATATGCATTTATTAGGCCTGTAACAGTACACATACCGAATCATTTCGGTACGCACTTGTTCGGTTCCGTACACAGCTGTACCGAAATGGCACAGTATGTTGAGGAAAAGAAAAAGGAACGAAAGACATCGTTCGATGCAGAACTTTAAATCCGTGCAAGTCTCACACGGACATATTGAAGGAGCGCACATTGACCCGAAATACAAAATAGCAGCTGATATAAGGTAAAAAAAAAACAACAAATATGATGTGAACCTGGAAGGAAGAGATTGAAGACCCTCCACCATCATTACAGTCCCTTTTGGGATCACATTGGGTTCCCGGTGAAAGACAACAATGAGGAAAGAGAAGCTGATAAAATGAACGCTGTTTGCCACTTATGAACTACAGTAGATTTCAAACACTTATACTTGCTCTCTCTGTCTCTCTCTCACACACACGCTGTATAATAGAGGAATAGAACCCAGGAGTTGGACATTCAAAGTATGTAAAGTTTCACTTTCGTTTCACGCCAGCGTTAGTTACGTTAGTAACGGACCGCACCCCCACGTATATAAGTGCGCTCCCACCCCCTACCCCCCACGCTCCAACAAAAAAAATAAAATAAAATACCCCCTCCCCCCCTCTGTTTTTGACAAATCGCACCCTACACACACACACACACACACACACACACACACACACACAAATACACAAGGTGGCCTAAACAGTTTGTTCTCTGTCCTAAAATAAATAATTTGGTTAATTTTGTTCTCAATGTGTCTCCTCAGTTTGTTAAAAGAGAATACCAGTTTGCCCTCTTCTTAATGTTGCACTTCATGTGGAACTTTTTGGTTGTTATTTTTATGCAGAATGTGAACTGACAGAACTGGGATTAGATTTTTGTTGTTTGTTCAAAACTACCTTTCAGGGAAAAGTGCAATACTAATGTTTGACATACATTTAATAATATTTTATTTATTTTGTTTTTAGATCTGATTTGATTTATAGCAGCAGAATTATATTACTCCTGTTTTTCTATAGTCTATTGTCTCCAAAAATTGGGGGAAAAATGTTCAAATATTCATAATAAATGCATTAAAGACATTTTGAGGGGTTTTCTTTCCAAAAACGAACCGAAACGAAAATTTTGTGTACCGTTACAGGCCTAGTATTTATGATCTCAGTAGCTCAGTTTGTGACAACTGCACGGGGTGAGTTTTTACATAACGCTTCCTTTACATTGTTGTAAGGTTTAGATTTCTACATAAATAAGGCCAGGGGCTTTTGTTCAATTATGTGTATATTCAAAAATATTTTTCTTTCAGCTACATTATATTTTCCCCTATAATAGCTGTGGGAAAACAGAAAGTAATTTCAGGCTTTACTCTTTTGTTTTACATTTTAGTGTAATTTTAGATAAACTACTTAAACTGTACTAAAAGGAGACTATGTTAACTTGCTAAGTGAAGGGAGCAGAGCTACCAGGTAAAGCTGGATATTTCTCTCAGGAGGAAAAGTCAATATAGAACATGTATTTGTCAAGTGGAAACACACAACAGTAGCTAAAAGCTTCTGTGTTGTGTTTTTTCGCTAAATTGTGTTGTGTAATAGTGATAGTTGACCCACAGTAATGTAGCACCCAGGAGATGAAGACTTTCCTTTTCTGTTTGGAAGGTTCTTCCTCAGATGATGGAGTTCTGCCACCAGATACTGATGGACCCCTCTGCTGACCCCCGCAGGAAGGACGGGGCACTGCACTGCATTGGAGCTCTGGCTGAACTCTTATTAAAGGTATAAAATTCCATATTTACACCTGTGTGTTTGACTCTCAGTATATTCTCTGATACAAACAGAGGAATGGAAGCTCTAATAGTTTGGTTTCTGCTGTACGTTTGCATGTTTGCTCCTGAAGAAGCGTCTGTACAGGGAACAGATGGAGCTTATGCTGCAAAACTATGTGTTTCCTTTGCTGAACTCTCCACTGGGTTACCTGCGAGCCAGGGTGAGTAAACCTTATTCACATGACTTAATCTTTTTCCTTTTCATCACTTACATTACATACATTTGCTCTCAACTTTTTCTTTGAAATGACATTTCTAGTGCTTAATTTGTAAAGTGGGGGTGGCGGAACCAAGAGGGGGGGGTGGATCCGGCGACTCAAAACGGGGGTGGAGGTAATGGGGACAGTCTAAAACGGGTAATGTAAAAAAGCTTAATGTAGCTTAATGTGTGAAAACTGTGATCAGTCATCACCAAATTTATTTAATAAATTGTCTGTCTGTCTCTCTCTCTCATAAACAAATTGTAAAGATGGAGTGAATGACTGGACACAAACATGCGGTGCTGAAGGGAATGTGTTTTATTAACAGAAAAATAAAGCTTAACGTGGACAGCATCCATAATATTGGGGTTTTGGTTTTGATTTCTGCAGAGGTAAAAGTGGACGTGATTAGAGATGTCCATGCATAATTTAGTGATAATTGATCACTGTTTTTGGACATTAAATTATGTTAAGCTTTATTACATTAAGCATTTTAGACTGTCCCTGTTACGTCTGTTTCCCTTAAAATTTTCCCTTAAAATGCATCTGAACACAAGATTTTTGTGTAACTTTGATGGGGAATAAAGATTAACAAGACAGATAACAATAAACTTTTTTTTTTCCAATTAGGCTATTTATTTTTTCATAGAGGTGCTGGATCCTGATCTGGTTGGATCCAGCTCAAACTAAGCCCACATTTCTGTCTGTAGTTGTGAAATATAAGAATAATTCTGTCAAAACATACAGATACTTGATAAATGAATTCTAGCTAATCTTCAGTTTTACACATTAGTCACATTAGTCACTCTTTACGGAAGAAAAACACGCAATCATTAAATAAGAAACAATTTAAATCTTCTATGTTTTCAAAGTAAATTGCAATACTTTAGTTTAATTTAGATAATAGTATTTCCACATGTGTACTGAACAAAATGAATTTCTAGAAAACGACAAATAGTGACAGACAAAAAGTATACTCAGGGTTTCCACCAAAGAATAATTGAGGACAAGCTTTGAACATAACTTTAGCAAACATTAGTTTTAGAGGTCTTGGTAATCAAGTAAAGCATAATTTAGTCAGCTTCTTTTATTAATTATATATCCATATATGTCACTCTTAGACTAAACATAAGTATTTTACTTTTAAACTATTCACTTCTTTAAACACTGAAACACTTGCAGTTTCCAAAATAAGCAATTGCATGTTTTTATATTTTATTAACTTTGGCTTGTGAGAGTTGATAAAAATTTTTACACCATTTTTCACAATAAAATTACTGTTAAAAGAGAGCAAACCACTGTTCAAAAATGTGCTTTACTACCTACAAAGTTTGCAGTGTAGCCAGGAGATGGCGACATTGTTCTGAGTAAATAGTATTGAATTGACACAGAACTGCAGATTGAAGGTCTCATTCAAATGTCCACAAACCTTAAATCCAAAGAAAACTCATGTAACTATATTTTTTGTACATATTTCTAAAGGGATTGTTTGTCTGTTGCTTAAATTTTTAACCCTGCCTCTGGCTTTGCTCCCTACAGTCCTGTTGGGTTGTCCAATTGTTCAATGTGAGTTAATATTTCAGAACTGACACTCTTGTTGGGACGGCGCTGACAGCAGCAGTGGGCACTTTTGGTGGCAGTGTTACACATCTGAGATGACTGTGGGTTGAATATGATGAATCCTATTCAGGTGCTGCATAAGTCTGTGTTGTATTTCGACAGTCCTGCTGGGTGCTCCACTGCTTCAGCCCACTGCGTTTCCATGATGAGCTGGTGCTGAGAAACGCCGTGGAGTTGGTCAAACAGGATCTGATCGACGACAAGGAGATGCCGGTCAAAGTGGAAGCCGCTATCGCTCTGCAGACGCTCATCAGCAACCAAGAACAAGGTCTGTGGACATGCGGCTATCATGTGCTCATGTTTACAAATGGAGACTTATAGCAAATAGATCACCCTCTGACAAAACTAAGAGATCGTAACAGGTCCAAGAGTTCATCAAGTGATGTAAATGGACTTGTAATTATAGTCCAACATTGTAAGACAAACCTGAATTCCCGAACCTGTTACCTTCCATATCTGTACTCAAAGATCTGAGCTGAAGTGAGGAGGGGATTTATCATTTTAGCAGGAAGACTGGCAGTAAATATTAAAAATAAGCCTCGAGTGATCACTGGTTAACATTCTACATGTTGTTTAATATGTACAACAGCAGACATCCTGCTCTGAACAGATTTTGCATCTGTAAACATCACTCACTTGCACACTTATAAAAGTCACCTACTGCACACTTTTTACTTCATTTACCATATTATTGCTGTTTTTTTTTTTGGCACTTTTAGTGACTTTTTAACAATTTAAAAAAAAAAAAATTATTGTGTTTGATGCATATTGTCTTGTGCTGCTGTACATTTGAATTTCCCCCTTGGAGGTTCAATAAAGTATGTCTTATCTTATCTTAATATGTATTTACAGAGGCAAAAATGTTATACCATTTGTTCTAAGACTCACATAACTGTCCTTTTGTTGGTGTTTAACATTGAAGACCTTTAATCTCTTTAACTCAAAGCTATTGTAATACATCTTGGATTAAAGCAAATTGGTAAGCGTCACTGAAATTGTATGTTAAAAAAAAAAAAACACCCGAGCTATTGATCCTTTCTACCTGGGTTTAAAACGCATCTTTGGTGATTGCCTTGCATGTGAAACAGTGATTATGTAAATGGGCTCCAAGTCAGACTGCAGCTATTGATTACTTTAGTCATCAAGTATTCAGCTGGTAAATTTGCGTCGCTTAAGGTGATATTGAGTGACACAGTGGGGACTTTGAAGATTGTGATGAAATGAAAGCCCACTACCGCTACCTTCTACCACAGTGGCCTTAAAAATGGAAAAGTCTCTTATGAGAGTCAGTGTTTCTTTTGTTCATTCTGGGCTTTTTTGTCAAGCGGAGGATAACTCAATCATAGGTGACAGTAATGCAGGTTAACACTGGGTGCCACTGGCCAAATGGAAAGAAGGAGAAGGATAGTATTAAAAATAATAATAATAATAATAAGAAGAAGAAGAAGAAGAAGAATACATGGAGAAATTAGACATTAATATATTATAAAAGGCCTTTAAGTGTTCACTGAAGTAGATGAGTCCACACATCCTTGAATTTATTATGTAATAGCCCATCAGAATCTAACATGCTCTACTGACATCACTTATCAGTAAATATATAAATAAGAGCACTGTTTGGACAGCTCTGCTCCAATTGTCACATGGACATTTTGGCACAAGATGCCCTTCTTCAGTGACTGTATTGGTATTTTGATACAATCCATACAGATGAGGGTAATTATAAAAGTTCACTAAAGGACACTTCACATTTATCCCAGAGGAATGACCGTAGTGCATGATATAGTCACATCCAACCATACTGTACATGAGGATGATAATGGAAAGAGTGTTAGCTCCATAACCAGAATACATGAAAACCAGGACAGTAAACCTCAGATCTATAAGAAACAAACAGATAAAATTTCCTCATTCATCTTATTTATGTATCCAGCACATCACCCTCTAAAGAAGGATTTTATTCCTATTACCCCCTTTTTGTGACAGATATACCGTCTTGCTGCCCAAGTGGTTTAATTCACTTAAGGAGTAATTTCAACTGCTAAAATGCAGAGCTTCAGTGATTCTGAATAGTTGATGAATTAATTAATTAATCAAGATAAATAGTGCAATTAATCATTCCGGTGATTTTAGGTGATCTCAGTCACTTTTTACACTGAACCTGAAATTTCTTCTCCTGTGTGTAGCCAAGGTGTACATCCAACCTTACATCCGGCCGATAATGCAGGAGCTGCTGCACGTGGTTAAAGAGACGGAGAATGACGACTTGACCAACGTCATCCAGAAGATGATCTGCGAGTACAACCAGGAAGTGGCTACCATCGCTGTGGACATGACACAGAACCTGGTAAATGCCTGACTTCCGTTTGTGAATTTGACTTTGAAGCTTGCAGATAATTAAAGGTGGGGTGCGAGATGTTTTCCTGCATCATTTTTTACTATATTGCTTAAAATGCCCTTCATACCCCGATTACAACCAGTTAATTAAATGGTCTAACACAAAAATAAAAAATTGGACCAATGGCCCTGTAGCTTACCGGCCAAATTAAAAGCTTTGGGAAATGTATCCAGATGCCATTTATTATCACCCAGTTCTGTGTATTTATCATGTTACAGAAATAGCCCATGTTTTGGTCATATTCCAATCAGATCTGTAAAAAATTCAAATTCCAACTTGATATCATTAATACTTACTGACTCAATCCACTTCCTATCTCTTATAATGGGAACATTTTGCAAAGTCGTACCAAATCCAGAATCATATCCAGATCGAAATAATTTCAATACCTTGTGTTGACATCATCATAAAGAAGCTGTATACCAGGTTTGAAGTCAATCAGAACTGTAGTTTCGGAGAAGAAGACGATAGAAATTTTTTCCTCAGAAGAGCCCATGTTAAATTTTCCGTAAATTCCCGGATCCAGAAGAAGATCCTGATCAGCATGTGGACATTATGTTCTGGTCATCTCCCCATCAGGGCTGGACTGTAGAAATTTCAACTTGATATTGTTTATATTTACTGAGTTATTGCATCGATCCACTTCCTATCTCTTATAATACGGAAATTTTTCAAAGTCACACCAAATCCAGTCAGATCCGGATCCAAATAATTTCACTAACTTTTGTTGACATCATCATAAAGAAACTGTATACCAAGTTTGAAGTCAATCGGAATTGTAGTTTCAGAGAAGAAGACAGTTGAAATTTTTGTAACGGATGACAGACAATGACGACGGACGCCGCATGACAACAATAGCTTACTGCCTGTTGGCCGGTAAGCTAAAAATTGTAGTCACCTGTGGAACGGACAGGACTGAAAAAACACCATCCAATCATTTTAAGTACTCACTCAAATTGATTGAACGGGGATATGTTTATCAACCTCAGCTGCCATTGGTGGGTCCCCTCCTGTGCGTACCCCTCTTTGTGCATGAATCGTGTGTTCTCAGAGGTTTGGAGCACTTGTACAGGGAACAAAGCCAGAGCCAGAACTTGGCTATATTAGGATGGAAAGTTCACCACAAACTGTTTTGTCGCTAACATAAATCACTAGGGAATGAAACATTAGTTAGATAGGTATGAACTGGGGCTGTTCTGTAAGAGCAGGGTTGTTGGAGGAGACTGAATGAGGTCTGCATGGATTGGAGCCGGGCGAATTGTTGCTGTGCAGCGCTTGTGAACCCTCGGGAACAAGCATTGCGCGTGCCAGTACTCTGGAGGTGTGGGTTTGGGGGGATGTCTGAAGAAAGGGGTTTGGAATTTTGAATTGAGTATTTTCAAAATGTAGCTTGCTTAAACCGTTTTTCTAAGATCTCATACCCCACTTTTAAGTTCTATGTAACGTTCTCTCGACATAGTGGTTGTAAACTCTGTGTGTTGCATGTTTTTCAGGCGGAGATCTTCACTAGAGTCCTTCAGAGCGAGGAATACGAGGAGAACGAGGACAAGACTGTCATGGCCCTGGGCATCCTCAGCACCATCGACACCATCCTCACTGTCATGGAGGACCACACTGAGGTCGTACACAAGCTCAACAAAAACAGGACACAAGTGAAAACCCTGACTCTCCCTTCATTATGTCTGACCCTGTGTTTCCTCTGTGTCACTGCAGATCACTCAGCAGCTGGAGGGCATCTGTTTGCAGGTGATCGGCCTGGTCTTGCAGAAGCCCATCATAGGTATGGCAGGTGTGTGTGCGCGAGGGCAGTTCAGTGCTTTTTATGTCAACACATACACACACATTCTCTCACTGAAGTTGAAGTTCTCCTCTGTAGAAATGTTCATGACTTAATTTTAATGGGAAACAGCACAGCGTGAAATTGAGGCTGCTACAAAAGTATGTTAAAGTGTAATACCACTCATGGCCACTAGATGCTACTCAAAAAGTCTCTATTGTGTTATTTTGTACATTTAATAATTACGCTGGGAGTCCTTCTGTAAAATATTGATGTTTTTCCTAACAGACTACCTTAATGTAGTTGAGTCCGACTAAAGATAACTATGCATTTTATTACATTATGTTACGTGTTACATGAAGTTCACCAGTATATATAATTACAAGACCTGACCCATTAGCATGATTTAGCCTCATTAGCTAATGAGAGCAATTATTTTTATATTATATCATATGGTTTGTCACCTAGCTTGCTAATTTTTGGCAGCTAACAGCAATGTGTACATGAAGCTAACATTACTATAATGAAATGATAGGCTAACATATAGCACATAGCTGAAATAGCTTACTTGGTGGTGGTTAATATCAGTGTCGCAGTGGTGGCTGCTCGTCTTTCAGAGAGGGGAAGCTCATTGTCGGCTTACATCAAAAAAATTGTCAAGTTATTTAAACATAAATTCGGCCCTCCGTTCCTTTTTAAGAAAACGGTCAGTGACCTTATCGTACCAAGTAGGCGTCTTTTCCAGGGACTTGATAACTAGTTCACCCCGACGTAGCCAACAGTATGATTGATTTAACTATCTACAAAACGATACTAAACTCGAACAAGAAATGATTAAATTATGTAACTGAAACAAGAAAACGTTGAAATTATGTTAAATTGAAACAAGGAAGTACAATGAGTGTGTTTTATTTACAGTGCAAGAAATGAACAAGTCATTTCGTAGTGGTTTCTCTCTCAATTTCACAGCAGAATGCACGACGGTATTAAACTGAACTCTGTCAAGTGAAGGAGTAGATCTCAAAATAGCTGTCAATCAAACGGGATTCAGGCTTTTGACTGATCCTCCAATCAGCATGTGGAAGCCTGGCGTCCAGCCCAGCCGAGGCCCACCCACAGCTCCATTCACCCCCAGAGACACCGAGCGTCCGGGGGCGGGACAACATCGTGGCATTTATCCAATTACCGTCCAGTTTTGGGGCAATGAAAAAAACTGTTCCACTCAGTCCCATTGAAGTGCATGGACGCTGAGCGTCTACGGGCAAATGCACTGACCATAGATCGAATGAGAAAACAGCGCAACGGGAATGTATGAGAAGTGAAAAACATCGAGTCCGTTGATTTGTAATAAAGCTGATTCTGAATGAACTCGTCTGTGAGATGAACGTGTTCTAACACATTTGTAGTCAATGAAATGTCGACACAACCGTACATATTTGACCATTTAATTTTCGTAATTTTAGGGGAAGCCGAGCTTCCCTTGCAGTCTATGAGAAATCGCCTTTGCAGTGTCGGTGTGTGTCATCAGTGTTTCCACTAGGTTAGCATTGGCTCGGCAAGTTTCACCCCTCGATCCTCCGTAGCCACACTTTCATATTTATATACAATCATCCAAAAAACTAAAATGTATACATCCAAAAGTAGCTTTAAAAAGGGAGTCCAAAAGTCAGTCAGTGACATTTTGATGGCTATGTGTACTTCAGGTTGTACACTTAGATGATGAGGACTTTTAAACCAAATCTCTTGGCTTCCATGCAATGATGATAAGTGGTCGTGTATGATCACTGCCTGTGACCTCTGTAATGGTTCCAGTGTGGTGTTTGGTCGACCTGGAATCGGTGAACAGCTGAGGGTCAACCTTCAGGACATCCAACTCTCATGCTGAAGCTTCTCTGTTGACTTCTTTGTGTTAAAAACCTCCAGTAGAATAGAATTTTGTTGAGAAAGATAAACGGTACATACACATCTGCACACAGAACATTTCCCATTAAAGCTTTTGATGCACTGCACAGTGTGACAAACGCAAAGACTTCTGACAACTGCAGTGTCACCTTCTTAAATACCCAGTTTTAAATATCAAAATGTTCAAATACCACAGCATATATAAGGGACTGGAGGTGAAAATGAGCTCTTAGTCATCTCTGGCACATTTACATTGATGTTGATTAATCTGCATGATACTCGTAGATAAAGTAAACAAAACACAGTAGTTGTGGATGAGCATTCAAACAGTTTGTGTAATATCCTATTAAACATACATATACATGGATCACTATACTGCATCTAAATTATATATATACAACAAGGTTCATAAAGAGTATTAATAATGTAAACTGTTCTTGTATAAAAGCTATAAATCTTCAATAGCTGTGCTCTCCAGAGGATTCCCATCATTTATTTACACTTTCTATCACAGGTGTCTTCATGTAATCTGTTTCTGTAGCTTTAGGTGCAGTGTCAAAAAGTGTAACGCTATAGATGAATGTATAAAAAGTTATGAAACAATCAAAACCACAGAATATCAAATAGCAGTGTCTCTGTATGTATACCCTCTAATGTACACAGTGTATATGTTCAGAATAGCTGTTGTTTAAGGAACAGAGGATGTATGTCTCCTTGTCAGCGTGGGTGTTTTATTACTGCAGTGTACCTGAGAGTGGGAGTTTGGTGTTTTACTGAGGAGGGAAGATCTAGTGGTTTTATGCTGTACAGCAATCCACAAGCCACAAAGAAGTAAAAAAAAAAAAAAAAAAAAAAAAAGCTGATATTATAAGAATACTTACATTTTATTCAGAATCAGTTTTTGAGGAAAAAAGTCTGGATATCCCAATGAATAAAGTTACAATTATTCTTAAGAGAAATTAACAAAACACTAAGCCACTTAGATCAGCAAAGCACACTGTATTTATCACATGTGAACAGTAGGTGGTTTTGGTCCAACAGGTAATTTGGACAAGTGTCTGCTTTTTTATTATTAAAAATGCTAATTTTATTATATAATTCTCTTATTTCTCACAATATTTTGATTTTTTTTTCCTTAAAATATTTTCCCAATATAATCAATCTTAGCTTGAAGTGTTAACATTCTGTCCTCATGACATTATGACTCTTTTCTCAAAATAAACAGATTTCTCAGTTTGGCTGTAATGCTCCATCTTCATGACACTGACAATAGGACAACAAATGATCCCTTTAATGTTGTCATTTTTTTTCCTCTTTTCTTCTCTTCGCTACATTTTATCGTTAAGAAGGTTCTAAGAATAGTAAAATGTTTATTCCTCTCAGAGCTTTTGTAGAGTTGGGAGTGCTGCAGCCTCTAATGGCTCTAAGTGCTACTGTACACTTTTAGTTGCGTTCCTCTTCAAGTTTCTTCTGTTTGTTCATTGATTTTTATTTGAGCACTTGACAGAATAAAACATACTCTCCCTTTTCACAGAAGTGAAACCTCTGAGAGCAGCTTTTTCCTGTTTCTCTTGTGTATAGACGCTTTTTAATGCTTATGTATCCCCTCACAAGTTCCGAATGTAAATAACAAACAGCAGAAAAAAAACACACCCCTATATTTAAGATGATTCCTTCTGCTAGTTTCGGCCTAATTATTTTGCGCCTCCGGATTTGGCTGTTTGTGCACATGTGTATACGCGAGTGTTTATGCATGCACATGCTCATCGGTGTGCATAATATTTAAGTGCATATACACAACAGCTGATGAGGCATGTAAAGTATCCGTGTGTGTTTGTGTGTAATCCTGGCAGTGGGAGCACTTTGCCTCCCAGAGAATTGGATCCTTCTCAGTCTGTAATGAATGGATTAACTGATGATCTCCCGCTGCCAGAACGCACAGCTCTACTCAGGCACAGACAGATAACGCAGCAGGAGAGGGTCATAATGAACAAAATGAGAGATAGAAAGGTCAAGCTCATTTTTCTTTAGGAAATCTATAGACACTTTACACAGCTGTGATCTGTCCCCATAACTTTCCTGCACCCATCCCAGAGGAGCTGAACACATTAGTGCAGTTCCCATAATCACACTGAAGACCTCCCTCAGGGGTGTTAAAGCTTCTGTACAACCGCTACCAGTGTGCACATCGTTTGTTTCTCTAGTGCTGGCACATTAGTGTGGAAAAACATCTGGTAATTCCTCACAGCTCACTGTATTACAGCTGCATCAGATGTATTAGCCGGTCTGTCCTGTCCTCTCTGAGCAGAGTTCTATGAGGAGATCCTGTCGTTGGCGTTCGGCCTCACCTGTCAGACCATCTCCCCTCAGATGTGGCAGCTGCTCGGAGTCCTGTATGAAGTCTTCCAGCATGACTGCTTCGACTACTTCACAGGTAGGTGGACATCACAACAACAAATGGGAATCAAAAACTAGAGTTTTGTTTTCATCATTCTGTGCTGGTTCTCTGTTCATCTGATAGAGTAAAGCCTAAGAGAATACATTTCACATGGTTTGCAAAGAGCCTAATCTTATTTACCAAGCTCAACTATACACAGTGATTTGGTTTTTTTTTTGCTGTTTCTGTTGAAAATATCTGCCTTTACAGAAAAAAAAATGTTTTGAATGGAGTGAAATGTGTTAGTCATTACAGTGTTTACAGTACACTTTTATGTTACAGATATGATGCCCCTTTTGCACAACTATGTTACCGTGGATACAGACATGCTCCTGTCCACCTCAAAGCACTTAGAGGTCATCTACAGCATGTGCAAGAAGGTCAGGGTTCCAGTCTTGTATGTTCTCACAACAACATCATACTTGAGCACAGATGTAGGCTGCACAGCTCTAGGTTACACAGGTCTAGGTCCCAAAGATCTATTTTACACAGATCTAGCTTACATAGTTCTAGGTTCCACAGCTCTTGGTTACACAGATGTAGTTTACACAGATCTAGTTCACTCAGCTCTAGGTCCCACAGATCTAGCTTGCATAGACCTAGGTTACACATATCTAGTTTACACAGATCTAGATTACACAAAACTATCTTACACAGACCGAGGTTACACATATCTAGTTTACACAGATCTGGATTACACAAATCTATCTTACACAGACCTAGGTTACACACATCTAGTTTACACAGATCGAGGTTATACAAATCTAGCTTACATAGACCTAGGTTACACATATCTAGTTTACACAGATCTAGATTACACAAATCTGTCTTACACAGACCTAGGTTACACATATCTAGTTTACACAGATCTAAGTTACACAAATCTAGTTTACACAGATCTATGTTACACAGATGTACTTTACACATACGTAATTTACACAGATCTACAAAGATCTAGGTTACACATATCTAGTTTGCACAGATCTAGTTTATACAGAGCTAGGTAACACAGCTCTAGGTTACACCGATCCAGCTTACACAGACCTAGGTTACACAAGTCTAGTTTACACATATCTAGTTTGCACAGATCTAGTTTACACAGATCTGTGTTACACAGATCTAGCTTACACAGATCTAGTTTGCACAGATCTAGGTTACACAGATCTAGTTTGCACAGATCTAGGTTGCACAAATCTAGGTTACACAGTGCTTCTGTTGAGGCCCCACTCATTGATTCTTTTTTATCTGACTTTTTTTTTTTTGTAGGTGCTGACAAGTGATGCAGGCGAAGATGCAGAATGTCACGCAGCCAAACTGTTGGAGGTCATCATTCTGCAGTGCAGAGGCAGAGGCATCGACCAGGTCAGAAACAGCCCCAGTGCATCCTGGGAAATACTGCACCACAATACCTGAATAATTGGTGTTAAAACTATCATTTTAAAAGACAAAATGAGGTGTTACATGAAACACAGACAGTTTTAGAAAGACTTCCATATACTTTGTATTCAGAAGAACTAGATCTTGTTTGATTGAGGAGTTTTTCACCATCTTGTTTTCAACAAAACATTTATTTGGAAATGTTGTAAGTTTTAGGGGAAAAGACATTTACCATGTCAAGGTTATTTATTATTTATTATTATGTAGCTCATTTAAACACATTATAATGTCACTCTAAGTGCTGCGCAACATCAGAAAATGAAACTGTTCGACTGAATAAAAACAAATTAGAAACAAATTAAGCCACCAAACATTGTATAATTATCTACGGTGATAAAAAATGAATACTAGATCGCTACAATGAAAAGAGAATTGGCTGAATCTTAACTTTATTCACAAAATATTATTATTTATGGAATTAATATGATCTAAAAAAACAGACTATTATTTTTTTTGTTTTTTAAAACAATTTTTTTTTTTTTCTTACAATCTCCAGCCTTTATTTCACGAACACTTCCCATTATTACCTCCGCCAAGGAGGTTATGTTTTTGCCAGCGTTGGTTTGTTTGTTTGTCCGTCTGTCTGTCCGTTAGTGTGCAACATAACTCAAAAAGTTATGGACAGATTTTGATGAAATTTTCAGGGTTTGTTGGAAATGGGATAAGGAAGAAATGATTAAATTTTGGTGGTGATCGGGGGTGGGGGGGCCCATTTCCAACAAACCCTGAAAATTTCATCAAAATCTGTCCATAACTTTTTGAGTTATGTTGCACACTAACGGACAGACAGACAGACAGACAAACAAACAAACCCTGGCAAAAACATAACCTCCTTGGCGTGGGGGGGCCCACGGGGGGGGCCACTGATCAGCCTTGGCGGAGGTCTGCGCTCTCCGAGTGCTTCTAGTTACCTCCGCCAAGGAGGTTATGTTTTTGCCAGCATTGGTTTGTTTGTTTGTGTGTCTGTCTGTGTGCAAGATAACTCAAAAAGTTATGGATGGATTTGGATGAAAATTTCAGGAAATGTTGATACTGGCACAAGGAACAAATGATTAAATTTTACTGGTGATTGGGGGGGGGGGGGGGGGGGGGGGGGCACTGATCTGCCTTGGCGGAGTTCCGTGCTCTCCGAGTGCTTTTCTAGTTAGTTTGTAGTTTAGCAACCTCCAGTACAAATTTGTTTGAAAAAAGAAATTTTCTTCTCAAATCCCTTTTCTCATTTTATTTTATGTATCATTTTAACTGTAAGGAAATATGTCATGATAATTTTATTTTAATATTTTATAATTATATAATTATTTACCACATATATTTAGTTAATTAGGGATACGTTTTATGTTTATATTAAATTAGATTACTTTCAGCTAGGCTTAAGATCAAGATATAATATAATATAATATAATATAACACGGTGGTGCAGTGGTTAGCACTCATGCCTCACAGCAAGAAGGTCCTGGGTTCGATTCCAACACCAGTCGACAGGGGTGGGACCTTTCTGTGTGGAGTTTGCATGTTCTCCCCGTGTCTGCGTGGGTTCTCTCCGGGTACTCCAGCTTCCTCCCACCATCCAAAGACATGCACTGATAGGTTAATTGGTTAATCTAAATTGCCCATAGGTGTGAATGTGAGAGTGATTGTTTGTCTCTATATGTCAGCCCTGCGATGAACTGGTGAAATGTCCAGGATGTACCCCACCTTCGCACATAAGTAGCTGGGATAGGCTCCAAGCGACCCCCGTGACCCTAGTGAGGATAAAGTGGGTTCAGATAATGTGTTCGCCTTGTCCTCAGTTTCCTGTCCATCCACTTTCCTGCCTTATTGTGAATGTGAAACATCTGAGTTTAACAGTTAACGTGACTAGTGAAGTAATCAGAGTTTGTTCCTCGGTGTCAAGACCAACTTACATCTCTACCGCTGTAACATTACCCTGAAGGAACTGGTGCAAATAAACCTGTCTATACTCCGACCACTTTCTAAAGCCAAAGTCTTGTATTATTCGGTGTAAAAAAAAAAAAAAAAATTCATGAGTCTAATACTTGTTTATTTATAGTATTTTTCAAAATAAGATGAGAATAAGTATGAGCTTGTTAAAGGTTGTAGCTGGGAGTAGAAAAAGGTTCTAGATATACCTGTAACAGACCTCTCCCCATTATTGGAAATCACCTCCACATTTGAAGTTCATGTGAGTCTCATCTGCATAAACAGACATTGACAGTTGTCATGTTTCCCCTGCAGTGCATCCCTCTGTTTGTGGAGGCGGTGCTGGAGCGTTTAATGCGTGGAGTGAAGTCCAGTGAACTGAGGACCATGTGTCTGCAGGTGGCCATCGCTGCTTTGTACTACAACCCAGGCCTGCTCTTTCACACTCTGGACAACATGCACTTCCCACACAGCCCACAGCCCATCACAGCCCACTTCATCAACCAGTGGATGAACGACACAGAGTTCTTCCTGGGGTAAGAAGCACAGTTCCCATGGTTTCCAAATGTCTGTCAGTTTTTATTTTTATGTATTCTTTGAGTTTGGTTTTTGCTTCAGTTGTGTTTTATGAGTGCATAAGCAGCTTTTGTTTTGTTCATTTTATGTTGACTTTTAATATTTGAGTTTTTCAGGCTTTATGAGGAAAGTCTGCATTCAGAGAAGGTGAAAAGGGCCAAATGAAAAACATGAAAACTCACTGTTCATTAAGGTTTCATACTTTGTCGAGGCATTTTATTCTTGTACAGCGGGAACCACTAACACCACTCTTTAATTAGCAACCTGGAGCTAAACATTAAATAGTCTGCATTAATAGCGGAATAAGTGTCAGGAAAAACAGGTACAACACGCCAAAACAATTTCAAATTAACCTTTTAGTATTACAATAATTTTATTTATTTATTTTTTTAATCATTTTTGAAGAAAACCGATTTCACCAATATTCTGAGAGTGAAGGCTTTGTGTCAAAGATAAGAATGAAATTAAAGTCAGAATTAATTAGTTAAATTTCAGTTTTCCCCATTAAAAAAATCATGCAAATGTATTCTCTACTTCGTCTTAACAGTACAGTATGTAATGTGTAGCATAAGGCATCATCAATCAAAACACCAGCAAAGGACGCTGTTTACTGCACACTGCATATCCATCACTTCTGTTACCTTTCACAATAAAAGTCCTAAACATAGATACATAATCACTGCATGCTGAGAGATGTCCAAATGAAATAGTGAATAAATTACAGATGTCAATGAATTATTATCATTGGAAATCTTTTCTATAATGCAAGTACACAAATCAGTCAAATAGAGGACATACTGTTGATTTAGCCATTTATGTATATTTGAAAACATGCTATGCTAATGCCAATACTATGACTACGAAATTCAAAAAGTTGCATGTTGATTACAGCATGTAGAGGTGTAAGACGTGCAGATATCTATGGGGGTCGCAGGGTACTGGAGCCTATCCCAGCTTCAAATAGACGAAGGTTTAAAGGAGTGATATTTTGCTTTTTTAAAAAGGAATTCTGCATTTTCAAACATTTCCCTGTGGTCTACATAAACTGTACATGCTATGCTTGGGTCTAAATTCTTCATTAATTCAACTCCACAGGTCCATCTTCAACCCTATTTCTGAGTAATGACACCAGAAAGGTTGTTATAGTGCTGGCCCTTTAAATGCAAATGACCCCACCTCCTCCAGGTTGTTGGCTATGCTGCTCTGTCCCATTCAGCCAACAACTGAACATTGTGATTTATCTTGGCGGAGGTCTACACTCTCCAAGTGCTTTTCTAGTTACCTCTGCCAGGAGGTATTGTGATCACTTTGCTTTGTGTGTTTCTTTGTTTGTGTGTTTGTTTGTTTGTTAGCAACTTTACGGGAAAACTATTACAACCATCTTTACCAAATTTTACCCACAGATAGGCCTAGGCTCTGGGACAAACCCATTAAATTTTGGGCCAAGTAGGCCAAAGTTCAAGGTCACAGCAAGGTCACAAAATCTCAGATTTTCCGATCTCTCATCATTGAGCAATTTTCAAAAATTCATAAAAAATTCAAAACAACTCCGATTAGCCTCCAATTTGATACACCCATAGCTTATAACAGTATCTTGTATCTGGCACTGATCTGCCTTGGTGGAGGTCTGCGCTCTCCAAGTGCTTTTCTAGTTTCACTATGGACTACAACTGCTGCTGCTGATAAACAATTATGGCGTACTCTGAGAAATGTTTGTCAGAAGTCTTGACCTTATATGTGCAAATGTTGTGACGTAACTAGTAATAAAGCTTAACAAATTAAGAAGGAATTGAAACAGGTTGTAGAAATCCACTTGATTTTTGCCAGAATGAATATAAAGATAGCTTTGCAGCACCTAGAGTGTTCAAATTCAAACTTTTTGAACTATTAGGGTCCAAATACACAAATAAATGTACCAAAGACTAATAAAAGTGAGTTTAGCAAAATATGACCCCTTTTAGTTGATTAGGTTTTGAGGATTTGACTTTACTTTTCTCTTCCCGTCTCTATCCATTCATCAGACTCCACGATCGTAAGATGTGCATCATTGGCCTGAGTGTGCTGATGGACCTGCCCAATCGGCCGGCGGTGCTGGACGGAGTTGCCGCTCAGATCATCCCCTCCATCCTCCTCCTCTTCCTCGGCCTCAAACACCTTTATGCTTCCCGTCTCCTCAACAAACCAGACCTGCTGGCTCGGGCCGGGACCCAGGACGAAGACCAGAACGGTGAGAAAACGAGGCCGAAGTGAAGTTTGGGCAGAGTGCAGGACAGAGGCTGAGGAACTACAGGAAAATGAATGGAGGGGGAAAGAAAGAAGAAATGGGAATGAAATTGGCTTAGAGAAGATAATGAAATGAGATTCTTCACTTTTGCCGGCATCGAATCTTGCGCCACTCAAATCTTGATTCAGCCCCGAGCTCAAATTAGGTGCACCACATTTACTTTCGCAGGCCTGCTGGCTCTGCTTTGGTTCAGTCACGCATAAAGGAATTAGATTTCTAAACCTTGTCTACTGGTAGTGGGGCAGACAGATAAATTAACTTAGTGCCACGGTGAAGGTCTAGGGCTTTCTCCTGTGGCTTGGTATTTAAAATGCATTGATTTCACCGCATTTAATGCTTCAAAATGATGTATTCTTAATAGAAAAGCATACATTTCCCCTCAGTGAAATATGCATACGCTCTGATTTGGAAGTTGCTCTTGGCTATGAGGAAGGAGTACAAAAGCATGACGTTTATGGAAGAAATATAAAGTATTAGAGCAAAGTTCCCGTAAGTCCACAGTGACATTTATTAGGAAATAACAGGATAATATTACAGATCTTCACCTCAGCACCCCAGTGTTTCTTTTCTTCAGATCACAGAGGTCTGACGATCTATTTTCTGTGGAAAACCAGGGTTTACAGTTTTATATTCAACTAACTTGGTCTATTTCTTCTATCATTTATGAAAACACTGTAGACTGGGTGACATCTGGGAGCATGGAGGTGTTACTTAAATTGGGGCCAATTTGGCAGCAAACACAAACAGTAAATAACGAGCACTGTTAAGGATGTACTCAGTGATGTTTTTTAAATGGATTTTCTTTACGAGATCAAATCATACACTCCGTGAAAAGTTCTAACTATGTGCTGAATGGCTTTCCAGAACACCAATTATATTTTCAGAGTTGTATCTCACTTTGCTGTTCAGATTCGCATCCTTGACAAATTGACAAATGCTCCTAAAAATACAACCTTCATGGGATTAACATTATTTTAGATACGTAGGTTCATTAGTGATGTGACACTAGAACCTCTACAAATGTCAGCATTGTCATCAGGTTTTGGTATTTGTATTGAACCCACTTCTTATATTAATACCAGTGTATTAATATATCTTCTCTTTTGTGTTTAGATATGTTTATTGAATTTTCAAAATACAGAACAATGATAACACACAGGTATTCTCACACACACACAAAGAAACTCAAACAAAACCCCCTTGATCCTCCCAAACCCCTTGTTGTCACCAGGTATCTGTATGCATATACAATGTGGCACTGTAGAAATAAATAATATTACATATCATAGAGTGTTACATACAAACGTATCTTTTCTTGTTTGCATTATAAACAAATTGTTCAAACTTTGTATCTCTGCTCAACAAAGAAGGCAGACAGCGCGGTAGTTGAGCATGCAGTACAATGAATAAGAAGAATCAGTAGTGATGGCGCTGTAACACTATAAGGAAGTTCTAGAAGAAATACAGCTGAAGTCCTCACTTCCTCTTCCTTTGTGAGCTTTTCCCAAGGCTTTGTGTCTCAGACAGAACTTAATCACAGCATGAACGGTGCACGAAGAGACAAGTGCACAGTTAAACAGTCATTATTATTATTATTATTATTATTATTCCGCCCATGCATGATGAGCGATTCGGTCCTGTATTCACTGCCCAAAAGTTGAAGTCTAGAAACATCCTGAACACATCAAAACTAGAGAAAAGTAGTAAATACAAGCAGAAGTATGTAGGTAAATCCATCACAACACAATGACAGAGAGTCAGAAGTGATGATTAGGAGGAATTATTTATATTTTATATTTATTCATCTGTATTTTTTTTTTAGGAAAATGACATACTATGTCTTTAATGATCCTAACAGTGCATTTTGATGCATTTCTCTCCATTTAATGAGGCTGAATTGTATTCACAGCATCTATTTTTGTCTAATAACTCATGTTGTGACTGAGTGCTGTTACTGAACCATTTGAATTTTTTTTTTTTTTAAAGATCTGTAATCTCAGTAGTTATTTTGGGGAGTATGGTGTTATCAATATGATCATTATTGGTCCAGCAAAATATGACACCACTACGCATGTACACAACAACTTTTTAACTGGTTGCCAATAAATATTTCATTATTTACATGTAATCGAACAAAATATTTTATGTTTTGCTGCTTGTTTTTCCCTCGTTCTGACCCATGAATGATCTGTTACCATTGACATGTAATTAATTTAACCTTGAGTTATTTAGTTGCGTGTGTGTCTTGGTTAAGCAGCAAATGAATTGCCCTTCTGTGGATCAATAAAGTTGTCTGGATCAGAATACCAAGCAGGTGTACATATTGAGGCATTGATCCGAATGTATGTATTTGTGCTTGGACAGAGGAGATCCCCAGTGACGAGGACGAGGTTAATGAGAACCGGAACGCCATGCAGCAGCAGTGCAGCATGCCAACAGGACAGGGCGGTGAGGATGATGACGAGGATGAAGATGACTACTGGGATGACGACGGCTTTGAGGGGACGCCGCTAGAGGAGTACAGCACGCCTCTAGACTACGACAACGGAGAAGACGAGTATCAGTTCTTTACCGCCGCCCTGCTCAGTAAGTCAAGTCATAATATCATAATATGGACGATATGTGTTGAAGAAAACAAAGAAAGAAAGTAATTTTTTTAACCCATAAAGACCCAAACACTGTTGACCAAAACCATCCACTTATGTAACTGTTTAATAACTGCTGATCCTTTAATCCTATCAATCCATGGAAATAATTGGTGTAAAATAGTTTGTCATCTTTTCATGGTCATCAGATATGACCCATTTGGACGTTCAGAGGCTCCGTAGTGAACGTGGAAACACTGTCATCTTCTACAACATTGATTCACCAGTAAAACCCATGGAGTTGGATCAATGACAGTGGATGGACACACTTGGTTTATGTTCAGTTAATAAGAGATTTGACTGAAAAAAGTGACTTTTTCTTCAGTTTTCTCAGTTTTTGATACAATGACCATCAACTTTACTCTGAGCTTTTATGAGCATCTGTAAGATCAGTAAATTAAATGTAGGAAAAATACCAGATTTTCACACAAAAATGCGAAATGGGTATATCGGTTAAGAAAATCTGTAGACATACAAACAAAAGGACCGTTAATAGTAGTGTACATCTTTGCTTTGTTTAAAAACAACTACTATGGATGTATTGTTAGAAGTGGATTACAAACCCCCAAATGGCATCCATTCTTTTCTACAGAAAGCTGCTCATTAGTCCTTGAGCCAAAAATATCTCTGGCTTCCATGTTACTTCTGTGTTTGTGGCTCAGTACACATGTGGAACAATGCTCAATGTGTACACAGCAGTGACAGAAAACATCCATCCATCCATCCATCAATTTATTATTAAATTATTACAAACAGTTAAGATCAACAATTCATTTACAAGATACCTTTTGTAACAGCTTATAAATAGGGGCCCTTAAACATGTGGTAAGAGACACAATTTACATTATAATCTTTAATAGCTGAAATGTTTTAAATAAATACAAACATATTTTAAAATATTTGCCTATCTACCTAACGATGATTCATTTACTTTTCCTAAGTCCTATTGTAATCAGCATACTCCAATATTCTCAGATAATTTAACCCTTTCATGCGTGAATTATGAGAACCTTATTCACTGTTTTTTTCCTGTGTGCTTTTATTCCTCTTTAGGCATTAAAAAAACAATGAGATTGAACATTTTTTTATGAACCTATTTTTCATGGAGTTACAAAAATATCCACTCAGCTGGACACCATGTTTTTGAAGCAAAGAAACATGCATTTACTGACTGAAACTACGAAATACATTTTTTTTAATGCTGCTAATGTGATGTTTCCTTACATTTTTAACATACTATAATGCTAGTTATTACTCACTCAGATAATATGCAACCAAAAAAACAACTTTTCGTTTAAAAAAAAAAAACATGTTAATTACAGTCTAATAACAATTAGCAGTTCATTTACTCTAAAATATTTTACTGCAGATCAGGTTTATCAAGAACAGGAAAGTTACAGTAATGGTATTAATTACAGTGTATGAGATGATGCATAAGGGTCAAAGCACAGTATTTGAAATCTCTCTGACAGGACATTTTAGAGACAATTTGACAGATTAGTGTTGCTAAATGACCCACAGTTTTACTTTTAAATTCATTTTTGCTTTAGTTGGACCTTAAGGGATTATCCAAAACAAGGAGCTACTTTATATTGAAATAACTGTTGGAATGGAAATCAATTAAAGTTCGCTCTCTGACAGGACATTACTGTGTTTTGACCAATAAGTGTCCACTGATATACAAGTAAAACAACAAAATCCAAGTATATACAAAAGGACAGCTATAGAATAGCTGTCCACTGTAGTGACCATAATGCGTGAAAGGGTTAGTAGCCGAACAAGGGGCTTTATCCACATAAATAAAGATCCATCTTACAATTATAATGTAATAATAATAATAATAATCTTAGGACTCATTTATGACTCATGAGAAAGATGCTTTTTAACTGCAGGGGATTTTTTTGCTGGAGTTCAACAAGTGTCCACTGGAGGGACTGGTAACCATTCTGTACACATCCATGACAGCCACTACCAAAAGTCTGCTAACCTCTGCTAGTGTTAGCTGACGTTTACGAATTCTTTTTGGGTTTGCTTATATGTCCCTCTACATGTCACTTAACTCCGCTTTTTAATAACAAAGAGGAAAGTGCATTCGGGAAACTTTAACTTCTCACATTTGTCAGTTTTCTAATCATTTCTGCGTGTAGTGGATCACACAGGTCTAAAACTGTCTGTATGATTAAAGCTGGTACTTTGTGAACGTCTGATGCATCTTAATGTACTCATTAGAGCATGAGTGTGTGCATTTATTGTTAATTTTCTAATCATTACCTGCTCATGACATAGTTCAGAACTTTCCTTTGGTGACGTCTGGACATCCATGCCCCTTGAAACTAAACTAAATCAGATGTTTGATGTGTGTAAAATGAACCGTGGCTGACAAACTCATAGGGACACAGTAGAGTCTTTACCATTGGCCTTGTGTCTGTGTTTCAGGGGTCCAGAATACAGATGCAGGCTGGTACCAGAGTTTGACGGCTCCGCTCAGCGACGACCAGAAGAAGCAGCTGCAGGAGATCTACAGCATCTCACAGCAGAGGAGGAGCACTGCTGCCAAGGGCCACTGGTGAGAGGAGCGCCACCAGACTGTGGAATATTAATGGAAGATTCATGAGCTTAGTAGGAATAATGTCTTTTTTCAGAATAAACACAAACTGTGGGATATTTTGTGCATGGAAATGTATTCACCTTAGGATATTATTGCAACTTCAGAAGAAGATATTTCTGTTTATATACAATGTTGATGAAGCTTGTAGCTGTCAAGAGGGTTACTCGTATATTAAATCTTAAAATTGTAAAGACTTGAAATGCAGTGTTCATGTAAAAATGTATTGTTGAAAGCATCGGCAGGTGAAAAAACTGTGCATTTCTCCTTTCTGTCTGTGCTGATTCTTATCATTTAATGTGCACACAGCAGAATATAATTGACTGTAATGCCGCGTTTCCACTACGTGGTACTGGCTCAACTCGGCTCGGCCTTTTTGTGTTTCCATTACAAAAAAGGACCTGGAATCTGGTACCCGGTACTAGTTTTTTGGTATCACCTCCACTGAGGTTCCAGGACTGGGGACCAGATACTAAAACGTGACGTGTAAACACTGCAGACCACTGATTGGTCAAAGAGTCATCTCTATGACTCGCCGTTTTACAAAAAACAGATGCGGAAGTTGACAGTAAATATAGCAGTAAGTTAATCCACATGATGACAGCCCGCAAAACTACACCATGGTCAGTCGAAGAGGTTCAGATGTAAAAATTCAGTATGAGCTTGACGAGACAACACGCAACAAGAGAGTTTATCAGCAACTCTCTGAGCAGACGACATGGAAGTAACACGCCACCTTGCTATGACGTCCAGGTACTGTAAAGTCGGTAGTATCCTGTAATGGAAACGGTCTCCAGGAATAGGACCTGGTACCCAAGTCGAGTCGAGCTGAGCCGAGCCGAGTTGAGCCGGTTCCATGTAGTGGAAACGTGGCATAATACTTAAAGTTGATGGTTCAATCATGTATGCATACATATATATTATTATACTTATGAGGCGTTTTGTTCAATAACTCCCAAACCATAAATCACACATTAAAATATATTCATATCCATGTTCCTTGTCCAAAGCTTTATCTGCAGATAATATAATCATTTATTCCTTTTAAATTTATTAGCAAAAGCACGAAATATGCAAAACATATCATTTCAGGCTGAATATGTGTCATCCTGGCCAAAAAAAAGTGAGAATCTGGGTTTATTTAACATCTACAATGAGGATTGGAACACAGAGAACCCTTTAAAAACCCTTGTTGTGTGCTGTTGTTTCAGAACACTGAGGGGACAGATGGACTGCAGACTCAGAGGAGGAGGGCCGAAGAAGTTAGGAGCTGGTCTGACCTGATCTGAAGTGGATTTCAGTCCACATCAGACCATACCAAACTTACCGGATCCCACTGAAACCAGGTCCCTGAGTGCCATCAGAACTGGATCGAGTAGCAGGGGGCTGGTGCACTGTACAGAACCACAGCCCCAACTGGAATATTCCCATCACCAGGACAGGACCCCTGGCCTGTGTGTGCGCGTGTGTGTGTTTGTGTGTGCACGTGTGTTAGGGGTGTAACGGCGCACTTGTTTGGCCTTCGATACAATATGGAGGTGTACCGAACAAATACATGTAGCCTACGTGAAGAACGCAATCACTCGGGAAGCAGGGTGGACACAAGCAGACCCCATGTGCAGGGTTTCCTCTATATACATTCAGTGGCGGCGAATTCTCAGCACCGCTGTAAAAAAAAACAAAACATGACAACAAGAGTATAACAGAGGCACAGAAGCTGGATCGGACATTCGAAGCATGTTTAACTCAAGTTGGTAAAATCAAGTGAACCTGCTCCTCTTCTCCTTCACTGTGCCTCTGCTGTGGTGTTACTGTGAGGTCACTTTCACAGCACCTCAGGGAATGCTGTGAGGTGTTCAAAAACACTCGGTAAATTACAGCGTTTGCCATAAACGAACATTGAACATTCAAAAATACATAACGTGTGGGATGCCTGTTAATGCACAAAGGACTGAACAATATTTTGTAGAAATGTCCCGTGTCCCACATATAGTTACGGAATGCACCCCCCCCCCCCCCCCCCCATACCCCTGACTTCACTGGTCTGCTTCACTGTACAGAAAATGTATCGAACCGAAGACCCCTGTACCGAACCAAAATTTTTCTGTACCGTTACACCCCTAGTGTGTGTGTGTTGTGGACTCAGAGAAAGGTCTGCATTATAAATATAAATGTCTTTGACCAGCAGAATTTGTTTAGGTTCTTGTACAGTGCAGTCCTTCAGTCTGTGACTAAGTAACTACGTTTGTGAGTGTGTGAGTGAGTTTGAAAGGAACTGTAAAAAAAAAAAAAAAAAATTGAAACACATCAGAGTGTGTGTTTCTATGTACTGTAAGTGCTTGTCTTCGTCTCTCTGTAGCCGAACACTTTTTATCATCTCATGAAGAGAGAGAGGGGTCTACAATGAGCAAAGAAGAGCCCCATTTCTGTCAGGGTGCCTTGAATAAAGACTATGAATGGACAAGAAAGCCACGGTCAGAGGTCAAACAGCGGTGACCTGTGGCTGTGACGTCACGCATATGAAATGTAAAATGGGAGAGGGGTCACAGGAGAAGCAGTTTTTGTCTTTCTGTTTGTCCTTGGGTTTTGTTTTTGTAACGGTTTTTCAGAACTAATTTAAGAAAATCATAAAAGTTCATGTAACATTTTGGAGTTGTTCTTGTTACTTCTTTTCATCCTGTTATGAATTGGACAAACTCCTTAAATTCTGGAGCAGATAAATAGAAAGGGACAGTGCCTGGAATTGTTTTTCACTGGCTTTGTCATTGGAGTGAATAATTTAATGGTGCAGTTTTTATTTGTACAAAATCAGTGGGACGCCAACCACTTTAGTTTATTAGATACACAACAGGAAAACCATTGGACGTGCTGTTGCTTCTGATTTGTTTTTGATCTGTCCACCGTGTATCTAAATAACATGTCTTTGTCACTCAGTCCCCATTACATCTATAATATCTGCGGAATAGTTTGTCAATATGTCATAAAACTTGGCACAAAGGTTCATTTAGATCACAGGTGTCAAACATGTGGCCCAGGGGCCAAAACCGGCCCGCCAAAGGTTCTAATCCGGCCCGCGGAATGAATTTGCAAAGTGCAAGTTAGGGCATCAAACTCGAAAATAATATAATAACCTATAAATAACGACAACACCATTTTTTTCTCTTTGATTTAGTGCAAAAAACATTAAATTATGAAAATGTTTACATTAACAAATTATCCTTTAACAATAAAATGTGAATAACCTGAACAAATATGAACAACCTGAAATGTCTAAAGGAAAATTAAGTGGAATTTTAACAATATTCTGCCTGTTACTAAATGTTTTGTGCCGTTGTAGATCTGATCTGTAATGCATATGTGTAAATGATAAGTCGCGGCATAATATTGACAAAATTGTACTTATATTTCTTAAACTAAATTTTTTTCAGGTTATTCACATCCTTTTTGCTTGGACAGTTTGTAAATGTCAATATTGGCATGACTGAATGTTATTTTTTGCACTAAAAGAAGTTAGAGTTGTTATTATTAATTGGCTATCATGTTTTTATTTTACTGGTCCAGCCCACTTCAGATTAAATTGGGCTGAATGTGGCCCCTGGAAGAAAATGAGTTTGACACCCCTGATTTAGATGTAAGGATGACAGGTCATTGTAATGAGCAGGATATCCCAGGGGCACCTTGAAGAAATGTCTTCAGATTTGGTCCAAATGTTCACGAGGAGGCAAAGATGAACTGAAATGATTATGGAGGCTGAAGGTCAAGGTACGTCCAGAGAACTGCACATCTGAACTGAAGGCTCCTGTTTATCATGTCACCTCCCTGTGAAATACCTCCAGAAAATACAACAGAATGACCTGCTGTGTACCAGTTACATCTGTAGTGTTAAAAGCCTGGATTAAAAATGCAGTATTCCATCATCCTAGAGCCGACAGAAGCAGACACAGAACGGATAAGTCTACAGAGGAAGTGAGAGAGCGGGAAACGGCTCAATGCCACTGAAGGCCACAACAGAGCTGATTAGTGATTCATATCCAGTCTATTACAACAGCCTTAATACATCAGGATTTGACACACAGACATTTGTCACCGTATAAATCAATCCCAACCATCAGTTCAGGAGAGGCGTGGATCAACACCACAGAATGGGACACCAAAATGTACCTTTACTGGCAACAGCTGAGGCTTGTGTGAAGAGAACATTCTGTCTGAGGGAATGCCAGAGGTGGCAAAAGTACTCACATTCTGTACTTAAGTAAAAGTACAGCTACTTGGGTGAAAAAATACTCGTAAAAGTAGAAGTACTGATTCAACTCCTTTACTTAAAAGTAAAAAAGTACAACTTCTCAATTGTAATAAAGTAAAAAAGTAAAACTGCATTTTTTGCCATGAATGAAAAAATATTTGTTTAACCAAGCAAAACCATATAGATAATCATATATCATAAGAATTTTCATGAGTAAAATTAAATGAAATGCAGGTGGGTTGCAGGCAAAGAAGTGAAAACAAAAAAAAAGATTCATGGATGAAAATCATTTTCAGGGCATTTAATGATGATGATCATCTAATTTCACTGTGGTTGATCCACAGCCGGTTTGTTTTATTTTGAAATGAGCTTCACCTCTGTTTATATACAGTTAAAGACGTCAATATTACACATATTAGAGATTTATTGATGGCGTGTGTTTTAGCCAAAAATAAAGCCCTTAAGAGTGAGCTACTGTGTAGACAATGTGTTTAATCAGGGGTTGGGTCGTGGTACTCAGCTTTGAGGGTACGGGTGGAGAAGTTTGGAAAAAGTGGACCCATGCAGGACTCTGATATTGATCCTGTGCAGGATTCTGGTACTGACCCCGTGAAAAAGTAAGGAGCCTATTCTAAAAATGTGAGCATAAAGTACAGATATTTATGGAAAAATGTAGGGAGTAAAAGTAAAAAAGTTGCCAGAAAAATAAATACTGAAGTAAAGTACAGATACCTAAAAAATCTACTTAAGTACAGAAACAAAGTACTTTTACTTAATTACTTCCCACCTCTGCTTGTTGATGACTTCGGTAGTTCATTTTTGTGCTCAACTTCTACACTTTAAACCTGGTTAGTTTCACCAGAAGTATGAGTGATGGTGATATCCTGTCACAGGTTTTGGTTCCAAACCTGTTGGAGTATGTATGTCTGTACATACATACTATTATCGCATTATTGGCAAAATGTTATTATGTTATTGGCTCAAAAACTTTATTACGTTATTGCCAAGTTATTATGTTATTGGCTTTATTACTATTTAAAACAGCCAAAATTAATACATTAGTGGTTTATTGCATTACTGGTTGCTAATATAGAAAATATAGAAAATAAATTCTAGAGGATAAATGAAGTTAACTAAAGGCCTAAACCAGTCGTCTAATCCCCTGGTAAACCCTCCTATACCTGCTCACCCTACCGACCTCTGTGTACCCCTGTCCTCTCACCCCCCCCCCCCCCCCCCATCACTGTCTCCTCATTTATCCCCTAAGGCCTCCTTTCCTCTCTTTTCGGTCACCACAGGGGGTCCATAATTGGCTCAGGAGAACGTTCTACCTGGGACTAAACCCCCACACTGAGTCTCCTCTCTCCCATCCAGACATCAGAGGTCAAGGTTCACATCCATACTGTATCTCTCCTCATTAAAACTTCCAAACGTACATGTTGTGGTGTGATCCGGTGAACAGCCAAATAATGTGGATTAAAAGTGACATTCGTGTGTGTTTGGTTGTTGTGACATCAGGTGGACCTTCATGATTCAACCTACTACTAACATGGACCTCAGAGCAGTAAAGGGACGTCCACACAGAGCTACAACTTCGAGCATCCACAACAGTCTGTAAACTAAAACAAAACACAAACACACTGATGCTGCAAAGACCCAGATCAATCAGGTGTTGATGGAAATGAACTGGATGCATATGCTGTCTACCTTTGTCCCCTCAGCCCACACTGGAGAACAGGAGAACAGGACCCATCCACTGTCACTGGTACACGAGTGGTGTTGAGCATCCATCCATCCATCTTTCCTTCCTTCCTTCCTTCCTTCCTTCACCCTTCTTTACCTCCAAAATCTTTCTTTCAACATCCTTTCTTCAGTCTTCATCCTTCCTTCCTTCCTTCCTTCATTCATTCATTCATTCATTCATTCACCCACCCTTCTTTACCTCCAAAATCTTTCCTTCAACATCCTCTCTTCAGTCTTCATCCATCCATCCATCCATCCTTCCTTCCTTCCTTCCTTCCTTCCTTCCTTCCTTCCTTCCTTCACCCTTCTTTACCTCCAAAATCTTTCTTTCAACATCCTTTCTTCATTCTTCATCCTTCCTTCCCTCCTTCCTTCCTTCCTTCCTTCCTTCATTCATTCATTCACCCACCCTTCTTTACCTCCAAAATCTTTCTTTCAACATCCTTTCTTCAGTCTTCATCCATCCATCCATCCATCTTTCCTTCCTTCCTTCCTTCCTTCACCCTTCTTTACCTCCAAAATCTTTCTTTCAACATCCTTTCTTCAGTCTTCATCCATCCATCCATCCATCCATCCATCCATCCATCATCCATCCATCATCCATCCATCATCCATCCATCCATCTTTACCCCCAAAATCTTTCTTTCAACATCCTTTCTTCAGTATCCATCCATCCATCCATCCATCTATCCATCCTTCCTTCCTTTCTTCTTGCTTCCTTCCTTCCTTCCTTCCTTCACCCTTCTTTGCCTCCAAAATCTTTCTTTCAACATCCTTTCTTCATTCTTCATCCATCCATCTGTCCATCCAACATCTTTCTTTGACCCATCTTTCCTTTTCTCCATTCATTCATTCATTCATTCATATTTATTCATATATTCACAGTCATTTATTTCTTTTCTCAGCCACTTAGTCCTTGTTAGGGTCATGTTCAGAAAAAAAAAATCTATCCCAAAGGCTAGTATGATACTTAACTGACTGCACTTATTCACTCTGCACAAGAGCTGTTTCGCCCAACTGTTTTCTATGTTCTCATTTTTCAAAGTCAGATAAATAAAAGATAGTCATCATACCAACAAATTAGAACTACAAGCTGTCATTTAACCTGCATCACCCTGTTGAGGTTTATTTTAATACTTGGAAGAATCTCGAGCAAGTACTTGATTATATCACACAACAAAGAGTGTACAGGATGTAAAGTCAAGGAGGACAAAAATTACATATTGCCTTTTAAAGCTGTGCATTAGTTGTAATCGCTCTTTGAAGCCAAAAAGTTTGAGAGTCAAAGAGATTGAAATTGCTCATTAAAGGTAATGAGTGATTTCTACTACTTTCTCCAGACTGGTACACACACTGTGTCTTATGTAATCACTGGCCTCTTGTTTTGCTCTGAGTTGGTATTCTCTGTGTGTTCTGCTCCAGCTCGTATCTTGGACTGCTGTTTACTTTATTCCTGCTTGTGTCAGAGTGGAGGAGCGGCGCTTGTCAACAGTAGGTTTCTTGTGGTGCATCCTCATGAAGCAGTGCAGGAAAATTGAGTGTGCATCGGTAGAATTAGCACCTCAACCATCAGTGTACTGTCTCTGCTTCCCCATCTCTCTCTCTCTCTCTCTCCGCGAGGTTTGTAATTATTTGTCCTGCATGTGAATGACATTGGCTGGTGGAAGATGCTTTTGGCTGACATATCTAGGCCAAGTGAGGATGGTGCTGCAGCAGTAACAAGCATTCCAAGGGAAAGCGGAGCTGAGCTGGAGAAGGAATGCACTGGATCCTATTAAGGAGAGAGTTGCAGAGGAGCGAGTAAAGGCCAGTGAAAAATCACCACACCCAACGCAAACACTTTAAACTTGGAGTTGATTTACAGCAATGCTTTTAGCCTCTCTTGACACATTGGTTTGGGTGAAATGTGGAGTCATAAAAAGTCAACCCAGTGTGAGCTGAATTTGCTGTGATATACAGTCGGTTTAATAGACGAGAGACTTTCAGAGTTTACAAGAGCAACTGCAACGCAATAAAAAAGTAGAAGCACTCGGAGAGTGCAGACCTCCGCCAAGGCAGATCAGTGGCCCCCCCACCCCTGATCACCACCAAAATGTAATAATTTGTTCCTTGTGCCAGTATCAACATTTCCTCCAAATTTCCTTACATTTCATCCAAATCTGTCCATAACCTTTTGAGTTACACAAACAGACAGACAAACAGACAAACCAACGCCGACAAAAACATAACATCCTTGGCGGAAGTAATAAACAATCAAGTTAAAGCTATACATTATGATGTGGCATTTTTACACGTTTCTTTTGTCATCTTCAAATGCTCCTAATAAGCATGTGTCAAACTAAAATGTTAAAGAAATCCACCAGGTTTTGAAACTCAAAAATGTTTAATTCTCATATATTTTTGATAAAAGTCTGATCAATCATTTTATTCAGTCCGAATGAAATAATTGGCCGAGCCTGGCTGAGCCTCCTGTCAGTCATCCATTACCGCCGTCCCACATCCAGTACCGGTACCTCTGAATCTGACATTTCGCTCCCACTGCTCCTCCTGTCACTGATCACAGTCTCCTGTTTAGGATGTGAATGGGCAGGACTCAAATGCACAGTGTTGAAGGAAAAAAATGGATTTATTAACAGAAACAACAACTGAGGGGAACAAACAGAACAACCCATCTGCAGCAGTCAGAGTCTGATGAATGAAGGATGGAGATGAAGTCCTGGAGTCTGGTGTACTGGAGTCTGCAGACAGGTCTGCACAAAGGTCAGCTTTTATGACCGCGGGACTCCGCTTACATGTACTTGGTGTCACACAATGTAGGATGATGCAGGATGATAAAGGTATGGACTATGAAACCTCAAATGTCCACGGAAAGTCTGGCCGCTCACAGTACATGCACCCATCACCTGGGCATGTCATTGCCCAGCTGATGTGCTGCACTGAAGACACTGACCCAGCGCTGCACAGACCAGACCCTTAACCCTTTCATGCATGAATTATGAGAACCTTAATCAAGATTTTTTTCCTGAGTGTTTTTATTCCTCTTTAGGCATGAAAAAAACAATGTGATTGAATTTTTTTTTTTTTTATGAACCTATTTTTCATGGAGTTACAAAAATGTCCACTCAGCTGGACACCATGCGTTTAATTTTTGAAGCAAAGAAACATGTATTTACTGTCATACTGTGTGAAAACTATGAAATAAATGTTTTTTTAATGTTGCTAATCTGATGTTTTCTCACATTTTAACATACTATAATAGTAGTTATTACTCACTCAAATAATATGCAAAAAACAACAAAACACAACAACTTAAACAAACAAACAAACAAACAAACTGTTAATTACAGTCTAATAACAACTAACAATTGATTTACACTCAAATATGTTTCTGCGGATCAGGTTTATCAAGAACAGGAATGTTACAGTAACGGTATGAATTGCAGTGTATTATGGGATGGTGCATAAGTGTCCACTGTGTTGGTTGATATGCAAGTAAAACAACAAAATCCATGAATATACAAGAGAACAGCTGTAGAAGAACTGTCCACTGGAGTGACCACTGTGCATGAAAGGGTTAAATACAGGGTCAACTGATGAAACAGGAGCCGCAGCAGGTGGATGATGTGTCTGATTACTGAGGGAGGGGTCCGCGAACACGCCAAAGCAGACCTCCGCCTCCACCTCCACTGTGTGCGTCAGGTGAGAGGAGGAGAGCGTCAGAGCTCAGACAGGGGGAAGTGGGCGGAGCTTTGGAGGGAGGAGGGTTGTTAATGTTCAAATTTTTACTGGTGCTGTGAGACATGCCAGATGAGAAGGTGTAGCTTTGATAGGTGCACATGTAGTTACTGGTCATGTTTGAGTTGTTAATGTTCAGCTCAACCAGGAAAAAGATAATACTGGCTAATTCATGACTGGAATCATAACCTCCTCTTGTTGTTGTATGAATAAATGAATGTAAAAAGAAAAAATTATGTCGGTTTTGTGACATTAAATGGGAGCAAATTTCAGAAGGAGGTTAGTGGGGATGGAACGGACAGAATAATAAATTCTGAAGACTCTAAACCATAAATAAGCACAGTACTTCTTAAAAAAATGTGTCATATTAGTTCCTTATTTTAGCCATTGTACCTCAGCCTAACCAGACATTAGCTATGACATTGTCACGAGCAATTTTTAACTTTACTGGAAGCATTTTGTGTCTTCAGATGTCATTTTGGGAGGGATTTGCTGCATGAAATAGAATAGAATAGAATCAATACACAGTATCTGTACTTTAATGTATCTTTTACATCCAGATCTATATCTGTTTGGTCCATGATGTCCTTGTGAAAGTGGTTTTTAATGTCACAACATAAGATGGGCATAAAGTTAGCTGTTCCCTATTTTTTTAACACTGATATGTAATTTTTGTTTAGGATGACTCCTCTACATTTTTATTTCAGAATAGATTTAGAATGATGTTATGATGGAACACTGTATGTATCCCAAACCAATAACTGTGCTAATTATAATATGATTTACATTTGATTAAGTAGACTCAACTGCATTCCTTCCACTACAACAAAATGTGGCTTTCCATTTAAACAGTAGCATATAATGCTTTCAGAAGAAGTCCATGCTTAAAGATCAAGAAGTGCTGTGGTGTAAAAGGGGTTGGAGTTCGGGATGGGAATTCGATAAGAATTTAACAATTCTGATTCCTTATCGATTCTCTTATGGATTCTCATTGGGTGAAGTAATAAAAGAGTACAAATGGGTGTGTTTGCATCAACTGTCTTTTATATTACCATGTCTGCACAGAAAATATAAAATATACAGTATGCACAAATAATAATAACAGATGACACCGGGCCGGGTTCGGGGGGGCATACAGTGAAAGTGAAACTTAAGACGCTTTACTAATTCCTGTCTCCCGTTGTTGTACACCTCATTTCCTTCCCCCTACCTTCACAAACTTTTATTTGAGGGTGCAGGATGTTTGTTTCCCGCACCAGAACCGGCCTGATGTTCACTCTGCCGCTAGATTCACAAGTGTCGCTAAGTAGTGTATTAATAGTTCCTGTAAATGAATCACATGCTGTGGACAAATGTTTGAGCATATTGGAGGGATTCCACCCTTTTGAAGAAATGGAAGCTTTGCAAGTGTTACAAGTGGACCTGGTGTCATCTTTTGGAGCGTTTCTGCCTCAATGCCATGTTGGCTACGCTCTGACCAAAACAACGCACAGTGCATGTGACGTCATCACGCATGCACAGTGAAGGTGGCATCAATGAGCAGAATCACTGAGCAGGCAGGCAAACGATTCCAAGGAATCGAGCTACCAGGAACTGGTTCTAAAAAAGAACCGGTTCTCGATTCCCATCCCTAGTTGGAGTGGTACATGACTCCAGTTTTAAATGTTTAAACTGTATTAAATTTTTAAATTCTTAATGTTTGAGAATGTTTGAGTGTCTTCCTATGCTAATCCCCTTTCTTTGTATTTCTTAAAAATATGCAGGGTCAGTGCTGAAATATGTGCAAGGAGGAGCACAGGGCCGAGACGAAGAACCAGATGATGAACAACCAACCAACCAACCAACCAGCAGTTCATTCATCAATCAACTCCAGCCGACCCATCCTCAACCCCAGCCGACCAGTAGGTCTGTAGACCCCAGCTCTGACCAACTACCATCACCCAGCAGAGGACTGGAGTAGATTTGACACTTTCAGATGCTTGTGTTCATAGTTGTGTGTGTTTTGCCCGTTGTACATACTGAGACATGATGTTATGTGGTCCTTTTGACTTTTGAACACCCTTTTCTGAAGTTTTACGATTATTATTGTTATTATTGTTGTTATTGATATAAGTTATAACAATTAAAGGTGACCGCTATTATTGTTTGTTTTTTCAAGGGGGCAACTGAGCCTAGGGCATCCAAATGTTTAGCCGAGGCCCTGCTTTAAGCTGCAAAAGAGGAAGATGGAGATGCTCACATGCTAAAATCAAAGCTTCAAAACAGCTTTAATCTAGTGGATGAAGATACTGTGGATATGTCCATTTATTGTATAGTCATTTATTATTAATTTACTCTTTTACTTTTACACTGTGTAAACTTGAAATGTTTTACAATGTGGCAGCTAAGTTAGTCAAATAATGTTGAAATAAAACCTGTAATCCATGGAAATGAAGTAAAGTGAGATGTGGAGACAAAACAAGGAAACATGAAAATTTAAGGAGGATGTTTTTTCAATGAGCTCATGTCGAAGGGTTCAATATTCACCACAGGAAAAGAGTCAAAGAAGAACACGGCCCCTACATAACTGGCGTATCGTGACAGCTGAGACCGTGTTGTAGTGTTTATGCTGCGAGGCAGAAAACTGTCTGAGCTCAGAGGTGTGTGTGTGTCTGTCAGAGGCAGCGACCCACATTCATGGATAGATGGCTGAGGGCACACAGGTGGAGAAACAGGCCAACTTTTCAAGGCAGTTTCTTTTTATTCCCCCAGTGAATCAACATGCAGCTCCTCCTCAAGTAATCTGACGTGTTTTGACAGAACTGCACTTTGGTGTCCTCAAAACTTGGCAGAGAAAAACAATTTCCTGCTGTGCACTTCGAGCACACTTTGATTCAGCTTCTGATAAAAGCGTGTGTGTGTGTGTGTGTGTGTGTGTGTGTGTGTGTGTGCGTGTGTGTGTGTGTGTGTGTGTGTGTATTTGGGCGTATTTTTGGCCACATGCAAGAATCTTTGTAATAACGGTCACTGACGTTGCTCTACTTCAGTCAAATACTTCTTTAAAACTTTTTAATCTAATATAAAACTTTCCTGCTGAACTGTAGAGGGTTTACATAGTGTTACCAGCATAGCTTCATTTCTACGAACATTGCACTGTAGGAGTTGTGTTGATATGTGTCCTTACATGGCGGGAGGTCACAGGTCACAATGTGGGTGTGTTATGAAGCCAGTGCTTAGACCAGGGGTGTCAAAATTATTTCAGTTCAGGGGCCAAATTCAGCCCAAGATGATCTCCAGTGGGCCGGACCAGTAAAATAGTAACAGTAAAAAAAGTAAAATTATATTATGATCAGGTCTACATCTACAAAGTTTCCTTAAAAATCTGAATAACATGAACAACTTGAATTGTCTTACGAAAAATAAGTGCAATTTTAACATTTTAACAATATTCTGCCTCGGTTTATCAGTTTATCATTTACACATGTGCATTACAATGGCACAAAACATTTAGTAACAGGCAGAATATTGGTAAAATTGCATTTACTTTTCTTAAGACATTTCCGTTTGTTCATATTTGTTCAGGTTCTTCATATTTTTTGTAAACATATAGATTGGTGATGTAAACATTTTCATGTAATTTTACTTTTTTACACCAAAAAACGCAAAGAGAGAATTTGGGGTAGTCATTATTTATAGGTTTTTATGATAATATTTTACTGGTTCTGACCCACTTGAAATCTAATTGGACTGTATGTGTCTGTATGTGGAACCTGAATTAAAATGATTTTGACACCACTGATTGTTAATATCTAAAGTGTAATTTTTGCATTTCTCAAATTCATCCTGCGGGCCTGACTGGATGGAATCTTTGGTGGGCTGGATTTGGCCCCCAGGCCACATGTTTGACACCTGTGGCTTAGGGTAAACGCATATGTCAGTGATAGTACAAGCTAACAACAGTGTTATTACTGCAGCAGAGCCACTATATGTAGGTCCTGAAGCTTCAGAACAAAAAAATAAAATGTTCGAGTTGATCAGTGCGTTATAGTGTCAGAATAGACTCAAACAGCAAAAATTTTACCTAAATTGAGGACGCTCAGAAACCGCGGTCTCCACACCACACACTGTAAGCCCAAACTTTGTATTTACTAAAATGCTTTAATTACAATGTACTTAAATGATTTAAGTTTTTTTTACATTACAATAAAATGTTAAGTATATTCTACTAATTTGTAGATATAGTCGAAAGTACGAAAAAGTTTAAGTTGAATGGAATTCGATTAGATTTAGTCATGACCACACCTTTTTATCTCTGCATTGCATTATGGATATTGGCCCTGTTGTTGAAAATGTTTTATTTTTATGTGCAGGGGTTCAGCGGGGTTGTGGTGTTAGTGTTAATTCTGACTTAATGTGTGTATGCCAATGTTTATTGGCCTTTTTGTGTTTGTTTTTGTATTTTTGTAGAGCTGCACCATGAGTGAGAGCCATAGGCCCAGCAATGGCTTTATTGTTCATCTACTTTTGAAGTTGTAAAAATGTTAATCATTTTGTCTTGCCAAATTTAAAGCACTTTCTGTTCTGGTAGATTACACTGTGCTATCATTCAGCCTAACATCCATTCACATTACAATAATGTAAGCTGAATAATTTTATAAAGCAATTTATACTGGAAAAGATTTTAATTTAAATTAACTTGGAAATGAGTACAATAAACTGATGACATTAAGTCTAATGATTATGCAAAGCAATAAATGTTAAGTTAAATTAACTTGGCATTTAGTGTGTTGTACTTAAAATAGCAATTCCATTCAAATCAAGCATTGAAGTTTAATACACTCAAGTTTTCATTATTCATTACTTAATTTTTTTAAGGCAACCAGTTTACTCAGTTTTTTTTAAGTAAACTCAACTTATCCGGTCTAACAGTGCAGGTCTAGGCAGGACTCCTAGGAAGGTAACCATATTTGTATCACAAAACCTGAAACTTACCTTGGCCTTGATTCCATCATACATACAAACTGATGGGATTGTTCTGTTGGCTCTTGGATTATAACAGAAAACGACATCTGTATCTCTCTCTCTCTCTCTCTCTCTCTCTCTCTCTACATATATACATATATGTGTATATATATATATATATATATATATATATATATATATATATATATATATATATATATATATATATATATATATATATATGTATATAATTTGCACAATATGAGCTGGAAAAACATCCTCCTCCCATCTTTAACCCCAGTTTAACCGCTGCATGTTAACAGGAATATATGTGGAATCTAGAATAAAATGAAGAAGGACGAGGAGTGTGTGTTTTTCGGTGTCCATGTGATAGCCTTATTGTAGCTTAGTATGAATATCATGTGTTGTACAATATTTGGTGCCTGTGAACATATTCATTTTATGGGGTGAAGATTTTCCACTTGTGTTTGTGTGAGGAAACAGAAACTAAACAGAAGAAGCAGGAGGAGCGATGATTTGAGGAAACACTGGAGGAGATATTAGAAGAATGTTAACGCATCTAAAGTCGTGGCTAAAATGCTTTAAAATCCCAGTGTGCAGCCTGGTAATAAAGGCAGATCTGGAACGCTGTGACGCTGTGAGGGAGGTAAATACAAGAGGAGAAAGGTGCAACACAGGAAATGAAGTGTGATGGCCCCTGCTTAGATGGCTGAGTCTGGGGATGTGCTTGGCTGTGACATCATTCTGTGTTCTCTTCCGAGGTGATTGGCTGATGCATCACAGTGATCGGGAGCACCTGGACCCGGTGTTCCTGATGACCACAAAAGTGCCAGATCCGGCGTGGCACGTCCTCTTCTCTCTCTCCCCTCTACCGGCACCTTTTGTTTGCTTTACGCTTTTGTTTCTTTCAGCCAAACAACCTTACACTTACACAATCCACACATCCACATGCACTCTACTGATATCACTGACATACACACCTCATATTTATTTGTATATTTTGGTTATTACCTCCGCCAAGGAGGTTATGTTTTTGTCAGCGTTAGTCTGTCTGTCTGTCTGTCTGTCTGTCTGTCTGTCTGTCTGTCTGTCTGTCTGTGTGCAAGATAACTCAAAAAGTTATGGACGGATTTGGATGAAAATTTCAGGAAGTGTTGATACTGGCACAAGGAACAAATGATTACATTTTGGTGGTGATCAAGGGTGGGTGGGGCACTGATCTGCCTGGGTGGAGGTCTGTGCTCTATGAGTGCTTCTAGTCTTGCTTTATGCTTTAATAAATATTTTGCATTAAGTTAGCACTGTGTATTTCTCCCATCTTTTTGTCATGGCCTAGAGCCGGGTTATGACAGAAGATAGTATATGATGCAAAAGGAAACCCATGGAGAAGTGGCAGGTGTGGGCTGGAGTAGAACTGAATTCACTGTTCACAACACTCAACCCTTTGGGCTAAATCCACGTATGGTCTATTGTACAGGCTGTTGTTTTTAATATTATCAGTTATCAGTGGTGTGCTGTCAGTATCAGAAACAGGACAAACATGTGGAAATCACAACGTTACTGAATATTTCATTATATTTCAGTGTTTGTTTTTTTTTGGGGGGGGGGAACCTCTGCTTTACTTGTTGAGTCTCCTGGCAATTTGGCAACGTTATGAAAACAACATCTGTATCTGTGATTGCATTATGTTTTGTTCAGTATGATAACTCTGCACATTGAAAAAACACTTTTATGACTTACATTATAAATGCAATCAGCAAATATTGTATCATAAGCAACCTAAAACACCAAATACTCTAAAAAATTGTCTTTTACATGAACGTTTCCTGCAAGAGTATCCTGATCAATACAATGAATACAGAGTTTAGAATCTAGTGATGACATTTAATATCCCAACAACCTCTGCAGTCTTTTTTAGACCTAGTGCATATTATAATTGGTTCTTGGATGGACATTTTACAAAGTGAAACCCCAATCCCAAAAGAGTTGAGACGTTGTGTAACATGTAAATAAAAACAGAATTCACATGGCAGAATTTGCAAGTCTCATAAACCCATGATTTATTCACAATAGAGCATAGAAAACATATCAAATGCTAAAATTGGGATAGTGCACCATTTTAAGAAAAAAACTACTTGAGTTTGATTGGAGAAAAAACAATTGGGGCATTTTTGCTAAATAACTGATCATTTTTTTCTGTGTTCTATTGTGAATAAAATATGGGTTCATGAGATCTGCAAATCATTGGATCTTATTTTTTTATTTACTTTTACACTGTACCAACATCTTTGGAATGTGGTTGCAGAAAAAAAAAATGTTGCAGCCTCTTAACTTTTTCTTGGTAGTTCTTCTCGGTTCAGCTGGAGTGGTTTAACTCTTTTGAAAATGTTTCGTCCCTCATTAACAGACTTCTTCAGTTCTGAATGTTCTCTTGGATGAGGGATGAAACATTCAAAAGAGCGAAACCAGCCCAGCTGAACCGAGAAGAGCTACCAAGAAGAATAATGACCTGAGTAAATGAGAACCTACACAGAACCCCTCTTAAGTTGTTTTCACAGACCTTATTTAATCATGTAATAATCTAAAACCCACTGACCTCCAGATTGGAGAACCAGAAAGTTCTGAATTCAAAGTCTCCTCTGTTTTGCATGACCACGCTGTCATATTAATGCATGTAAAGCTTATACTTATAGCTTTTTAATTAAAACATACCTGTATGAGCAGAGAGGAGCAGCGTTATGCCTGAAAATTGTGATGTTGGTGTACACTGTCAAAGTGCCAAAGCTCTATGTTTTCACAGCTTCATCAAGATGTAATGTACTGAAGCAAGATGCTAATTGTAATTAGTGTTAGTAGATATTTCAGTGCAGCCACATAGTGACACAGTAAAACATGTAATCACAGAGGAGAGCGCTGTTCATACTGATCCAATCAGCACCAAGTCTGTTTGATTATAGTAAACAGCAGCACTACGTCTTCTTATTGGTTTGGAAGTTTGGAAATAAGCATCAGACCAGCTGGGATTTTCATTATAACGTCAACATGATATTTAATATCTGGTCTTTGAAAATTAATAGATAATCAATGGTTTTTAAAGAGAACATGAGATGTTCTATTATGAGAAAACAGGGGTTTTGTTGTCATTCATTTAATCACAGCCTATTTCTTTATCAAATTTGTAAGGCAAATATTTTGTGTCTGATTTTTGCATCACATTTGCATCAGAAGCACCTGATGCTTTTACTAGTCACATTTATGACAAATGCTGATCTTTCAGTTCTTTGTCACAGAGATCTAATGATTATTTCCAAAGATGTATATGGATGTTACACTATATATAACACTGACCTTCAATTTTTGTAACTTATCTGCTTCAGAGGTAAAATGTGGTAACTTAAATACTTTGATAAGACAAAAGTGCATGTTTTCATGTTATATGAGAGGGTTATTACATACAGAGACCACTGCAATTTCCTCTGAAATCAGCATGTGTGCATGTATGACAGCCATTCCATTCCTGTGTCTGTTGAATTCCAACACAAACACACCTTATTTGAATAAACGCCTGATCCATGTCTTATTTAAGAAGAAGTACAAACACCACTACTGTGGCCATCGCTATCTTCTTACAATAGGTAAAAACAGTGCTATTAGTACTGCAAAAGTAATTGTAATCCAAAATATAACTGTTGAAAACTACTGGACTTCTGCTCTGACAATGTTCCCAAACTCTGAGGACTGGTTCTTCTATCAGGACAATGCTCCTGGCCTCAGCTAGGTCCATAAAGGTGTGGATGTCAGACCACCAGATCCTGGCCAAGACCCTGTCATGGCCAGCCCAATCTGCAAACCTGAACCCACTTTGAAAACTTCTGGAATATAATCAAGAAGAAGATAGATGGTTACACGCCATGGAACATTACTGAGCTTTTGAATTTCTCTGCCAGGAGCTGCATAAAATCATCCAACAGCAATGGAGGAGAGATAAGACACGTGAAAGTGTTGTTTAGAAATCAGTATGAACTGGTTTTCTTTGCATTATTTGACACCTGCATCTTTTTGTTATTTTGTTATTTTGTGTTTTGTTCTGCAAATAAATGCTCTAAATAACAACATTTTTGTCTGGAATTTGGGAGAAATGTTGTCAGTAGTTTAGAGAATAAAACAAAAATGTTTTTTTTTTTTTTTCCACTTCAGTTTTAATTGAAATTTTATAAACACATAGTCACCAAAAACAACAAAAACCAAATGAACAAACCTTGCTTGAGTACACTACACGACACTACATTTACATTCAAAAATATTCACTTTACTCAAACACAGACCTATGAATGGTAAAATCAGAAAAAGTGATCATTTTGCAGTGGTCTCTTATTTTTTCTCCAGAGCTGTATATGCACATAGGTTCATGCTCATTATTATAATAGATTTCTGAATCAATACAAAGAATCTGAGAGGTGAATGTATTGTAATGTGCAGACAATGTTCTCAAGTAGATCTGTTAGCTCTGTGACAAATATTCTTTTTGAGAAATGCCCATTATCTCATGCACTAAGGATTTAATTTGACTTTTTTAGTGACCTACATGTTGTAAAGTTTCACTCCTTTTATTCTGGAAGCATTTTGCTTGTGTGTAAAACATGAGCAGTAGAGCAAGATATCACTTGTAACACAATGTAACCTACGCAGTCAGCAAATAGGAACTTGTTCTGTGGTTTTAATTCCTGCAGCTGATTCTCATTTCAACAGTTACATGTTAGATTCATAAATCACCAATTCAGTTTCATACATTTGTCTGAGAGTTGAAAAGTGCTTGTTTTAGTCAGATGAATCTTTGGGTGGCTGTGAAACGAAGCCTCTTTGGCCCCAACTTTACCTTCCATCTCCACTTCATAACAGCTGCATTTATTATTTTACAATACAGTAGTTTCCTTAGCAGCCTTCATGTAGCGCTTAATTGCATTAGCCTTGTTAATCACTGCGTGTGATTGCATATTAGTATCAGTGTTGGGGTCCAGCCGCTGTGACCGCCCGTCCCCAGAGCTGGTTCCCCTGAGGGCCTCGTCCCTGTGCTCTTCATAGATGAGTGCCACTTTAATCACCCTCTGCTCTAATGGCCTCTTCATCCTAAAGCAGGGTAATATTTAACAGTTCTCCGATGCTGGGGATGGCAGGCCGTGTCATAACGAGTGCCTTCGCCATTTAGTGGCGATCAGCCAGCCAGCTGTAGTAATGAAATAAAACACTTGAGTGGAGGACGGCTGCCTGCTCGCTTCCTTCCAGCTTAATGTGAAACTGTCACTTTTTACCACCTCACCTCCAAATGAGATATCAATTTTTAAAGATGAAACTGACTGATTTTGATGACATGGACCTAGATTAAAAATGTAGGAACATGGTTTAATCACACATCACCGAGACAAGGAGAAATAACCGGATGTATGTAATGTATGGACTATATTAATAAAAATTCTATATTTAATTCAGTAACTACTAAATCCTACTAAAAAACACACACTATATGGCAGTGTTTTTCAACCTTGGGGTCAGGACCCCGTGTAGAGTCACCTGGAATTCAAATGGGGTGAAATTTCTGGTAATTGATAAAAATAAAAATAAAACTTACTAATGAAAAATATATGGTGAGTTGAGAGAGACAATCACTATATATAAAAGACTGAAGCACTGTGGCACTGTTTATCTTTCAAATGTTCATTGTGGTCAGTTTCAGATGCTGCAGCTCTTTCGTAATTCATAGTTTGAGTTATTGTTTGTTCAGTATTCATTGTCAGCCTTGTAAATCCAAGCTGGACTGACTGTACATGTCCTGACCAAGGAAAATAAGATTCTCACTTTGTGCAGTAATCTACACCTGGCTTTTCTGCCTCCGTCCATAATAATATACATTACAGGGTGAGGAAGCAAAATTTACAATATTTTGAGGCAGGGATTGAAAGACAGTGTATGACCAATTAGTTCATTGAAAGTCATGAGAATTTATTTGCCACAAGAAAATTGACATAATAGAAAATGTTTTTATTCTATGTGTCCTCCTTCTTTCTCAGTAACTGCCTTCACACACTTCCTGAAACTTGCGCAAGTGTTCCTCAAATATTCGGGTGACAACTTCTCCCATTCTTCTTTAATAGTATCTTCCAGACTTTCTCGTAATAGTTTTGCTCATAGTCATTCTCTTCTTTACATTATAAACAGTCTTTATGGACACTCCAGCTATTTTTGAAATCTCCTTTGGTGTGACGAGTGCATTCAGCAAATCACACACTCTTTGACGTTTGCTTTCCTGATTACTCATATGGGCAAAAGTTTCTGAAAAGATATGGATAATAGTGTTAGGTATGATTATGACATCAATATATGTTTGGTTTCAAAACAATTGACGTAGTGCCTGCTGAGAAAAAACAACTAAATGTTCATTGTAAATTTTGCTTCCCCACCCTGTAAATAGACTAAATGTCGTCTAAAATGAACGTTTATTTACAACACAGTATAGCAAACTATTACATGATAAAAAACAAACTAATTTTAGCAAAAACAAAACTGTCTCCATTTTGAATGTCTGGGGTTGCCAGAAATTTGTGATGTTAAAATGGGGTCATGAGCCAAAAACAGGTTGGGAACCACTGCTACATGGACAAAAAAATACTGGGACAAATCACACCCACTTCCTGTACTTGTTCATGGCAATTTTCAATAATTATCATGATAAATACAAAAAAAAGGCTGATTTTTCTTCCTGAGTCAGAGATAAAGAAACCAGATGCTTAAATGTGGTTTAAAATTATTATTTATGACCAGAATATGATGCATATTTCAGAAATACAGACGTAGAACAATTAGAAAATTTTTAAAGTATTGAACAAAATTAAAAAGTATATTTAAATGTACAATCACAATCTATAAGTGTAGATGATGATGTAAACAAAATTAAGCCTAACGGTCAAATAAAACCCATTTATCACAATATAAAATTATGGTATTTGTCATTATGATTTTGTAGTCTAGACCCAATGATAACAATAAAACCCCTGGATTTAATGTGTCCCTATACATTTGTCCATATAATGTGTCACATATTCAGGAAGGAGAGTCAGCTGAACAGTTGGATATGAAGTGTACCCAAGCTCTGTGAGAATGAATGTATGTTTGTCTGCTGTTAGGACTGATGGTACAAGAACCGGACCCAGATGCAAGACCCTCAGACAGAAATACAATTAAAGGGGATTTATTGAATACAGTCAGAGTTAATAATTCACACAGGAAAGTAATGGATCTTTCTTCAGTGTGGCTGTGGTGGGGAACCGTCTTGGTTTCGGATTCCAGGAGAACCACTTTACAGCCCTGGTCGGGAGCACACGAGGGGAACCCGACTAGGAAGAAACACAGGAGAGTCAGGGGACAGACCAGGTCATACACAGGAGGACAATCACTCAGGCAAACGTACATGGGGATAGGCAGGCTCACGTACCGATAGTCCAGGCAGGGGTCGAAACCAGGATAGGGCACCGAGGCGGATGAACAGACAGGGGTCAGGCGAATTCTCAGGTGTGATAGACGAACCAGGTCGAAGACAGACGAGCAGGCAGACGAGGGACAGGCAGAGACGGTGGTCAAAGGGCAAAACGGGTCACAACGGGCATGCGAACAAACAGGATCCAAAAAACGCTGGTAAGTTAACACACCAAAAGGAGGAAAACGAACTGGCAATGAACAGGGGAGAACACAGGGTTTAAATACACAAGAGGGCGGGAAGACAATTGGACACAGGTGGAGACAATCAGGGAGGAGTCAGGTAATCAGGGAAAAGGTGAACACAAAAAGGAAGTAAAGACACCAGACAAGACACATGAGGGAAACTTAACAAAATAAAACAGGAAACGACACACAAGACAGACAAAACAAGTAGAAGTCCGGGGACTGATATGACATCTGCATTTGGGAAGAAATGTCTGCTCTAATTTATTATTGGGTTTAATGGTGTAGTCATATGGAGACCCTGATACTTGACAGGTCACCAAAGTTTGGGAGTTACGTGGACAGAAATAAGATAAATGCAGCTACATGTGTCATAAATATGGTGCATTGGTTGTAAATATCTCAGAGTTTCATCAGGTTTAATAGAAATAAGCCTCTTTCCACTTTAGGAATGACATTACCCACTTTATAACAAGTATAAAATCAGAAGTCAAAGAAAAAAGGTTACAACTAGTTGTGTAGATACCATACTGAATGTTAGGAACAGGAATGTCACTGCATTAAAACATGATAAAGTAACCATGTTTGCTTCAATTGCAAATGTGATGATGGTACAGGCTTACAAGATTATTCATGTTTATTATTATGTACAATTTGCAAGAGTTTTCTCATTGTTCTTCGATTTATATGACAAAAGACAATGAAGAAAGAGAAATAAGCCGAATATTATGACACTTGTGCATAACAGACTCATGAAAAGACAATATCTGAAAAATAATTAGCCGAGATACTGACATGCCAGTCAGTGAAAACACAACTAAAGACTTAAAGGAAAGTGCTGACTGTAAGGAGGTCATGATTTTGTCAGCAAAGCCAGAAAAAAACACCTTTCATTCTCTGAAAATGGGTAAGACTTAAAGATCAGGCCGAGCGGCGGCTGATGCTGCGGTTATTTAAAATGTCAGTCAGCTCGGGGCTGGTGAAGTGATAAATCTAACTCTATCCCCCAGTTGACAGGTAACCACAGGGCGCTGCAACATGTGCTCAGACAAGTTAGAAATAAGATTAAACATCCAGTTATTTGGAAATTAAAAAAAAAAAAAAAGTCAAATTCAGCCACACTTTGCAGCTTTGCATCAAGCTCATGAACATTTGGAAATCCCAGGGCAGCTATTCTGCATTGCTGTAGTGCATTTAATGGACCATTATTGCACTTTTATGGCTCCAGCTTTTTACTCAGGTTCTTATACTCAGCTTGACAACTCATTTGGATGCAAATTTTATGCATCATTGTCATATACAATTAGTAAGTACTGACTGAGTGATTACGTGACTGCATGATTTCAGTGGTTTGCATCTTGTAATGTAATCATATTTAAAAGCTGCTTCTTGAGGCTTTTATTCCTGGAAACCTTCCTGATGCTGACAGTCAGAGTAGATGCTTTCTTCTTTGAGTTTTTTTTTTTGTTTGTTTTTTGTTTTGTTTTTTTTTAGTTCTCATGCTGATCAAATGTTCAAAATGTTGACATTATCATGATTACAACATGTAAAGGGTGATATTTGTTACAAGTTCATGGTATGGAAGGCCATGCAATAGACAACCAAGCTCTGTCCGAAAAACTGTGGGAAAAAAAGTGAACTAATATAAATGTAATCAATATTAAATTAAAGTGACTATATAAATATTAAATTAGCTGCAATAAACCTACATTATGTTGTGAGGATATGCAGAAGACACATTATATTAAACTATTATCATACAGTACCATCAGAAAGCTAACTTTTCAATGGTACTTTTCAAGGAACATGATGGAACTCATTTTACTCTTATATCTTGGTCTTTCAGAGCCAGACATGAACACATTTGGGCAAAAAAGCAAAACTAGGGGAAAGAGAGGTATTGGTGAGTTAATGCTGATACTAACCCATCCATTCATCCATTTACTGAACCACTTAATTCTTGATAGGGCCAAAGCTGTGCCGGAGTCTATCCCAGTTCATTACAGGCTATACTAACCCACTGACATGATAAAATAAATAACCTCATGAATTTGCATTATAAAATCATTGGATTATTTTTGTTCATTGTGTGCGCCCATTTAACCTTGATTTCAGAGAAAAAGATAAAAAACTGTTAAACGAGGCCAAAATCACCATAAGCCTGTACATGTTGAAGCTGCAGAGATGCCTTTAGTGACTCTGAACAGACTGTGGAGAGGAAAGTAATTTTGGTGACTATCTGACAAAGTTCATGTCACCGAGCAGCTGAACTGGGGGATTTTGCCAGATGTGCCTCAGTCCAAAGAACAATCCAGGGTTTAAAGAAGACTCCTTTATTTCGTATCACAAAAAATCTTCAGGTTTCCAAGCATTAAAACATCTTGTGATTTAGTTCATTGGCGTTAAGTTAATCCATAACAGCAAAATATACTTAAAAGGACAAAACAAAAGCGGTCAGCAAAAAGTAAGCTTCCCCCCATCACCCACTCGCTACCAAACCTGCACCCAGAGTTAATAAGAGATATTTATCACAAATTGCTACCGTCACCCACCACATGATCCATTTAAAATACGTCATTACATAGCTGCTACATGATGGAGCCTACATCTATCTCCTATAGTAGCAGTAGCCCCTTTTCCACAGCACTTCTGTTCCGTAAATATTTCATCTTTATTCTGGAACGACATCTGTGTAAATGAAATGGTGGATCATTTGGTCCCACCTTTATCACGGCTCTGTAACGCCTCTGGATGTAGTAACAGAGCTGTGATAAAGGTGGAATCATGATTCCGGAACACTATGTAAAAGGAACACCTCTCTTTCAGCAACCAAGGTGTCGTTTTGATGACATATTGCGTGTGTGACCCCTGCACCGGGGGGATTTAAAAATGAGCGCAGGCCGTGTACAGTAAACAAACGTATCAACGCGACCAGAAAGATGTAAAACAGTAGAGACGCTGAGATCCACGAGCTGTTGTCACTTCAGGCGTAGGACTCTATCCATGCTAACATTTATGGAACAGTGGTCAGGGTATTTCTGACACACGTTATACATCACACTGTACACCGCATCACCGCCCGTCTGATTCTGGAACACAGATCCACTATGTAAAAGTCCAGCCTGTCTCACCTCTGCTACTCCTTTGCCTTTGTGGAAATCAGTCAATGATGGCCAAAAGTGGGATCACCATCTCACCTTTTTTCCGGGATCTCTGTGTAAAAGTGGCTAATGACATTACTTACGCTAGTTTCAGGTGTTAAGTCTTTCTATCTGATGCTTCATCAGTTTTACAACAAACTCTGACTTTCTTAATTTGTGAAATTATCTTCTAAATGGACAAACATCATATGCAAACAATGGCATAAAACAGGATAAAACTAGAAAACCACTCAGAGAGCGCAGACCTCCGCCAAGGCAGGTCAGTGGCCCCCCCGATCACCACCAAAAGTTAATCATTTGTTCCTTGTGCCAGTATCAACATTTCCTGAAATTTTCATCCAAACTCGTCCATAACTTTTTGAGTTATCTTGCACATGGACAGACAGACAGACAGACAGACAGACAGACAAACCAACACTGTCAAAAACATAACCCCCTTGGCAAAGGTAAAAATTACTTATCTCTTGCTGTTGAATGCAACACAATTTTCATTTTCTTGAATAATGTCACATTGAGTCCAAATGGATGACTGATAATTTATAGACGTACACTCATCAGAGGGTCCAAATACAGAAAATGAGACTAGAATTATTTCTGGGTAAAAATGTTTGATTCACTATTTCTACAGAGACGTTCAATGTAAATCGCTTGGCACACCATCTAGTGGTCATTACGTCTGCACTATTTCGGTTTCAACTTTTTGCTCTGTGCTTAGGCCAAATGCCTCTATTCATCTATTTGCCATGTGTAGGTTCCTCACATTTTTACTATTCAAAAAGATCTAGTCTAAATAACATTTGGCGGATGAGAACACTTTACAAGATAGATTTCTTTTTTCTTTTTTTTTTTTTTTTTACAGTTTTTAGTATGAGAGGTAAAACTGTTGTCTTTTTGCTACAGTTATTTTACCATAATCAGAGCTCCCAGTGCATTTACTAGAAGCTGTGTCTCCTTTGGTGTTCCACTGAGCTTATATCTACAAAATAATGTGTTGGACATCATCTCCGCCTTCATTAACTGAGTTGTAGTTTCACTTCAAACAGTGAAAATATCGTCTCAGTCAGTGAACTTTGTTCAGCTTGATGATTCACTATCAACACACCAGAGGATTCATGAGCTGAAGATCTGCGTTTGACCGATTTTCAACCAAAGAGATCTTTTTTTTCTTTTCAAGACGACATGCCTCGTGTTTAATAATTGAGGCGTCCGTTAATGAGCTCATCATCTTTCAGAAAACAAGCGGTTATAGGCAGAATTCCTTATTTTTTGCTTGGCGGCACACAGGGGACCTTGAAAGCACAGAGCTTCCTTTTAAACAAATGCAAAAATGGGCTCTGGCAGGCGCCTTCTATTTCAAACAGCTGATGGTGAATGGTTTTTCTGAGCAGTTCCTCTTGTATCTCAGCGGGAGCTCGGCCGAGGGAGCAGAGAAGAGAGATGGAGGAAGAGAGAGCAGGTGTTTCATTTGCCTCCCTCCCAGGGTCTCCAGTGATTCATATGGAGCGTCGAATAGCTGATGCGGTGATTACAGAGGCTGAGTGTACAGGCGAAACATTGATAAAGACACACAGCCTCGTGGGGCCACAGGGCTACAGGTGTTTTTCTCCACAGCTGAAAGGAAACACAACATGACCAGCCCTGGAGGAAGATCATCCAAATGGTACAGCCAATCGATAATGAAATATTTATAGTTCCACCTCCAGTGTTTCATGTTCTGGGGTTGATTCTGGTTTTTAAAAAGTGATATCTCAAGTCAGTAAGTTCAAGTAAATATGTGTAGAAATATGTTTAGGGTTGTCACGATAGCATGTTAATATAAGTGACTTGACTCTCAAAAAGACATAAAACATTAAAGCTGCAGGTAAAACAGACCAGGTCTTGACACTTCTGTGCAGGATGAGACAGGCTGTAGTCAAAGGGTTGGATGTGGACATATAGAAGTCTTAAGGCCAGAACTCCTGTTGGATCAGATCTTAACAGTACAACAGCTGGAAATGACAAAAACTGGTCAGAATTACTTGGCAGACTTCCTGTTGAGTGTGAGTTCAGGAGTCTTTTTTTTTTCTGCCTGAACTTAACGCACCTTCCAAATTTGGAGTGTCCACGTGAAGCCTTGTGTAGGGACTGTGGAGTCATTTTGTACAACCTCTAGTGATAAGTAATGAAAACATGATGGAGGGAGGTGACAAAATATTGTTTGATTTCAGTCAGTGGTTGAAACACAAACCATTCTGTTCCATTTCTGTAAGGCATTCTTGTACCATTTGAGTTGTACAATCTTAACATATCACCTCACTGCACAGATAACGCTAACCTCATCAATCCACAGTTTTCAGATTCAAACTAAATAAGTGAGGGTACCGGGACATATCAACAGCTCAATTGGTCGAGTGATACAATGGACTTCAGGTCAGTTTCAGAGGACGGTGGGTTAAGAGTGTGTTCTTTGGTACAGCTTAGAGTTTACAACATCTGTTCATTCTCTGATTCACTTAATGACCAAAATACTCTTTATTTTAAGTAACAAACACTTGTTGACTGATGATGTGATTGGACTGTATTTGGAACTATTTCAGTTGTCCTAACTGTAACAACACATGCCACGTATTTGGTAGGATTGTAAACTATTGAGCCTCAAACCTTGTTGATCATCTGAAACATACAATAAACAATATGATGAGATGTATGAAGTGGCAGTCTGATGAGGAGAAAGGCACTGTGAGGACAAGGCCACAGACTGTGTAAATGAAATGAACATAGTTATTGTGACACTGTGGTTTGTGGATTGCTGTTATGAAACCTCAAGTTCCCATTTCGGCCTTAGTAACTTGGTTCTTTGGAGCTGGAAGTGGAGAAGAGAATAGAGCTCGCGGTGTGACGGAAAGGGAAAGTCCCAGCCCAGATGGTCGAGTTTTAAAAAATTGTGCTGTGCAGCTTGCAGGCATCTTCTGCTTCATTTTTCTATGAGCCTTAAGACTGCAGAAGGTCCCCTGTCTTTGGAAGGACTCAATAATGGCTCCTGTGCCTGAGATTGAAACCCCCAAGGACATTAAATGCCTTCAGGCGAGTAGCTCTTACCTCTCCCATTGTAAAGTTGGTTAAAAATGAACTTTTGCAGATGGCACAGGATGAGTTAGACCGTCTCCAGTTTACCCACAGAGGAGTGGGCAATCTGACTGGGACGCTTTTAAACATGAACTTAAGCATCTTTAGAAGGTCAAGTCCTTTGTCCATGGTCTTTTTATTGATTTCTCCTTTGCTTTTAACTGCATCCAGCCCAATGTTTTAGGTCACAGACTTAAAAGCTTTTGTAATATTGATGCTGGCCTGACCTGCAGGCTTATGGACTTTTTAACAAAAAGGTCACAGGAGGTGAATGTGAATGGTGTTTTTATCAGATGTTCTTCTCTCCTCCACTGGATCCCCCAGGGCTACGTCCTCTCCCTTCTTCTATTTGTTTTATACACAAATGATCACCAAAACCATCCTGACAGGTGGAGCATCATGAAATTTGCTGATGATTTAGTTATTGTGTTCCTCCACAGCAGTAATGACTCTGAACATGGTGCAGTAGTGAGAGACTTTACTGATTTAAATATTGATGTAATACTCTATTAAGAAACAGGAAAGTACAAGTTTCTGCTTTTTTTGCATGAAAAAATTGTTTTAAGTGAAAACAGCCTTTCTGTGTGGAATTTGCATGTTCTGCCTGTGTTTGCATGGGTTCTCTCTGGGTACTCCAGCTTCCCCCACCATCCAAAGACATGCACTGATAGGTTAACTGGTTAATCTAAATTGCCCATAGGTGTGAATGTGAGAGTGATTGGTTGTTTGTCTCTATATGTTCAGCCCTGTGATGAACTGGTGAAATGTCCAGGGTGTACCCCGCCTTCACCCATAAGTAGCTGGAATAGGCTTCAGCGACTCCCGCGACCCTAGTGAGGACAAAGCGGGTTCAGATAATGAATGAATGAATGAAAAGAGCATAAACAGATAGATTTTTTTCTTTCTTTTTTCCTTTGCAGAGAACAGCTTTTTTTTCCTCCCTTTTTTTCTTTTAAATAAAGCTGTGAAACTCTTGTCCCCATAGCTGCGTCTCAGGAGGATATAGTAAAAACAAAAGAGATGTTTTACTTTTGCTTCATTGACTCTGTTGTTACGTTTTCTTTTATCTGCTGCCATGGGTCACATCCTGTTAAACAGACAAACCATTTGAAGGGTTTTGTGTTGTTGCTACAGTACAGATCTGAACAATCTTCATGACCTGTTCAGGCCCTGGTCCTTGAGGAAAACCTGATCTGTCCTGGCTGATCTGAGCCATCCCCTGTGATATGAATTTCTGTTATTGCCATCAGGACGTAGATACATTTGATCATGTTCAGAGTCACTTATTCCTACTTCTATCAGTCTTGTAAATAACGGTGCAATCCATGTCAGTATTTCTTGTTGATCAGATGTTTGGTTGTTTGTTTTTTTACTGTCTGCTGTAAATCAAATTACACCCTGGCAATAATAATAATAATAAGAAGAAGAAGAAGAAGAAGAAGAATACCTTAAACCTAGGAAGCACAAATGGGTGAGTGATAGGTGCGTCAGTGCAGATGTAAAATTACTGACTGATTTACTGTAAAATGGTAAATTTCATGAAACTTACGGTGAAACAAAATTATTGGTGGTCTTATTAGTGGAACTTCTGAAAAAAAGTCAAGATATTGTTCAAGGATATCGGAACATTGACTCAAAAATGAGGGTAATGCTAAAGGCCGAACCTAGTGGCCATTAGTGGTATTACAATTTTCAATTCATGTCCCGTAGACTTACACTTAAACATGCCTCTAAAAATACTAAGTCAGTCATTTTTCCAGGACTCATTTAATCTCATCTGTTGCATTTTGGAACCTCTAATAAAACATATGGTGGTCAATCTTTAAATTATTACTCTGTTAGTGACATCTCAGGTCAAAAAGAAGGATATGATGATGCTTTGTTGGGCTTTGATTGACAGGTCGGTATGACAGCCACTCAACTGCTAAGTTGGACTCTGGGTGTTTCTGTATATTTAATAAAATCATTTTTTTCCTGACAGATGGCTCCACTGTATTTGTGGCTAACAGGTTCCACTGACAATACACCAAAAGGATATGTACACTTGACTCCTTGAAAAAAATGATCAACTTAGTATCATTAGAAGGACATCCAATGGAGAGGTTTTCAACGGAGCTAGGGTTTTTAAAGACAGCATTTACTGGAATTTCATCAGTGGAATTTCACTCAGACATATTCTACTTCATCATTGGATTTAGTTTCAAGCAGCAGTTGTCAGTTATGTCCTTTTTATACCAGTATAAGCCTAATGCTAGGCTGTGCAGTTTAGAGTTGATTTGACTTGTGAACCTTTTAAGACTTGTTTTGGGTTTTTTTGACAGGCTGGAGAGAAAATACAGAGTTATGTTTATGTCATAGGAGAAGTCAGAACAGTATGTAGTCTTTTGTATTACCATTAAGCTCTACCACCTTCAACATCTCATTAAAACTGTTGGTCCTGGCTTTGTGAACAACCCTAATATGGATATTTGCCTAAACAGACATTTTCCTCTTCCATTTTTAAAATAAAAATTCTGTCAACATGACCATTGTTTCATTTTAACTGGTACAAATGATCAGACAAACCACAGTTTCTGTTGAACTTCAAACCATAGGTACTACGGCTAATACTAGATGTAGCAGATGTAGAGGCTTTAATATCATGAAAGTCAAGAAGCAACAGCAAATTATAAACGCCAGTTACTATAAATCTTGGTTGGGGTTGGGGAAGTGTCTTCTTTACATGATGTGGATTTGTCCATAAGGCTGGTCCTCCCAAAGGTATCCATGCTAACCTCGATGTACTGCAGGTCATACACTGTTTTATACACCTGGATTTGATGTTTCAGCCGCAGGTTCATCCCACAAATCAACAACAGACATGTGCAAAATGCAATGTGATGCCATCCTTTTCTGATCTCTTAGTTTTCCCTGTTCTGGATACACGCAGACCAGAGTTGATAAAGATCTGCAAATGCAGAGAAACATATCTGCTTTACAAAATGTCCGCATTAGTGTGAACGGGGTATAAACGGTCACACAAACACACCTGATCCAATGTATTTCTATTCCTGGTTCTACCTCCATAGTGTGGTTTTGCCATTCTGGAGGAGGTTTTCAACCTGAGACCTGGTTTTGTCTGTTGAAATGCATGGAATTGGTTGAACATTAAGCCCAGACTCTTAACTTACTCTTAAGGCGGCCATACACTGTGCGATTATTTCGATCGTTGCACGCAGCTCCATCTCAAACTGTGCGAATCAGTCGTACAGTCAGACTCACGATTCCTGTTCTCACACTGCACGGACCGACGCTCGTATGTGACCTAACTGCTCACACTGTAGGACCATACACCACAGGACGCACGACACGTTTGAGTGTTGTATCCGGAAATACAACGTTAAAATACCAAGTAATCCGTAAAAGTGCATAGATGATTGTGTATTGGCATGAGTCACGAAATGGTAGTGCTAAACAAAAACCAACGAGCTGCTTTGGTAATATGTGCCATTATCTGCGGGGAATCAAAAAAGAAGAAAAGACAACAATGTGTTTGGTGCAGGAATTGGTTGGCCAGACGTGGACAGTATGGGCTGTCATCCTATAGCAGGAACTAGAGGTAAGCTGCAAAAGCTAAACTGCACTAGGACAACAGCTAGCTACTGTCAGCTTGTACGCTACTGTACGCGTCTGTGTTCGCGCATGCACAGTGTGAGAATTTGAGGAACATCGGTTCATGGCACTGCTTTGACAGTGCGATACACTCACGAGGAGCGAGCAGGATTTCAAACTGCTCCATTTTCCTTGTGAACACACGATTGCTGGTCGTGAGGTGGTCGTGAGTTGCTAATTGCTTCTCTTTACCTCATGTACACTGCACGAAGCACGACACACGATTAGAGGCACATCGGGCCCGATCCCAGAAAGAGTCGCACGAGTGAGAAATCGTCTCTAAACTCGCACAGTGTAAGGCCGCCTTTAGACTGTTTAAGTGTAGAAGTGGTATTAGGGAGTCCTTTTGAAGTGACAGGCAAGGACAGAAAAGGAGACTGTTAAAGATGGGGTGTGAGATGTTTTCCTGCAACATTTTTTTTACTATATTGCTTAAAATCCCCTTCACACCCTGATTACAACCAATTAATTAAATGCTCTAACACAAAAATTAAAAAAAAATTTAGTCACCTGTGGAACGGACAGGACTGAAAAAACACCATCCAATCATTTTGAGCGCCCAGTTGAAATGATTGAATGGTGATGTATCTATCAAACTCCACTGCCATTAGTCCCCCCCCCTCTGTGTGTACCCCTCTTTGTGCATGAATCGTTTGTTTTCAGAGGGTTGAAGCAACTGTACAGGAAACAAAGCCAGAGCCAGAGCTTGGCCATATTAGCTATATTAGGATGGAAAGTTCACCAGCAAACTGTTTTGTCACAAATATAAATCACTAGTAAATGTAACTTTAGTCAGATAGGTGTGAACTGGGGCTGTTCTGTAAGAGGGGAGGTGTTGGAGGAGACTGAATGAGGTATGCATGGACTGGAGCCTGAGCCAGGGTTGTACGGTCTGGAGCTGGATCCATGAGTTTACAGAGAAGTTCAGCTGTGCCGGAAACTGCGGCAAACGGAGCCAACGGGGGAGGGGGGGTGTGGGGGCGAGCGGGTGCGGTGGTTAACAGCTCACGGAGGTGTTAACGACCCTAATTTACATTTTAATGTCACTGGTGCCTGCCATGTCTGACCACAGAAACAGCCATTGGATGTTTTTTTTTTTTTCTTTTTATAGCATCCCATTGGATGTTACCACAAAGGACAGCTGACATGTGATTGGTCATCTGTGCAGTATTATAATATGCCCACCCATTAAAAATGTTATTAGTATTGTTTTTATTATTATTATTATCATTATTACTATTATATTTATTCTTCAGATATTAATTTACATATTTATTTATTGTTGCAGGGTAATAATTCACATACTGAAAACATCACCACCAATATCAATTAAGAAAGAACACGACTGCCAAGATCATGTTAAAAAATAAAGACAAGCTTTAATAAAATGCAGAATGCAAAAAGCACACTTACATATTTAAGAAAACAGTGCCAACACTCTCAAATTAAAACAAACTTAGAATTTTAAAAGTCAGTCCCAGTCAGATGTGCTGTCCTCACAACATGTGACTGTGCAGCTCCAGCCACAAACAACAATACAGTAGAGTCCAAACAAGGCTTTCTGTTCTGAGTTGGAGCTTCTCCTTTACTTGACGTTTTCTTTAACGTTTTGTAACTGCAACATATAAAATACATCCAACTTCAATTACTAACAGACAGTTCTTATTAATTACGCTACACACGTAATGCACTCACATCACTAGCTTGAATAGCATAAACATTAGCTTCATTACACGTTCACAGAACAGTTTCAATCAACCAACATCTAGACCCTCATGTTGTTTTCGGATATATACACTTACAAAGAAGAAAATTTTCCAAGGCACACAGTAGTAGAGCACACTTAGCGAACATGAGTTTTTCTGAACTTTAACTGCAGAGAAAAGAACGAACGGGAAATATACGTCAAAGATCATCTCTAGCAAAAGAGCGCTTACTCTGTATACAACCTTGGCGCACAGCGAACACAAAGATCCTTAAGGAGGCGACATCTCACTCCTATCAATTCTTAAGCCAACTGCATTTTAACAGATTTTAACCGATTTATCTATTATCAACTTATTGTAACTTATGAAAGTAATTTATACAACTTATGAAATAAGTTTGATCTTTGACCTAAAAACATCACATCAGACAAGTGCTGGTGCCATCTTCTCTGAGGGTGGTCCAGTCCAGTCTTCTGTGGTGGTAGAACATGTGTTGGTTCTGCTGTAGTGTCTGTGGTGGTAGAACATATGTTGGTTCTGCTGTAGTGTCTGTGGTGGTAGAACATGTGTTGGTTCTGCTGTAGTGTGTGTTGGAGTGCAGCTCAAAGGTTAGAGAGCTCCAGACTCTGGATGGATTGGGGGCCTTACAGTCAACCCAGATGTCCCATCAGCAGTGCCATCTTCTTCATCAGACGTCATATCCATTGTGATCCCCCTCCATAAATCTCCTCCTTGTTGGCCAGTTCAGTCTCTTTTGCCTCCAGCTGCTGTACAGACAGAAGTACCATCAGTGCTGCACTGTGAGGTTAACAGAATTGTAGAATGTGGTGTTTGTGTCAGATTCAGATTAAACACAGATTCTTATAAACCTTACCGTCTTTCTTCTCTGTTGTGGGCTGAAATGTTCATGGCTTCTGCCTGGACTGTTAGATCTGGTTGGCTGTATGTGGAGTTCCATCGGACTATTTCTTTATGTCTTACAGGCCACTGGAATTAAAATATACAAGTTAGGAAGAGTAAAAAAATAGATGCATAGGATTATAACAATAGAGAAACAAAACACAACAAACTATTAAAGTTACTTAATCAACAGGACTCCCCTTTTTACTCCATTCAAGCCTGGACTTGCAGCTGGAGCTGCCATTAAATGAGAAGTCACTGCTTCACTGTGGGTGAGCTCAGTCTGAAAACCAAATAGAAATAGTTCAGAAAAAAGCATACATTAAAGGCATACATTTACTTCTATAGAGCAGACTGGATCCAAACTCTTTAAAATCTTACCGTTGCTCTAGTTCATACCATCTGTTGTTTCCTTCACTGTTTTGCAGACGGTGCACACCTTCCTAAAAAAATACAAGACTAAGTCACTTTGAGGAACAAACACCTCCAGGTTCAAGCAGGTCAATGTGACAGATTCATGACTTTAATCAGTTCCACAAGTCAAACCACACTATCATACACTGTGCAATTAACTCAGAAAGTCACACTAAGATAAAATTCCCACCCAAATAGCACACATGTAATAATTAATTGAATATATACTTACCACAATTTTTGGATTGTGCACAAGCCTTTTTCTGGTTCTTGTCCACAGTCTGGTCGGTCATCCAGCAGTGTCTGCCTGGTTCAAGTCCGTGAGTTGTTGTCTCACCTCCACTGTAAACTGCTGTGTCATGTACGACTCCATTTGCATTTCTATACCTCACAGCAGGACCATTTACATACGAAAACCTCACATAGCTGGGGAGGGGTTATTGCCAAGGCTCTCTAACCAGAGGGTGGGAATTCACAGCAATTCCCGGCAGTTAGAGAGAATTTTCTGTGGTGACTTCAAATTCCCACCAGTAGGCGTTAATTTTAAGTTCCACAGCAATATACAGGGACGTTAACTGACGAAAACCCCACTTTTCATGCAGTGGGAGCCGAGGCCAGAGCCGGGTGAATTGTTGCTGTGCAGCGCTTGCGAACCCTCGGGAGCAAGCATTGCACGTGCCAGTAGTCTGGAGGTGTGGCTTCGGAGGGATGTCTGAAGAAAGGGGTTTGGACTTCTGAATTGAGTATTTTCAAAATGTAGCTTGCTTGAACCATTTTACTGAGGTCTTGTACCCCACCTTTAAGCTATGTCGACCATTATCACTGACCATAAGAAAGTGATTCATGTGTAGGCTTCAGTTTGTGTTAATGTTTAAAGAACCGGAGTTCCTTGCACTCCTCAAACTACAGAGGGTCTGGGGTTTGATTGCTATTGGATTGAAAAATAAATCAGAAGATAACTACCAAACAGAAGCAGAGCAGGTTTCACTGTAATGATGCTGTTGATGGTGAGGGCTAAGAATAATATAACAGAACAGAAGGGTAAGTTGTAAGGAGATAAAAGCAAGAAGAGTTTTAAAGACTAGTCTGAGCTTTGATCATATCCTCCCTCCTGCTTACTCATCAAAATATTCTGTTTGACTTCTGGAGAAATTGCCTTTCTTTCTTGACCCCTTTTCATCTATAGATTCCTCCTCTGTTTCAGCATTTTAACATAAAAAAATTTCTACTTTTGTGAGCACTTTCACCGAGGCAGAAAGAGACTGTTGTTTTTCATTTAAAACACAGTTGACTATTTACCTGACAGGAATTTTCGTCATCCTGCCAACAATAACTGACAGCTCTACGAAGCAAAGCTAGACATAGCTTGGCATTGTTGTAGTTGGCCCACAACCTCCTTAAATCTGCTCTTACAAACGCAAGATGTCAACAGAAAGTCACAGGCGAATGTTGAGGCAAAGTTGGAGGTGGCTCAATTTGATCATGTCTGAACAAATCATGACAGTAGAAGTCAGTGTGGAGGGCTGAGTCTGCATCAGAATTCGACCGTGGGTTTGTGTTTCAGCCACTAACTATCAGTATTGGATTCTTGAAACCTTATCATCATTTCACAAACATGTGGTTTTATTTACCTGAAAGTGATCCGAAGCTCAATTTTTTCCAACTCTAATATGTAGTACTGAATGGATCTTTATTTTATTTTCATTCCCTGTAGAGGGTTTGACTTGCCCTGTGAACAAAAGTTAAAATATGATACAAAAAAAAAAGATCCTTTTGATATGAAACCTTAATGCTAAATAACAACATTTAACACAAATCAGATTCCACAGATATTAACCTTGGGCGAATCTTAAAAGCGTTTCATGTAGTATTTTTACTGTCTAATATTAAACTAGAAAAGCACTTGGAGAGCGCAGACCTCCACCAAGGCAGATCAGTACCACCACCACCCCCAAATCACCACCAAAATTTAATCATTTGTTCTTTGTGCCAGTATCAACATTTCCTGAAATTTTCATCCAAATCCATCCATAACTTTTTGAGTTATCTTGCACACGGACGGACAGACAGACAGACAGACAGACAGACAAACCAACGCTGGCAAAAACATAACCTCCTTGGCGGAGGTAATAATGACCTAAAAGTGTCATTAGAGTGTTTGGAATAAAAAGCTAAGAAATGAAGCCAAAGATACAATGGTCCACAGCCAGTGACTTTATTTGACCACTAGAAGGAGTAGTGAGTCACTCTGCTGGTCTCCCATGGTGACGAAAACGAATGTCAAGGGGCCTTTGACCAATGTCCCATAAAAGTAATGATATGGGATGAGAACCATTAAGAAACAACTTGTAGAGTAAAAAAGTAAATAAAAAGCTACAAAATGATAAAAGCTAGAAGCACTTTTTTCACCACTGGACACAGCTCTAAAGAATGAAAAGAATGGAGTTTGGTGCTAAAATCACAGTGTTTCTTCTGCATCTTGTGAGGCTTATGAAGGTATAAAGTTATTACCTCCGCCAAGGAATGGCGAAGGTTATGTTTTTATCGGGGGTTTGTCTGTTTGTTTGTCTGTTAGCAAGATAACTCAAAAAGATATGGAAGGATTGGGATGAAATTTTCAGGAAATGCTGGAACAAATGATTAAATTTTGGATTTTGGTGGTGATGGGGGGGGGGGGGGGGGGGGGGGCATTATCTGCCTTGGCGGAGGTGTGTGCTCTCCAAGTGCTTTTCTAGTTATGTGATGTTATTGTCTTTGCTTCACCGTTTGTTGTTCTGACCTTGTTTGGACGATTCCACACAGACCTTTAGTGCAGTTATAGACAACACAAACTGTACAGAAAACAGAGGTGATTTGTGGTTTTATTACCTCGCCCCCCTGAAGAGAAGGAAAGGGGTATTGTTTTTGGTTCGGTTTGTTTGTTGGTTTGTTTGTTTCTTGGCTTGTTAACACTCTAGCAGCAAAATTATTAATTGAATTCATAAGTTGAGTTTATAGATTGCCAGTGACCCAGAGTAGATCTGATTACAGTTTGGGAACTCTAGGTCTAAGTTAAAAATTTTTATGAATTTTTTAAAATCTTTTTTGCCTCTTTTAATTATAATGGGCAAAATTTTACATGTCCATGGCAGAAAAACTATTTGTTGAGTTCATAATAAATTGGGTTTATAGATTTCCAGTGACCCAGTATAAATGTGGTTATATTTTGGGAACAGTAGATCAAAGTTCAAATTTTTTTATGAATTTCTAAAATCTTTTTTTTCTCCCATTTGCTTATAATGGGCGAAATTTCAAATCTCTACAATAACATCAATTTAGTTTCAATTTGCTTCAAACTTTGCACATATATAGAGGCAACTGATATGCTGACATCAGCACACACATAGACATGATGACATCAGCTGGATTGATGCCAAAATAAGGTACAATACGAGGGAGGGGCAGGGCTTGTTGTGCCTGGCACCACTTGTAAATGTTTCCTGTCTAAAAAACGAGCTAAGCTAACAGAGCTATAATGTAAACAATCAGCTGATGGAGCATGTGAGGACTATAAGACACAGTGTTACTTGGATTGACTGTCAGTTCAACTCATCTCAACCAGATACAGCCTTTCCACTGTGTGACTACAGGACTATCATACTTTTTCTAGTATCCCCTTTGTTTAGGTTTCCAAAGGGCCATGGCGATACTATACATGATGAAAAATCATGTGATGTGAAAAACCAAACCAAGCTAATGGGAAACTCCTGGCAAATTTTCAGGCAGGTGCTATCTTGATAAATCAGCCACAGATTTGAACTGTAAACAACTATATTCCTCCCTGAAAACATTTTATTACAGAAATTATAACTTCAGTTTTACATTTTACTATCTTCCATAAATTCCTTGCATGTAGCTGGAGTTGTGCTAAAGCTCACGATAGTTTAGGTAGCATCGCCATGACAACCATGCCATGCTGTGAGGGAAGACTATACTATATCTGGAATGGGAATGCAACACAATGGAGGTTGAGCTGAGCCGAGTCAAGGCAAGTTGAGTTGATGTGGAAAAGAGTCACCACATTCTTAAAATCTTAACTTATTATCTTAAATGTTTTACTATCTTATCTGTTTTTGTTACCACATCTTTTGTATTGTCTTAAGGTAATGTAAATGAATAAATCTCTATCTTTATCTTGTCTTGTCTTATCTTAATGTAAAGCAGGGTCCAAAAGAAAGAAAAACTAGGCAATAAAAAATCGGTGGGTAATAACTGTTGAGCCTGATTACTTTGTCATTTCCTGTGGTGGAGTAAGAGGTAAATTAATGGTTATTGCACAGCAGACAGTGCAGCCCCGACTGACCATCACCTTCCCTTTAATCTTTAAGTGCAATAAAGACAGAAGGTCGGTTTGTTTCTTTTATGCACGAGTGGCTGTTGCCTCACACCGAAATGAGCTGGGCCTCAGAGTGAGAGGTCCAATGCTTCGTGACCAGCTGGCCACCACGCAACACGAATGGCAATGAGTCGGTCGGGCCGCAAGGGGACACAGCAGATGTTCAGCATGTTGTTGACTGGCTGTGTGCTGTCTGCCCTCAGGCCTCTCACAGAAAGCCTCCACTGAAAACGCTGTGACCTTAAAAACGCTCGCAGTTTCCGAATACAGAAAGGTAAACACACATTAGGATGAATAATATTCCACAGGTCATCGGTCTCTTAGATTTATGTGTATATTCAAATAAAACGTGCTGTAATAAATCCCCCATTGGAAATTATTTTGGAATTTTTCTCGGCATTAATATTTACATGGAAACCAGAGGTAAGAAATCAATAATCTGAATATATACATAGAAAAATGTGAAATATCTGAGGCAATTTATTCACTGCAGAAACAGCCAATCTAGATAGAAGCCAGATCTTCTTAACCTTACTGTGTATGGTGTGCACTACACAGTGATTCTATCTTTAATTAAAACTGCAATATTTTCAATAATTACTCTGAGCTAGCAGGGAGGGAGTCCTTTCTTTATGACTGTATGATCATTATGATTACTAGTGGTCCAGGCCCTGAGGCAGCACTACAGGCTAAAATCATGATGCTCTGTCCAATATACTGCACCATGGGTATAATGTTCTCATGTTTGTATGCAATGAATGCCCTTTTTATATCAGTATTAAAGCTGCATGCTCTTCCCAAACAATTCAAACTTAATTTCATCAGTCCACAAATAAATTCCCACTTGCAATGTGGTCTCAAGCTGCTCTTTGGCAAACTTTAGACGTGCAGTAATGGTTTTTTTTGGGGGGTTTTTTGTTTTTTTTGGAAAGCAGTGTCCCCCTCCATACTGTCTCGCCATGGACATTGTGCCTGTTCAATGTTTAATGTGTTGTAGACTCATGAACACAGATGTTAACCTTTTCCAATGATTCCCTCAGACCTTTAGCTGTTAGTCTGGGCTCCTTTTTTACCTCACTGACCATTCTGTGTTGTGGCCTTGGAGTCTAATTGGCCACTTTTAGGGAGAATAGCCACAGAGTTGAATAATCTCCATTTGGAAAGCATTTATCTAAATATGTCTCTGAATTCCAGTCATATGCAAACCTATAATTCTTGATTGAACATCTTCTGAGATTGGCAAAGCATATTTCACATCAGCAGATGCTTCTTGTGAATAGGAAACTCAAAATGTTTGAGTATTTTTATAAGCCAAATCAGCCCCACATATGACTCAAATCTGATTATGTGTTGGACTTCCAAGTTTGCAGAGAAAAGTAAGTGAACCCTTAGGCTACTGACTCAGAAAAGAGCTAACTGGAGTCAGGAGTTAGCGTCAGGGGGATGTTTGATAGCTATGTTCAATGAAGGCATGAAATTTCATAATCGTTTGTTTGGTTTGGTTGTTTATTGGGTTAAGAACATTGTGTTTGTATATGGTTAAGGTTAAGGTCAACCCACTTTATTATCCCTGTAGGGAAATGAACTCTCTGCATTTTAACCCTTATAATACACGCAGCAGCTGTGATGCAGCCTGTGACTGAAGGGTTACCGGCAGAGAAACTGTTGGCTGATGTGCCCTTGAGCAAGGCACTGACATGGCAGCCCTCTGCTCCTAGTCTGCAGTGTGTGGTGTATTCCTGCATGTTCAGCTACTGAAGGGTTACAGGCAGAATGCCAGTGGTTTTTACATGTAAAATTTAAATATATACTAACAAATAAAAATTAGGAGCTGTGAGCTGCTGTTTGTGACATAGATGCAGATCACAACATATTTTATGATCAGTTCAGGCAGAAAACTAGGAAATGTATCCTTACCACTGTATTAGCTTTGTCACAGTTTCTAAAATAAGGAGGTGAAACTGATTGTTTTTCAGGATCAATCAATCAAATTTTATTTATACAGCACCACATCATAACAAAAGTTATCTCATGACACTTTACATATAGAGCTGGTTGAAACCAGACTCTTAAGCCAATTTACAGGCACCCAAAAGAAAAGGATGCACAGTAAACTGAACTTGAACTGTTAAAAACTAGAACCGCTGGTGTTAGTATAATTATCAATAACTACAACAAATATCCATAACTGTTAATACTACTACTACAAATACAAGTACTAACAGTGGATATACTACTACTGCAGCTGTTAGTACCAATAATAGAAACCCCTACCATCTATGGAACTATGTAATAAACACTATCACTACTATATGGATAAATGAGTGATGATGATGAAGGCAGGAGAGAAGAAGGATCTGTCATGACGCAGAGAATATCAGGCAGTTGAACAATTCAACACCATAATCACATAATTGCTTACTCGCATTGGTAATTCACTGGTAGTTCACAAAGTTGCAGTCAACTTTTTGCGTTAGCATTAGCTTAGCAACAAACCTTCACACAATGCACACAAGGGCCACTTACCAGTGAGAACTAACCCCAACCATACCCTAACCCTAACCATGTGTGGCAGTAAGTGGGGAAATCAAATTACCAAGTTGTCCGACAACGCCACCCAGGGGAATTTCTCCCCTGGGAAAATTGAACAAATAATCAAAGTTAACTAGCAAGGTCACAGGTTCGTAATGATCCACCCGGGAGAGATAATGTTTAGTTAAAGAAAGATTTTATTTAACAAAAATGATTCAACAATTAACAAAAAAAACAAAATGTCGCAAACACCAGGCCTTCAGCCAACACTCAGGCTGACAAAAACAAAATAAGGGAGGACAGGGCTGAGACTTACCACCGCGGCAGGAAACCAAAAATAAGGGGAAGGGTCCACCACCACACCTGTGACATGACACACACAAAAAAAAAGAACACAAGGAAACCGTGAAAACGCCACCACCAGGTTGGACTGCCGCTCAGGTACCCAGCACCTGTACCACAAAGAAAAAGGAGAAACAACCATTAATAAAACAGCCTGAGTGCCTAGGTCACTGGTGGCCGACAGTAAACGATTAAAACTCACACACACTCACACACATCCATCCAACATCTGATTAACTCAAAATATTGAAAACCATGAAAAATACAATTTCCTTAAAATAGTTTCACAAATGAACATGAACAAAGGAAACTGTAAAAATAAATCTAAGCAATCAAGAAACTATAAAAGACACATAGAAGAAACTATCTATCTACCTTTTTTTTTTTTTTTTTTTTGTGTTAGAGAATTTTAATTAATTGGTTGTAATCAGGGTGTGAAGGGGATTTTAAACAATATAGTAACAAATGCTCCAGGAAAACATCTCGCACCCCACCTTTAAGGTTTTAAATACCAGCACAGACAAAACCAGTTCTTATTTTAGGCTTTATTTATTGTTATTTCTTAAATATTCTTATTCAACAGGAGTCATAATGTTTTGAGTTCTGTAGCCGACATTGGAAACTGATCGGTGCATCATTTTTACTTATTATTTTCAGTATATTATCTTTTTATTCTATGTAAAGTTAGAATGTTGAATTGTCTTTGCCTTATATTAATACGACAGACACAGATGAGAGAAATCACCTACTTTTCACCTTCACTCTTGGAGCTCAAATGCTGCACTTTCTTTTTTTTACTTGACTTGAAAAGTTGAATCACTGCTTCTATTTCTGCCAGTACTTTTTTTTTTTTTCACTTCCACAAGAGTAACGTGTGTACTTCATTCACCTCTGGTCATAAAATGCTGAAGAGAGAAGGATCTCACCTACAGGAGAAATGTGTGAGACAGAGCTCTGAATCCATCATCAAAACATTTCATGATGGAATATGTTTTTCAGGAAGACGGTGAGTGGGTGAGCAGCATATGTATGTGTGTACAGAGTCACAGTACTTCTACAGGTGGGATTATTTTAGCATAATGTTTGTGATCTGGGGGTGAAAACACTGCTTGACATCACCGGGAAAATGACAATCCTGGTAGAATATTGAAGCGGCTGAAGGTGTTTTTGTTCCTCTTGGGGTTGAGTTTTGTTATGTACCAACCAGGTGATGTTGCTAAATAGGGACGAACCTTAGAAGGAGGTGTCTGTAGGGCTGATATGGAAGAATAACACCACTGCTTTCACCGTGGTTTTATTAACTCTTAGGGTTCTGTAGATTTTGTAATTTTGTGTTGATTTTGTTCATTTTGTTATGTCCAGCTAATGTTTGAAATACCGGCACAGACAAAATCAGTTTTTATTATAGGTTTTATTTGTTGTTATTTCTTAAATATTCTAATTCAACAGGAGTCATAATGTTTTGAGTTCTGTAGCCAACATTGGAAAATAATTTGTGCAGTATTTTCACTTATTATTTTCAGAATATTATCTTACTATCTATGTAAAGTTAGAATGTTGAATCATCTTTGCCTCAGTGCTTCTATCTGTGTCTGTGGGGCTGATATGGCAGAATAACACCACTGCTTCCACCTAGGGATGTAACGATATGAAAATTTCATATCATGGTTATTGTGACCAAAATTATCACGGTTATCATTATTATCGTGACATTGTTGAAATTGTGCTCAGAATGTTCAAAAAGTACTTATACACACACTGAAATAATTTAACCAAGTTGTAGTTTGAAAATAAATAAAGAAAGAAAATAATAGGCACAATGTACTTTCTGTTGGCAGAAACATTCAAATATTAACATGTAAACATCAAACATACAAATGTGGATTAAAGATATCACCTAATGTCCATTGTTTGACCATTTTCCATCAAGTTTGAGTGGTTTTAGTTTCTTTTTCATAGACAGATAAACATTGCAAACTGGCACGCACACTTGGAATGCTGCTGCTTCTCCAGGAAATGAGCAGTTTTCAAAGTGTTGTAATCAACCATGGGTATCATGATAAATAGAATTTAAACGGTAATACTAACCGTCTGGAATTTTACCACGGTTTATCGTTATACCAGTAATTGTTACATCCCTACTTCCACCGTGGTTTTATTAACTCTGAAGGGCCATGAACTATTGTGAAGGTGCTGTTTCTGGCGTCTTCTCTGATTAAACTACTGGTCGGATTCATTTCAGATTTTATATGTAACTTCCTTGTTTACAGTTTGCTCACAGTTTTGAGAAATTGTCATTTTTATTTATTATTTTTTTAAATTTTTGAAATATAAAAAATTTTCCTTTACTGATAATGGGCCATATTTTTTTCATTTTATTTTATTTACCTTTATTTAATTATGAAAACCTCATTGAGATTAAAAATCTCTTTTCCAAGAGTGTCCTGGCCAAGATGGGCAGCAGTACATTAAATAGTTACAGACACAAACTTTCATACATAAAACCAAAAACAAGTGTTCAATACATAAAAAAGCACAAAATCAAGTCGAACCTTCAAAAGTCAACTTAGAAGTGTCCATGAGATGAAGATAAAATGCATCAGACAAAACATCTGCAGCCAGATGTCTCCCTCTGTAAGTCATTCAACATCCTCTTGAAAGTGTCCTGCAAAATCAGATCTTTAAGTTTCAGGTCTTTTTGTAGTTTTTTTTTTGGTGAATGGAGCCGCAAACCTGAAGGCCTTTTTCCCCTGTTCAGTTCTAACTTTAGGTACAGACAAAAAGAAAAGATCCTGAGAACGACAATTATATTTTGATAGTTTATAGCATGGAAATGATTAGAGATATCAGTATAGTTACTATTAAGCACTGATAGGAAGTCATATATGGACTTGGATCTAATTAGTTGAGTTCTCCTCCAGTGAAATTCCCACCCACTTCTATTGGGAGATTGATCTCTTGCTTCAACACCACAGGACACTAACATAGAGACAGAACCTGACAACCTCGCAAATTCAACTTGGTATTGATTCTTGATAGAACATGCTGGTGAGATACAGGGCCATTGGTCCTGCACAGTAAAAAAAAATCCCATTGTTTTATACAAAAATTGGCAGCTGTGGTTACCAGCATAATACTGTAAAAAACACATCAAACCGTAAACATATTTACAGAGTAACATGTAGATTTAACATTTTAAATATATTAATTTAATGCTAGATTTCAGTAATATTTACATGTTTAAAATATTAAATTTACTTTATCACTTTTTTATTTTTAAAAAAAGGATGAGAATAGGCTGTTATGTCAACATTATGGTCTTGCAATTTAAACGCACCACTTTGTTTTTCAATTTAGTTTTATTTTCTCAAAACAATAGAAATACATAATTTCAACATAAAAAAGGCAAGTGACTATTTTTGGTCATTTCCACAAACATTAAATATGGGGCCAATCCCGTGCCTCAGTGAGGACAAGAAGCTTGTTGTTTTTTTTATAAAACTATACCGTGATTCAGAGAAATTTTATAACAATTTTGAAGCTGCACATAGTGAATATGAGGGATTTGGGTCAGTTTATGTCTTTGTAACATTTGTTTTATTGCATATGTTTACTTTTTAGCAAGTGCTGCCCAGATGTTTTATGGCAAGCAGAAGGAGACTGTTGTCACGACAACCGGCGAGGAATTAATTGATGATGTCCAATAACACACTAGGGTTGAAATTTTGAATTTCACAGTATTTCAGTGAGTGTTCTATCACGGGTTAACCAAATCATCATGCTAAACTGAATCCAACCTCAGGCATGACATCATCGCTGCATAAATGTTAGGCTATCTCGTATATTTTTCCGTGGTAGGTGTGGTCTGTGTCAGTAAATTTTGGGCACATGTATTGTTTTGGGAGTGAGTGGTGATCAATTCTGTGGTTTCAGTATGTTGGATAGCTTATAGGTTTCTTGCAGTGTGAATTGTGTTATTCTTTTCACTTGAGCTAACTTTTTACACCTTTTTTTTAGACAGAAAATACACATAATGCAGTAGTTCCCAACCTTTTTTGGCTTGTGACCCCATTTTAACATCACAAACTTCTGGCAACCCCAGACATTCAAAACGGAGACATTTTTTTTGCTAAAACTGATTTGTTTTTGATCATGTAATAGTTTGCTATACTATGTTGCAAATAAATACTAATTGTAGATGATATTTTGGCTATATAATGTATATTATTATGGACGGAGGCAGAAAAGCCAGGTGTAGATTACTGCACAAAGTGAGAATTTTATTTTCCTTGGTCAGGATATGTACAGTCAGTCCAGCTTGGATTTACAAGGCTGACAATTAATACTGAACAAACAAGAACTCAAACTATGAATTATGAAAGAGCTGCAGCATCTGAAACTGACCACAATGAACATTTGAAAGATAAACAGTACCACAGTGCTTCAGTTTCAGCTTCACAGTTTGTCATGTATTGCGATTGTCTCTGTCAACTCACTATATATTTTTATTTGTAAGTTGTTTTTTTTTTTTTTAATGTTTATCAATTACTATAAATTTCAGGTGACTCCATTTGAATTCCAGGCGACACCATGTGGGGTTCCGACCCCAAGGTTGAAAAACACTGACATAATGTAAATTTATGAAACATTTGACCCGACATTCATTTACCATTGGATCCCAGCACCACTGTGCACATTAGGACAACTACAGCCGAAGGGTTTTAAAGCAGACGTCCTCACGCCTGGTGTCCTTTTGAGTGAATGAATGAATGGATAATTAGATTTCAGTTGCATATGCATACAGAACATGAAGTATTTCACAGACATTTTTCCTCACAGACAGTAACAAAAAAAAGGAATAAGCTGAAGGCAATGGCATATTTTATTTAAAATTTCTTCCACTGGCAACTATTAAATTTCAAAATGGTGGAGACTTCCTACTGGGTTTAGAGAATGGACCAAGAGGCTTTTTGTGCAGTTGAACTTTATAATTTGTTAACTCAGTTTCAGTGGTTCCCAGACTTTTTGAGTTTCAGCTTCCACGTCTCCTCAGGAATTTCCAAACAACATGTTGAATCATCATAGTATCTATATTTTTACCAGCCTGTCTATCATCAAAACGATGTTGAATGAATATATACGTTGAAATGTAAATTACAGACGGGAAGATAGTGTCAACAGTGATTTATAACAGTAATATTAGTTAAACACCAACACACTGTTAACATCAGACACAGAAAACGCACAATTTAACCGTTATAGACCCAAACATTCACCATCAACCAAAACCATCTACTGATCTAAACTATTTAATACCTGTTGATCCACTAATTCTGTCAATACATGTAAATAATTGGTGTAAAATGCGGTTTTGTCATCTTTTCATAGTCATCAGATATGACCCATTTGGACGTTCAGAGGCTCTGTAGTTACAGTGGAAACACCATCATCTTCTACAACATTGATTCATCAGTAAAACCCATTGAGTTTGATAAATGAAAGTGGATGGAGACACTAGTTTTTATGTCAGTTAAAGATATATTTTGCTGTAAAAGTCAATTTTTCTTCATTTTTCTCAGTTTTGATCTAATGACCTTTGAATTTATTCTGAGCTTTTATGAATATCTACATGAACAGTAAATAGCACACAGGAAAATATAAGATTTTCCCTGAAAAGTGCAAAAGACAGAGGGTAATAAATGGTGACAAATCACTTAGAAAAGGTCAAATATAGAAAATCACCAAAATGGCTGTGGTCTTTAAGGGTTAAATGCTAAAGACGCAAATGACTTACAGACTTTACGGTCAAAAGTCCCTGAAATTCTCCTCTTTGCATTGGTTTTATTTGGTCTTTTACATCTTTTATGTCTTTTACAGTGCTTTACTCAACATTCATTCATTCATAAACTCCAGAGAACACTATATTCTTCTATTTCAATGAGGAAAATGAACTCACATATCACATTACATATATTTTATTCATTACATTTGCTGATGTGGGTGATCCAATAAAACAGCCTCATGACTCATTTTAGATCCTGACCCTGAGTTTGGGAAAGACAGATCTGGGTGAAACCTCATGCCAGGACTTTCCTCTGGGACAGTGTTTACAATAAGTGCAAAGTTTCACAATTTTTGAGAATGAATCAATGTTTTATTTCAGACAAATAAAAAGCACAATACACCCCCAACAAAAGCAAATACTGAAGCAAATTCACAATAAAAGACAACCAAAAAAGAAATATCTACTCTCTTACCAAAGAAATAATACAATTTTAGTATGTTTAGGGCTCAAAAAAGCAACTCATTTACTCAAAAAAGAAAAATATACTCCTTTAGTTTCCAAAGAGCCTCTGGTTAATGCTTGAGCCTAATAAGAAAGCAAATGAGAAGTATGTGCAGCTTACAGTTTGTCTTTCAGCACACACAGCACATTTCAGATACTTGTTTGCTGATGCAAAGTATTTGTTTTACAAAGATGAGAAGAAAAACCAAGCTTTGCATAAATGTTGTATCTGCTGTTTCTGACTAGGAAACCAATGCATGTGTATTTTTATATGCACATTGTTAACTCTGTCCTAGGCTGATATTTATTCCCAGTGCACCCCTTTATGATCATCAGAGGACTCCTGCACCCCCCCCCCCCCCCTTCCAGAGGAGGACTGAGGTCTCCCTGGCCCAGCTGCCCTCCTCTTTGTGTGTTTTTGTGATAAGATGTTTGTGTGTCATTGCTGTAACTATCATCTCCTCTTTGAAGCCCCTCTCCTCTGTGTTATCACCGTCATGGGCTCCTGCGGTTCCACTGCCTGCATTGATCGTCAGCTGCTGATGCCCGGAGAACCAACCTTCTCCTGCGCATGCGTGTGCAGGCGGGCTCTAGCTGTCAGTGGCGCCTTCAGTGGCTCAACATAAGCTCGTACATTTTAAACTGATGTTTACAAGGCTTTGAAACCTTCATGGTCCACAGCTGAACCTCATCTTTATTTTGCTCTTTTGATTCTTCTATGTTATTTATGTCATGTTATTTATCAACTCCTCCAAATCAGTAGCAAAAAAGAGCCTATAAGCAACTGTTTTACCCACATTTATGCAACATTGTTCTATGAGCAACTGTGGAAATTGGGTTTATTATAAAAACATTGGTTCCATTTTATTTGAGCCTTTTTTCCAGCAAATTGGTAGTTTTACAATACCTTCTAATATTACATGTAGCCTATTAGGTAAACCAGATGTTTCATAACAGTTGCTCGTCTCGATATTTGCTCATTTAAGTGTTTATTTTCTGGAATGTGTTGTTTATTGAGCTTTTAGATGATGTTCTTCTGGTTATGTGGACGTGTAGAATGTATATGTCACAGCAAAGATTGAAATCCAGTAGGATTCCTAATCTTACTAGGACAGATAGTAATTGGAGTTTGTCCTAGGACAAACTAAAATTACTATCTGTCCTAGTAGGATTCCTAATCCTATCCTAACCCATATATATTGCTATAAACATTGTATTACCATCAGAACACAGACAGAACTACACAGATATTTGCTCAATCATAAGTTAATTTGGGTGTGACAGAAAAAAGAAATGCCTTAAGTCTAAAATCATAGGCTCAAGTTAATTTATCAACAGCACATGTAATAATACAGTGATCTGAGGTCAGGCATTACAACAATATGTAAAAACTACTATCAAAAGCTGAAACTTTAAAAAAAAAAAAAGGTTTAAGTGTAAATTTCTACCGTGACACAACTATTCTCTCTTAACATGGTTTTTAAATGTATTATCATGTCTATTCTGTTGTTTTTACTTTTTACTTGGTATTTTTATTTCACTGTTTTTAAGTGTACAGCTGCTTTTATGTCTCTTTTAATTTATTCTGGTATTTTAGTCTATTATTTTGCTTTTTATTCTTCTGTACGATAGGGTTTTATTTGTACAGCTGTTTTATGTTTTAATCTATTCTTGTATTTTTCTTTCATTTTTTGGTTTTTCCCCTGTAAGTCGCTTTGGAAAAAAGCGTCTGCTAAATGCATAAATATAAGATCCAAGTTGTGTGACGGGTCCATGTGATAAAGCTGAATTCTGGGAAAAGCTGGTAAATGGACCTTGACTCAAGAAGTTGTAATCTACTCTAGGCAAGGCAGATTTATTTGTATAGCACAATTCATAAACAGAGCAATTCACAGTGCTTTACAAAAATGGAAAAGAGACAGGTTAAAAACACAGAATTACAATTAAAACATAATCAATAAAACATAAATAATAATCTATTAAAACAAAGTAAAAGAGTGCAGATAGAACCCTTTCAGTTGTTATATGCACAGTTGAACAGAGCTGTTTTCAGCCTGAATTTAAACATCTATAGACATCTAAACATCTTAAACTTAATCATCTATAAACATCTATATTAAACATCTCTAGATAACTTATGAAAATGAACCGTGAGAAATGGCAAATCGCTATCGTTCTCTTGCAAAACAGACAAATCCGACACTCTCCTGCAGTCCGTGAAAGCAACGCAAGCCATCCACACCGTCCCCGCAGTCCACGGCGCACACTGAGCCGCTACCTGCCAGGCGGAATGGACATTTCCCCCGGTGCTCACAGCTTCATCCTCAGACCAGCGGAGCCGCGGGAGAAGCCAGGCCCGACATGACAGCTCCGGGACGGGAGAAGAAGGACCGGCAGCAGCAGCAGCAGCGGCCGCCCAGGCTGTGCGTCCGGCCGGAGGCGGTGTGCGCCGCGGGTCGCTACGCCGTCCTGGCCGCGCTGTGCGCCCTGTGCTACGGCAACTCTCTCCACGGGGAGTTGGTGCACGACGATGTGTGGGCTATCATCAACAACCCGGACGTCCGACCGAGCTCCAGCCTCAGAAACATCTTCAGCAACGACTTCTGGGGCAAGAGGATGTCGGACAACACCAGCCACAAGTCCTACAGACCCCTGTGCATCCTCACCTTTAAGTAAGTTCTGCCGCTTTTACTCAACTCTGCTGGAAAAACAGCCGCTGTGACCGCTGTTGTTGTGGGATTAAGCCGGACTCCAGATGCTAACTGTTGCGGGAAAGCTGCACTAAAACACGCAAAATTAAAGCTGACGTCATGCGGCGGTCGAGGCGCAGCTCAAGTGTTGGGAACTTTAGACGCGCGCAGTGGAGGAAGAACTCTGTATTCTAATAGTGCGGTTTTTTAAGCCTCTGTGCCAAAGTGCGCACTAGAGTGTCTGTTAAGTCCCTGTAGTTGCGCCTAAACTCCAATCGGAGTGATATGAGGATGATGTTCGGGTTCCTTCGTACTGTTTTTCCATTCTGTGAAACCCTCTGCTCCCGCTATAAATATTTATATAATGACTTGGATCCAGCTCACATTCCGGTCCCGGTCTGATGCGGATCCAGGTGTCAGGATTAAATTAAATCAAATCAGACGAGTCGCTAAAGGCACTCAGGTCCAAACACAGGGCTCATGTGGAACTTGTTGCGCAGCTTTTTAACTTTCACTTTGATTGGAGCTGGAGTGACTCCGTGAGGAGGAGGAGGAGGAGGAGGAGGAGGAGGTGATGTAAAAGTTCTGGAAGGGGAAACAGGGGTTGTTTTGCATCGTGCTGTGAGCTCCAGAGGGGCGGGTCTGGGCTGCGCCAGGGGAGCCAGGCCCACATCCAGAACAGACCAGACCAGAACAGACCAGGGTGGGATTGAGTTCTAAATGATATCATGTTGCATTGATTGTAGGAGAGGCAGAGTTCAGCCCACACAGTGTGAAAACTGTCAGGGGTCTCAGTTTATGTTCTGTTTTGGTTCTGCTTTTATATATTTGGACTCAGATACACTCATAAGCCTGTTGGGTTAATCCAAATATTAGGATGAACTTTTGTGTTTCTGTTTGTGGAGTGAAATTATAGAATGGTATGTGGAGTAAAAACAGTGTCCACAGACTGTGTATTTCAGTTTTAACCCTTACATGCATGAATTATTAGAACCTTTGTTAAGATCTTTTCTTGGGTGTTTTATTCCTCATTAGGCATGAAAAAACAATGCAATTGAGTTTTTTTTTTTTCATGGATTTACAAAAATGTCCACTCGGCTACACTGCGCATTTTATTCTTGAAGCACAGAAACATATATTTAAAACCCAATATCAGAAAGTGATATGAAAACAATGAAATAAAAACATTTTTAATGCTGCTAATCTGATGTTTTCTCACATTTTAACATACTCTAATACTAGTTATGACTCACTTGATTGATTGATTTGATTAATTGATGTATTTATTTCGAATATGAATGTCAAAACAGAAGAAAATAAATAAACAAAACACTTATGTAAGACATATAATACACATTCGAAAAGGAGTGAGAAGAAGCATAACTTACAAAATCCCACCCTTTCTCCTTAAATAGTTAATAACAGTAATAATATTCCTAGTTCACGGAGATAATATGCAAAAAAAAAAAACCTTTTTGTTTTTGAAAAAAAAAAAAAAAAAAAAAAACCCTGTTAATTACAGTCTAACAATTAACAGTTGATATCCACTCAAACATGTCACTGCAGATCAGGTTTATCAAGAACAGCAAAATTACAGTAATGGTATGAATGTCAGTGTATGGGATGATGCATAAGTGTTCACTGTGTCGACTGAATATGCAACTAAAGCAACAAAATCCATGAATATACAAGAGAACAGATGGAGAATAACTGTCCACTGGAGTGACCACTATGCATGAAAGAGTTAAACAGGTATAAACATGTGATTTTGTTCAGATATAACCACTTGGTGTGAGGAAGGAAAGTAATGATACAAATAATATTGCTGTGGTTATTTTTATTTATTTGTTATTGTGAGCAAACACTAGTGAGTGGTGACAGTGGAAGGAAAAACTTCCTTTTAACAGCAGAAACCTCGAGCAGACCCAGACTCCTGGGGGATGGACGTCTGCCTTGACCAGTTGGGGTTAGAGATAGAGGGTAAAGGAAGAGCAAAAGAGAGAGCGATAGAGATAGAGAGAGACTGGAGGAGAGGGGGAGAAGGGGGGGAGTAGGGGGAGACACATGGATGCAGTTGATGCACAGATAACTGAACTAGAACTGTCAACAGTAGATCAGCTGGTGTTGGTAGAATTACTAGAAACCAGAAAAAAGGTCCATGACTGTTAATACTACTACTGCAAATACAAGTACTAACAGTGGATATACTACTACTGCAAATACAAGTACTAACAGTGGATATACTACTACTGCAAATACAAGTACTAACAGTGGATATACTACTACTGCAAATACAAGTACTAACAGTGGATATACTACTACTACAAATACAAGTACTAACAGTGGATATACTACTGTTACAACAGTTAGTACAAATAATAGGAACCTCTACCATCTATGGAACTATATAATAAACACTATCAAGTGAGTGATGACGATGAAGGCAGGAGAGAAGCAGGACCACAGAAGCAGGTCCAGAGATGATCCAGGGAAAACCTGTGATGATACTGTGAGAACCTGTCGTGGATGGTCATTGTGTAGGTGATTACCTATGTTCTCTCAGATTAGAGTAATATTATGAGGTTGAAATGTTGTCATAGATGATTCATGACGAAGGAGGTGGGCTTAAATAAGTGTTTACTCCTTGCCAGATGTGTAAATAACATTAAGTGCGTCTTTTGTTTAATAGGCTAAATTTTCTTGTTTTGTTGTGGTAGTTTTCTGTTGATAATTTGCTTCTGGCATTTACTTTGTTGGTGGTTGTGTTGGGTTTTTTACATGTCTGACAAAATAAAACATTCATTCTTTCAGTAATAACTTTCCTGTACTTGGGGTTACTCTTGGACAAAGTAGGCGCTGTTGGGATTTAACCTCAACCAACAGTGTTATGTTATTTGACTGAACCTAGTGAGTGAAATTAACTCAAACTGTGTTTATACATAAGATTATACCTCCATCCGTCTGTCTATAACAGGAGACACAGCATACACAGATGATGATGATAATGATGATGATACCAGAACATATGAGTGTATGTTTAACAGTCTGAACCATGTTTCACACCTTGGTTTGGACTTATAGATAGATAGATAGATAGATAGATAGACTTTATTAATCCCGAGGGAAATTCAAGGCAAACTCGAACATGGATCATAAAAACACTATTTACTCTTACATTAATAATCCTCTTGATCGTCATATCTTACCCTCTGTCAGTATATGGAGGTGTATTTACCTGCAGAGACTCTGTTCCTGTTTCTGTAAGTTTGTACCTGGAGAAATAACATAATGTGACATGCAGGTGGAATAATATAAAAATGAAGCAACTCCAAGTACGACTCTCTCCTCTTTCTGCCTTTCTCACTTATCAGAGTTCTGTCTGAAAGACAAAACTCAGGGCAAAACACACACATAAACACTGACCTTGCAGTGACACACAGCAAAAATGTGGAAACTTGTTCTTCAACTGTATTTTGCCTCTAGAATATTCACAAGTACTGTGAAGGAGTGGGTCTGCTGATTTGTGTTTTAAAAATATAATCACTGTGACAAAATCATATAATTAAGCCTGTTTTCCTTGCTTGGTTGCTTTCTCTCTCCATTCAGTTCATAAGTCGACCACCGAGGGCCGAGTCTGAATAAGAGAGAAATGTTTTATACAGGTCAGGCAACTGGATGCATCTGCATATCTGTGATATTTTTGCTTTAGAAAGCTGTGCAAACTAATCAATTATTAATTTACTCACAGATTATGTTAATACTCCTGTGATAGTGGTGGTAGCTGTAACTGAAGGTCACGCAGAATAACATTTTATTACTTCTCTAGACAGATTTTTAAAAAATTGGGTTTTGTACAAAAGATTTTCAGATTCCAATTTCTGAAGTTTGGGCATTGGCTGTTTTAAATGGTTGCTATTATTTTCCTGATTGCTGATTCGCTCTAGTAATATATATTAGAATACATATATTAGAGCCCGACTGATATGGGATTTTTGGGGCCGATACTGATAATGGGGGCTAAAAAAAAGCCGATATCCAATATACCATCCGATATCTGATATTGGCTGATAACTGATATATTGGTTGATATGTGAAATAAGAACACTGATCTACACAGGATATAATAATTGTATATTAGATAATTGTGGACAGGTGGATTAGCAGTTGCATAAATCTTTGTTTATCTCACAAATCACGGTCTGTGATTTTCGGACGGACGGACGGAGGGGTCGGTTGGTCAGAGCAGGGGGGATTAGCGGTTCATCTGTGTCAGAGCGCGGGGGGGGGGGGGGGGGGGGGGGGATTCCGTTATTGTATGTGGGCGTATTAGGGCTGAACGATATGGACAAAATGTCATATCTCGATATTCATGCCAGACATCTTGATATCGATACGATACGACTACGGGTTCGGTGAAAACCAAGCATTTTTCATAAAAATGCAAACATCATAATACAAAAGAATGTGGAAATTGCAGTTTTATTTATAAGAACTCACTGCCAGCCATCAACATTAACATAAAGTACAAATAAATAAATTACAAATCCAACATTTTACTGCAGCTCTGCTTTACCAGAGCTGTACATGCAGGGCGAGCGCAGGGGAAATCTGTATCATTTATATCGTTGCTTTTTTGGTGTTAATATCTTGAATGTTCATATCTAGATATAGATACGATAACGATATATCTTTCAGCCCAAGTGTGTGTGTGTGTGTGTGGGGGTGATAGCGTGATTCTCCTGGCGGAAGTGAAAGTAAAACTAACACACTTTACTGTTCCTGTAACTCTCTGGGCAGCACATACACAGGAGCAGAGTGTGACAGAATCTCTGCAGCAAAAAAGTTAATAAATTGGTTACATATTGGCTGATGTTGATTAATCGGTGATACGCTATAATCGGCTTGATTAATTGGCCGGCTGATCAATCGGTCAGGCTCTAACATATATGGTCAGACCTATTAGCTGAGTGGTCATATATGGTCTTCTCTTCTGATTATTGTTAATTTTCGAGCTTCTTTCCTCCTGAAACAGCAGCTCTGTTTGGTCGTGTAGGTATTTTTCCAGGGAGCTGCAGGTAGTTTTATAGGATGTGACTGGATGGTTTTGGTTGACAGACATTATGTCCAAAACACTGAGCTCCTTGAGTGAACTGTACATTCAGACACCTCTGAGTGAGTGTCCTTGACTGTGTGTGTGTGTGTGTGTGTGTGTGTGTGTGTGTGTGGGGTCAGGCTGCAGGATGGTTTGTTGTTTGATGATACTCGTTCTAATTACCGAACAGTGTTATAACCTCTCCAGCAGCTGCTTGCCAGTCCTCCCTCTGGTAATACAGTGGTTGAAGAAGATATCGGCGGCTTAATGCTCCTCCTGAGAGCGGACAGCGTTGCTTGCGGCGCCGCAGGAGCATCTGCTCCCACAGACACACAAACACCACTTGACGGTGAGTGTGTGCTGGAAGCAGCAGTAATGGCCTGAGACAATGGAAGGGAAGGTGATCTTTCAGGAGTGACAGGTGTTCACTTGGGGAGCGTGTCGAATGCTTTACGTTGTGGCCTGCAGGCCTGTACGTCTGTCAGCCCCTCAACAGCATCTCCATTAGGTTGTCATGTGAAGGACGTAGCCACACACGGCTCACATCCTGACACCTGGATGCGGAATGTGGATGCGTCACTCTCCTCCTTTCCTTCATCACTAGTGAACAGATAGCCTTTAGTACGGTCCTTTACAGAGCAGCTGCAGTGTTGGAGGACAGGCATCTACACATATCGCTGTGTGGAGAAATAAAGATTAAAGGTTAATTCAGGTCACTGTGAATGTCACCGTGCTCTGCTGCTTCTCCCCCTGAAGACCATCGCCATGTTTTTTCAAATGCCAACAAGAATGTGCACAATTAATATGATTAACATGTTATTGACTGTGCCTGAAAACATTTAAGGCACAAATTGAAATGATGGTAATGACAGAATTGCAGTGGAAATCAATAATCGTTCTGACATTTGCGTGGGTCAGACTGATGACAGAGGATAATGTACAAGACAGTCATTACAGTGTAATGACCCTCATGCCAGTGCAGGGGCCTTGATCACCTGAGAACTGAATTGTTCCTCTGGATGGGTGGTTCAATTATTTTACTTGCAAAATATGAAAATTCTACTTTTTCAGATAGTCTTTGGACAGTCATCATGACAAACTGAACCAAAGATGCGCTGACCTGGTTGGATTCTGTGCTTGGACCTGTTAGCAGCTCTAGTGTCATGTTTATGTAGCTTTTTGATTGTACTTGAAAGTCTCAAGTATTTGTGTTGGATTGTGCTTAGAGCTGGGTAAAATGGCCCAAAAATTATCATTTTAATTTTATACAAGGTTTAGTGTGATTTGGATTTTAATCATTTGTTTTCTGACTGTAATAACTGAAGACAAAACATTACTGACAAATACTTTTTACTAAAACTACATGACATATATAGAGAAACACATTAACAATGAATACTCTGTGGCCCATAAAGTTGGAATAAAATATTTTTACCTCTTCTCATGAAATAATTGTGGCAATGTAATTTATTCTTGAAAGATGAAGTTTAACTGGGACTCAGTATGTAATCATTGCATCTGGTCAAATGTGATTATTGATGTGTATAAATAGGAATAAAAAGATGAATAAGTCTGAAACCTTAATGGGTGATGATGATTATCACAATAAGCAAACAAATTGTGTTTTGAATTTTTATGGAGCAAGAAAAGTCTCTAGAGAGGAATAATCTAATTTTTTTATTTATTTATTTATTTATTTATTTTTTACAATTTTTGGCATTTTTCATGGTTTTGAAAAAACAAAACAATCAAAAATAAACAGTTAAGCCAGTTAGTTCAGTGTTTTGCCCAGCCCTACTTGTACTCTTCCTTTGTGTCTGTGACTTCATCAGAGGGAATAAATAGGGGCAAGTATCACCTGTTACTGTTTTATATGCTGCAGCTGTTTCAGCTGATGTGTGATTATTTTGTGAGCAGAAATTAGGAAAATTATTTGCTTGGTTTCACAGACAGTTCAGAAATGCAACAGCTGCAAGAAATTCAGTGTGTGACTTATAGTACTGATACACTGCTCTGCAAAATGTGCTAGTGCATTTTGTTTTTTAAAATAATGTATTTAGTTTTGTGTGGGACTCTGTAAAACGTCTGAGTAACAGGACAAGAAAAGTCAGAAACAAGCAGTAACTACCACAGCCAGAGGCTGAAGCCAGTGTGGGAGTTTTGTAAAAAGCAGCATGACTGAGTATTTATGTTGTTTCCAAGAAATCCTGACTACAATTATTCCCTTTAAAAACCTCAACTTCTTTTAGAAATATGTAATACATGTTTTTCAGGTGTCTCAGTTGCCAAATTTAAACTGTGTTATGAGTTTACTGTTTGGAATTAATTAGATTTTTGTGCCTGTACAAGGATATGATGTTTGCTATATGGGTCTATGTGCTTCTTTGACTTGTGACACAGTCAGATTTTGTCATAGACTTAAAGGTACAATGTATTCGATGAGCACATGCTTGTGTACTCACATGAGTTTGTGTTTGTGTTGCACTGGGAACTGCACCAGAGTGATAGCTAGTTTCTGCTCGAAAAAGCACAATGTTGACAGTTGAAAAATGTCCTACAGGTCTGTTACTGTACTTTACTGTCATCAAACCACTGAGGGGAGTTTTATGGGATGTGACTGGGTGGTTTTAGTTGACAGACATATGTCCAATACACTGAGCTCCCTGAGTGAACTGTACATTCAGACAGCTCAAATTGAGTGTGTGTGGTCAGGCTGCAGGATGGTTTTGTTGTTTGATGATACTTGTTGTAATTACAAAACAGTGTTATAACCTCTCCAGCAGCTGCTCTCCAGTCCTCCCAGGGGTAATACAGTGGTTGAACAAGATATCGGTGGGTTAATGCTTATCAGACCATACACTATATAATAGTCGAGAACTGTGGAGACTGGTGATGAAAAATAGTGGAAATTCAGGAGCCTTATGTTGTGATATAGCATGGATATTCACTGAAAGAGCAAACATAAATCCTTTATACTAGCAACACTGCAAAAGATGATGAGAGAGATGACACGCATAACAGCGTACAGTGGAAATGTTTTTCTGTCTTGTAACAGAAACTGCCCTGGACATCAGAACCAGAGAGTAACGTCAGTAAATTCATATAAAAACAGACTTTCCATCTCCCATGCATATGCACCATGTGAAAGACAAACGCTGGGGGTTAATTTCCAAGTCACTGGAGGTTCACAGATTATATTTGTCCTGTGTGAATTAGATTTTAGCTGCATCTAAAAGTGAAAAATGTTTTATTAAATAAACAGAAGCTCAGACGCAGCAGGTGAGAATCACACATGTAAATCAAAGCCCACACAGCAGATATCAAATCCATTATGCCCTAAAATCTGACTAATGGAGCAATAATTTACTGGACCACAGATGTATTTATCCGAGGGTTCGAATAAAGAAGATGAAACTAGAATGATGGTAAAAATGACTGACTTAGTGTTAATTGGACAAGTAGAAGTCAATTGTAGTAGGGTTGCACGATACTGGAAAAAAATTGACATTGTGATTTTTTTTAACCCTGCGATATATATTGCGATATGAAATAGCTGTGTGGTGCCGACGTAAATGGTCAAACAATTTAGTTATGTTACCTCTCATTGTGGCAACGATTGCAAGGCACTGTCGACACACAACATTTTTCAGTGTCATCCTTGTTGTAGCCAAAATAATTCCAGGTAACTGATTTTGCTTTTCTTTTTGGCACCAAGTCTTCTCTTTCAGTGATTTTCTCTTGTTCGTTGCTCATTTTTCAATGTTGTCACCAGTGACTCACTCCATGTGCAGGGGCGTGGTCTGCCTCGGCAAACTGATGAAGAACGATTGTGATTGGTGGATCACTGTGCACAGTGTGTGTCAGGTACCCAGGCTGAAATTAGATGAGTGTCAAGCCAGGGTTGTTATCCTTATCAAGCACAACCACATCTTAACCCTTAGCAACAAGTCAGTTACTTGACCTTTTGTAAACGTAACATCTCAGTCCCTTTTCCACTGACCCTCAAATTGTGCGAACATAACTTCTGCATAAAAATTTACCTAATGGAAAAACGATAATTTCGCCAAAAGTCTCATTTTTTTGATCAGAAGTTTTTGCGCTAGCAAGAGGTGTTTTTTCGGGTGTAGCGCAATTGGTATATCATGCAAAACTGCAATGGAAAGACCTTTTTCCGCAAACTAGTCACGTGTGAATAAAAAAAAACAAACAAAAACGGATGTTGATGGACGTTACAAGTGAAGAAGAATTTTAAAAGAAACATGTGGACAGACCAGGAAACCAAGTCATTTTTAATTTAGTGTGGGATAAAGGGGTAATATATAATAATAATGAATATATCTTTAAATCAACACGATATTTATGTTCGTCACCATGTTTATGGAATGACTTCACATGTCATCTTGCAATAATAAATAAACAGATCATCGCATTTGTGATTTAATAGACAAACCGACATTACGCACTTCTGTTTTTTTTGACATTTAGTAAATATCGGTAAAGTTTTGCGCAGATGAATGACTGTTGTTAGTGTTTGCAGCTGTGGGGATGTGTGGCCTGTTTTCAGTAAACTCACATTCACTAACAGCAAATACTCTGTTACACCACTTAGATAAAACAGGACAGGGTCTCATGTTGGTTCCTGACCCAAAAAATATCTGACTTCAACTCTGAGGCTATCTACCCTTGAAATGAACCCAGATCTGGACTCGGGTTCATCTGGACTTTTTCACTGGTCTTGTGTGAACTTCACATCAGACACTGGTTGACTTTGTTCTGTATCTCTGCGTCGACTGCTTTGGTTCAATTTCTGGATGAATCACAAGCTTTTCCTTAAATCATCTGAGCTGAGACTCTTTTATGAATGCAGAGGAACATATGGGTGGGTGCACGCTTCTGTCCTGGGGTCACTTGTATTTTCTGGTCTGCATCACACATTCATCCACGGCCTTACACCAGCACATACACTGGTGTGGTGAACCCGAGGGAATGCGCAATCAGTCCAGCATTCTGTCTGCTGTGCCGCTGAACACTACTGGGCTTTTTGGATGTGATCAAGGTGAAGGACACACACAGGAAAGTGTAAATACACACAGAGACACAACACAACCTCAAGGCACTTTTTATAGCCGATGCCCTGATGTGCACCATGAACTGAGCAGTGAGTGTGGTGGAAAAAAACACAACAAAACCACAAAAAAAGGGAGAGGAGAGAAAGAAAGAAATGAGATAGTGAGAGACCTTGTGATTAAAATAGAAACACAAGGACAGATGACACAAGACGAGAAGTGGTGACGGATGCTCTTCTGGTAAATGAGGAGAGGAGGAGGAGGAGGAGGAGGAGGAGATGGACGCAGGAGATAAAAGAAAGAGACAAGAGCACGAGCCGAAGAGTGAAAAATAAGAAATGACAAAGAAGGAGTGATAGACAAAGAGTAGCTGAGTCAGACGATGTTGGAGCTTCACTTCCTAAATGCTGTGGGTCAGTTGTAGAAAAACAGACTTTATTACCTCACGTTCACGCATCCACTCAGGTCTGTGCTGTCCTTGCATCGGCCAAGGCATTTAATTATCCATAAAACTTTATTTCACTAAGAGGTGTCTTTCTTTATCGTATATTCAAAGCTTGTCAAAAGCATTTCCACCCTGCGTCGGCTTGTCTGCCTGCCCGCCTCGCCTGCAGTGTTTTATTCAACCTATTTAACAGCGCAGGGATTCGCTTTAACAAATTACTGTAGCCCGCTAACTGCTGATGTAGTGTTCCCTGGGATAATTAACAGCCTATTTTTAGTAGCCTCACAACCCTCTCCTTTGGGTCACGGCCCAGTCTCTGTGCACTGTTCAATATGTCAGGATAAAGGACAGGACCTCATCATGCTGCTGCTGCTGAATGGTCACTAACCTGCACAGAGACACAGAGCTCAATTATCTCCCCTTCACCTCCACCGTCGACAGTCACTGAGGACACTGGCTCTGTCCTGGCGGATGTGAGGATGTGATTTCCCCATACTCTAGCCAGCTGGAAAAGCCTCCTTTATGTTGGATCTTTTTAGGGGTCTGGGCTCCGACGGCATTGGAATTGCTTTTGCTCTGAGATTTATTCTTCTCTCTTCTTTTGTACTGTTATTATGACAGTAAAACCAGGTGTGAGGATGAGACGGAAAGTGGTGCAAAAGGGAAATTTTAATAGAACTGAGGCAATGCAGAACTTGTTCCATAAAAAAGCAGTATGTCAATCACAAAGAGGTGCTAACATAAATGTGATGATGAATACGTTGAACTGCACATACTACATTCACATGCTTCATATTCATGTGTTCTGTGCTTTTGCACCTTGATGCACTTACTCTTTGCACACAGTACCCGCTTTTTTTATTTTACTTATTTATTTTTCCTTGCTTAGTGTACAGTTTATTTCCTTTACTTCCTTTTAGTTTAGTTTAAAGGTGCGGTGCGAGATGTTTTCCTGCAGCATTTTTTTTACTATATTGCTTAAAATCCCCTTCACACCCTGATTACAACCAATTAATTAAATGCCCTAACGCAAAAAAAAAAAAATGTAGTCACCTGTGGAATGGACAGGACTGAAAAAACATCATCCAATCATTTTAAACGCCCAATTGAAATGATTGAACGGTGATATGTCACTCAAACTCAACTGCCATTTGTCCCTCCCCCCTCTGTGCGTATCCCTCTTCGTGCATGAATCGTGCGTTCTCAGAGGTTTGGAGCACTGGTACAGGAAACGAAGCCAGAGTCAGAGCTTGGCTTTATTAGCTATATTGTGATATAGCTAAAATTTGCTTAGAGGTCTTATTTCTGTCTTTGTGCATAAGAAATCAATATAAGTGAATCCCCAAAGGAACTTTGTGTTGGTAAATGCAAGTTATGCAAATTTACAGGATTTCAGTTCTGTTTCAACATGTTGATGGTCATATGAACAATGTTTTCGGGTCAAAAATGTCCAATTTCATCACAATTAATGCTATATTTTCATGTCACAAATGGCCAAGTTTTATTTTAACTGAATTTACCTGAAAAACAAGTATTCTATTCTTTTAGATTCCCCAATTTTTGTTACAAGATTATATACTACATATCACATGTTTCATTTGTACAGGTTGCAATATGGAGTATGGTGCTGATCCATCCTGCTTATGTTACGCACATACATACATTAAGAATGTCACACGTCACTTTTTAAATCAACAGTTTTCTAATAATAAGCATTTTTATAAAGAAATAACAATTCTATATTGTTATTTACTCTTTAGTATGATGATAAACTATACAATAAATAATTATGATACTAATTTTTGCACAGGGATCATTTGTGAAAACAGTGACATGGCTGCCGAGCATCAGTATGCTGGGATCCGTAACAACCATGTCACATCCGTCCACTGCCACATTTTGTGTTTTTGTTAAGCCGTTATTGTTTTAGATCCGCAATACTAACATTTATGAATAAGAGGAGAATTAGCAATAGTAAGTTTATAAGTTTATTACTAATAAAGTACTGGTACTGACCAGATCATCATGGGTAATGTCACGTCCGTCCACCAGCAAAAGTTTTCACATACACATGCTATTCAAAATCTGATATTTCTGAAAATATAGCTTCCACTGTCAAATAATATCAGTAGTCTGTGCACAAATGTATTTGCATTATTTCAACACAGTTCTATGCATTTCTTACAACTGTTTTTTTTGACAAAAATGGCCACTCATTTGACCCCCTAAGTAAATTTTAGCCGGATAGAAAGTTCACCGGCAAACTGTTTTGTCACTAACATAAATCAGTAGGAAATGTAACATTAGTCAGATAGGTATGAACTGGGGCTTTTCTGTAAGAGTGGAGGTGCTGGAGGAGACTGAATGAGGTCTGCATGGATCGGGGCCGCTGGAGCTGAGTGAATTGTTGCTGTGCAGCGCTCGTGAACCCTCGAGAACAAGCATTGCGCGTGGCAGCACTCTGGAGGCGTGGCTTCGGGGGGATGTCTGAAGAACGGGGTTTGGACTTTTGGATTGAGTATTTTCAAAATGTAGCTTGCTCACACCATTTTTCTAAGATCTCATACCCCACCTTTAAATTGTTTTCATTGTCCAGTTTATTTCCTTTATTTCTTTCTAGTCTAAGTGTTTATGGTAGTTATGTGAAGAGTTGATTGCTCAGCACTGCTGTGTATATGACAATAAACTTCTTGAATCTTGAATGCTCTTTGTATGTAGCAACATCTGCTAACATAGGCCACGCCCACTTCTGCCTTTAAGTTATTTGGCAAAATACACAATAGCAACTTGTTTTTAGGATTATTCCACATATTATTCCTTTTTTCCCCTAAACTTTATACTAAATGGTTCTTTTGGAACTTCATAGTGGAACTTCATGATACTTTTCTTGCACATTTTTGATTATATGAATGGGATTTGGTAGCTTTTTTGGACAAAACATTATACCTTCACTAGACACCCTCGGAAGAAAATATCCTTTAAATAATTAGGTAAGTGAGGTCGTAATACCTCTAAATCACACTGTTTGAGGATGTCGACCACAGATCAGTCTAGATGTGGGTCAGTCAAGTCCTGGGTACCTGTACAAAACTGAATTCCAGTTTGACCTATCGGTTCCACATTGGTTCTACGTGAGTAAAGCATGCACAGTATTTGCTTTTGTTTAAATGGGTACTAGTGAGGATAGAGTGTGAGGTAGAGAAGGGGAGATTGTTCACAAAGTGTTGTTCTGTTGAATGAGTAATCAAATACAATGGTGTTGGACAGATTTTAAGGAAATGCTGAAAGGGGGTTACCATGTATTCATTTGAACTGATTCAATACAAGAGATAGGCCAGTTAATTGGTTTGGCTGGTTACTTAGGACCAAAATGAGGTGATGTTGGCTTTGAAAAGGCCTGATGAGGCTCCTGAACTAGGAAAAATAATTAACAGATGAAAGGATAAAAGATTCCCACTTAAATTTTTGGGTCAGCTTGATGTTTAATTCACCATTTGTTGAGTAATTACTTTGAGTTTGATGGTGAGTGATACAGATTTATTTATTTAGATGTTGATTGTCCAAATGTCCACTTCAGCAGTTGTATAGTTTATAATATAAGTAATGCAGTTAATTCAGATTTGTATTGTATTGTCAATGTCAGCATGTTTTAAGATTCAAGATATTTATTATTGCATGCACTTTAAAACAATGGTTGCATCATAACAATGGTTTGTTTTTGTTGGCCTCTTTTCAAGTTAAAAAGACAATTTTAGAAATGTGTAAAGCTGAAAAAACTCCAAATCTAAAGCTCAATCTAAATATCATCACCTTCCTAAAATTACTGCCTTTGTCATTTTTTTTCATATGTTTCAGGAAAACAAAAATTTTAACCAGAAATTGGTTATTTGATGATTTAGGCAAAAAAGGTCACATTTGTCAAAAAATTATACAGGCACTTATTTTAGGACGGTGGTGATGTCTCTGCTTTGTCCTGCTCCAAACTGTCATATTTGTTTCTGCCTCTAAAAACACAGTATCAGTTGATCGGTTATTGAAGCAAAATTGTCACAAACTGACTTTAAAATAGTCAACTTGTCAGGACAATAGACTTTTAGTTAACTGCACCATTTCACCAACCGTTACAATCATATTCATGACCATGTATATCAGTCACTATTCTGCAGAGCTCACTCATCTGTATTCGTCTGGAGACGATTCATTACGAAGGCCCATAAAGCAAAGGTCACTGATTAGAGTCCTCCATCAGCCCGTCGGTGTGTCCATCTACAGACCTACTTCCTGCCAAAGCGTCCTTGAGCAGGCCACCGATCCCTGACCCGCTCCCTCATTGTGAGTCCTTCTGTATAAGCATGTCAGCTAAATGCCTTTAATAAGAAATTTTAATTCCTCTGGAGCATTTCATATTGGAGGGGTCGGGACCCCGGGCCCAGCCTTCAGGGAAATTCATCTCCCCGATCCTCACTTGTTCCACACTCATCTCAGCAACAGCCACGAGGGCAGATCGGCATCGGCTGAGGTCAGGGTGAGATAATGGCGCGGGTTAATGCTTTCTGTGCAAGCTCAAGCAGGTTTTATCGGTTTTTCCTCATTGAATTATGTATAAAAGAGCGATAGTAGAGGCCAGAGTCTCCTTCAACATAAAATGGACCAGACGAGGACCCACAGAGGACCCCATTAGAAGTAATTATCATCAGCGATGTGGAGTTCAGATCTGGGGCCATGTTCTGTTCGGCTTTCTGTTTGGTTTTGTTCAGCTCAAGCAAGGATTGTCCTTAGTGCCACACTTTACATAAAGGAAACATTAACCCTCATCATTCAGTTTTACCCTTTTTTCCTTCAAGAGACTTTGAAGTTCCAAAGGGATATGATCTTATTTTGTATAATGAACCTCAAGCACATGACTGTTTTTTAACAAAAGTTAATCTTTAGAATCTCCGAGTCTATGAAGCTGACACTAGTTCTAAATAAGGAAGTGTCCATAAAGGGGGTGCATATTAAAACTACGTGTTTTTCAACTGATGATAGTTATTTATAGACTCACTGAAGCCAGTATTGATAGAGGTTTTTCCACTGGGACATTGTCTTTTGCATTAATGAGTGGCTTTTTAGAACTGTGAACTGGATGGAATTTTAAACACAGCATTTGCAGCCACATGAGTTAATATTAAGGTAAGGGTATTGGAAAATAGAACTGACCAGAATTCAATTTTTACAAATGAATTAATCAGTCATTATTACTAACATGTACGGTTGTTGTGTTAGAAGTTCTCATGTGCTGGGAAGAACACGGTCCCTGATCTGAACTCCTTATGTCTGATGATAATTTCCTGTAATGGGGTCTTTGTGTGGTCCATTATACTGTATGTTGAACACATACAGAATTTCCCTTTTATAGAGTGTTTTGTGTAAATAGATATCGATAATTATCAGTGAAAGTGATCATTTTAATCCTGTGTTTTTAATCCAAACCAGGAGGAAAAAAAAAGTAAGCGCCTTACTTTGAATGTAATGACTTCATCTATTTAACGTCTCCCCTTTTCAAGGAACCTTAATACCATGTTAAGATAGATAGATAGATAGATAGATAGATAGATAGATAGATAGATAGATAGATAGATAGATAGATAGATAGATAGATAGATAGATACTATATTCCTCTCAATGGGAATTCACAATCTTAAGACAACATGTGCTAAATGGCTTAAATTTCCTTATAGATATTGGGCGTGCAACGGTACACGATGTCGTCCTGCTCGGTACACCTCTAGCGGTTCAGTACGAGCATGTATTGCAGGATGGCTCATTTGTCATTTTCAAATGACATTTCTGGACAACTCGCATTTATATTAGAGCTTTGGAAGATGACTGACTTATGGAATTCTACTGTCATTGGCTGGAGCCGGTCGTGCTGCACCCAGCTCGTTTGATTTAAACAGAACTCAGATCCAGTTCTGAGTAAGGGCTCATTTATGCTCTATGTTAAAGATGCAGACGGAGCATTCTGTCCATCCCCTGCATAGATTATGTGCGTAATTCTGTCCGTTTTCCTGCTTTTTCAACTTGTGGCTCTGTACTCAGACAGAGAACACAGAGCAGTATCTCCGGGAACCGTGGAGGCAGTGTTGAGAATTGAACAGAAAAATTTCCATAAATAGTGGAACTTTTCAAAGAGTGACTGTGTGAGTTAATGAAAAACTACAGACATATTTATGACAACTACCTTTCTGAATATTAACATCAGTATTCACATTAGTAAAACCTCCTCCATCGTTGCCATGTTTGTTATTATTTACTTTCTTCTCCTTCTTCTTCTCCTCAAAAAACTTTGCTCTTCTTTGTGGTATTTAGCTAGTATGGTAATTAAGAGTGGTGCCTTTTGGTGGATTGATTGAGGAACGCTCATTCCAACGTACAGGACGTATGAAAATATGAAGGCAGTGACGCATGACAACGTTAGAAACAGACATACCTATTTACGTGCATAATGCGAACATAAATGAGCCTTAAGGCCCTCCATCAGCTCCCAGTTAAGTTTTGTCACACAGCTGGGCTCCAGATGGCCTCAGCATCCGAACCGTACTGTACCATGAACCATGACTCAAGAACTGCAATACGTACTGAACCGGGGAAAACCTGTGCCATTGCATCCCTGATAGATATAAACATCATGTTCAGTGAAGAATAAACCTCAGTATCAGAGCCCATCAGCTCAGCTCAAAATTGTCCAAAAGTGTTTCAGACACCCTGTTTGTTGTGGGTTGGTGTTTGGGTTGAAGCCCCTTGGTACCTGGTTTTGCTTTTCAGAAATATCTGGATGAAATCACTGACCTTCTCATCCCTTACATCACTCAGACTGGGTGGAAATGTCAGTGTGGTGGAAATGAATTTCAAGAAACATTCTGCAATCTATCTGTTCAAATGTTTTTATCATGTTCTCAACTATTTCATCATAAATGGGGCTCTGGAGAACAGAAAGTGTTGCACTAAGTTCTGTACAGTAGAGCTGAGCTTTGAGGAGAATACAGGTTCACCAATGACTTCTCCAATCTGGGATCCAATGAACATTCCAGCATTCAGCTTTGCATCACTTTGGACTGCACCCATTTTTTTTTTTTTTTCAAGTTTTGAAAATCAACTGAATTGTGTTCACTTAGAAAAAGAGAATACTGGAGTGATATGATGCTAATGGCTGTATATTTACTTGTACATAACTCCTGCTGGAGAAATGATAATTTCAGACTTGGAATCACCGTACCTGATTTAGGTAAAATCATCAATTTTTCTCTTGGTACTAGAGTCACTGTTGGCCAGTTTTATTTGTTACGATCAGAATAAGGTAAAGGTTGGTGAAGCATCAGGGGATTTCAGATTCCTAGAAGTCTGAAAACAATTATATCAAGTTCTTCAACACAGGATTGTATAATTAAGAAAAATGGGAAAAAAGGGTTTAGCTGCAACATAAACAAAATAACCATGGAAGCCAAAATTGTTAATTTCTAAAGAAGGAAAGTGTTAGGCTTGTTAAATTTACTACAGAGCCCAAAAAGTGAACAAGCTATACCATCATATAAGTGTAGATTTTAATTAAAGGAGAATAGTTGCAGCTTAGCATCTTAGCTGAAGAGCACAGGAAGATGTTTCAGCCGGAGCCTGAACGACTGCGATGCTCAGTTCTGCCTCCCTCGTCTGGGTTTGTTGTTGTCATCAGGTTGTTGATATTCTGTTGGGTGGTGAGGGGATTGTCGCAGCCTAATACCAATTATGATAAAGTAGGTGAAAATTGCATATCTCACTGTTATTGTTCGCTGAGGGATTAGATGCCGCTGGATCTTAAGCGGGGTGTGATTTGATGTTGGGAAACCTGACAGTCACGCTCTTTTCATTTGAAATTCATGGCACTGCAGAAAATGGATTGAGATTCTGTTCAGGATTAGGAGACAATCACTCCATCCAGGAAATGTAAAAGGTAATTTACTTTTGGGATTCCTGAGGTAAATCCTTAGTGGGATTTATCAGGGTGATTGTTTCAGATAAAGTTGACCCTTTTCTTCTGTCTGTATAGTCGGATTTTATGGAAACAAAAACGACACTGACTGTATTCATGTTTGCTGTACTTTTTTTTCTCTCTGTCAGGTTGAACATCTTGCTCGACGGCATGACGCCTCTGTATTTCCACCTTGTTAACGTGTGTTTGCACTGCGCCGTAACCTGCTTGCTCATGCACACGTGCGAGCGCTCCGTGTTCGAGGATTCACGCCTGGCCTTCGTGACAGCGCTGCTCTTCGCCGTGCACCCCGTCCACACTGAGGCCGTGAGTGATACACACATTCTACATGGATCACATCATGTGTAGATATGTGACACCTTCAGCCTGTTACTGCTAAATTACATGTTTGTGCTGAAGTGTGATGTTGAGAATGGAAAACCAGGAGGTGGAACAAAGTGGAACACCTCCCCAGATCTCATCAGCTCTGCGGTTGAAAACACCAGAAAACACTGTGCACCTCACCAGAAACTAATTACACTGGGTATTTGTCCTGTAGTCTACACGCTTGGGCGATTGGCCTAAAGCACGGTGGAATGACGATGGAGAAAACTGATTGCCTGTGGATAGTCCCAGGCTGATTTCTTCTGACTGAAATTCTCTTTAGTATTACTTTTAAATTAACATGAATGTAGAAGCTGAGTCAGGAGTTGAATAGAGAATCATGTTTTACAGAGTCTTTGTCACCAATATTCAGTCAGGATCTGGTGTCGCAGATCCAGAGAAACTCATGCTGTCGTTTCTGCTTGAGAATGTGAAATCACCTCATACCTATTCAGTTTTTTCCCTGTCACCAAAAGCAGTTGAGTTCAAATAACCCCCAATTAAACCTGGTTTTGTACCTTTATCATCTTCCATTAACCTTCGAGGTCAACGGTCACAGCCCTGTGACTGAATCACATGACAATTTCAACACGTCATAGCGTCGGAAGTTGGTCACGTAGACCACTGGGGATAATTGCATTTCAAAGTGCGGTCTTGAAACACTCTCCCACTTTTTATTTGATGTTGTTAGAGTAAATACAACCAGAGATATGACAGTTTGAACTCAGAGCAAACAAACGTGAGTAAAAGTAAGAAAATGATGTGAGGGGGTGTTATAACCATACCTTCATAATTTTTTGTCCTTTTTCAAAATGGAAGAAACTGGTCGAATCTGCAGATTGTCATCCACAGACTGCATTAGCATTACAGGTAAGGGTGAGAATGACCCCCACCTGAACCAGATGTGGAAACCGGGAGGACCGGGGGAGTGAGAAAATGCCTATGTAAAGATATGCTTTTATGTCAAATATTTGAGTATAGTTTTAATTTATTACAATTTTGATTTTATATACCTAATATTTGGAACCAATATTCACTTTTAAAGTCTTTGAAAAGGTTCGTTAACCATCTTTGTGCTATTTATGCAATAAGTTATGTAAATTTTTCAAATCGGATTTTATATTTTTTATGTGTTTTTTGGCCTTTTATGTTGACATAGTTGGTTTAAGTGAAACAATAAAAGGCAGATGAGATAGATGAAGTTGTGCTGAAAAAAAGGTACCAAACATGGGTATAATAAACATTTCTTTATATAGTATATAAAGGCAAAATCAAAAGTACTCAAAAACGGCCAAAATAGGCTCAGACCCCTAAGGGTTAACCCATTATGACCCAGTGTTACTTTTGTGGCAGTCCCAAAACATTTTTTTGTCTGTATTTAACTTTTCTTAAGTGATTTACCACAGTTTATTATGACATTATCCTCTGTATTTTTAGGATTTTTTTCAGTGAACATCAGGTATTTTGCTATATTTAATTTACTGATCATGTAGATGTTCATAAAAGCTCAGATTAAAGTTGAGGGTTATTATATCAGAAACAGAGAAAACTGAAGAAAAAGTGACTTTTTCAGCAAAATATATCATTAACTGATCAAAAACCCAGTGTCTCCATCCACTGTCATTGATCCAACTCCATGGGTTTTACTGGTGAATCAATGTTGTGGAAGATGACAGTGTTTCCATGGTAACTATGGAGCTTCTGAACGTCCAAATGGATCATAACTGATGACTATGAAAAGCTGACAAACTGCATTTTACACCAATTATTTACATGTATTGATAGGATTAGTGGATCAACAGGTATTAAACATTTTAGATCAGTAGATGGTTTTGGTTGTCGGTGGCTGTTTGGGTCTCTATGGGTTAAGGTGGCAACTCTACCATTAGTTGATTTTTTTTTTTTTATTAGTCAATTAAACCTAACCACTAAAAATAACCATTACTTCTACCATTAATCTTGATGATGAAAGAGCTTTTTACAAATAAAAATCTTGTGACCTGAAATGACAAAGTGCTACAAATGAAAACCCTCATGAAAACAGTGTTAGTTGCTATTTGCTCATATCCCAGAACATGTTGATGTCCTCTGTCAGTATCTTAAACAGTAGATGTGTTTCTCCCTTCGATTAGAAATGTGGACTTTTCTTTGGAGTCATCTATTTTTACCAGAGAGGGTCTTTGTTTTTACTCCAGCTGTGTTGCAACCTACATTAAAACAAGACACATATTCTAAATGTACCGTATATTTATACACAGCTAAGCCAAAAAAGTCCAGTACATCATGCTGCTTTTGACCACCTTTAGCTTCAATTACATTACATGTTTACTCTGATATTGTTTATGCCATGCAATGTTTATGCAACATTACAATAAATATTACAACATTTATTTAGTCCAAGATTTATAATTGGGTGTTTCTATGAAACTGGGTACATTTTGGTGCCTGCCACTTTGCCAGCTTTTTAGACCCAATAATAAAAGAGAAATTTAGACATATTTCCCCCCAGGATGTACCTAATGATGACCTCTAATATTGCAAAATTTTTTTTATCTTGCTCTGAGCCATCCTAAAATTAATGAATGTTTAATAAAATATTGTGACCAAAAATAGGACCAAAATTGGGACATGATAAACTGCCTAGGTGTCAGTGCATTTGATCTGGACCACATAGCTTGAAATGGTCTTATATACCACTATAAATAAAGACATTGTGTTAAATTTGTTGATTCTAGTGGTATTTCTAATCCAGACATGCAGGTTTTTCATGAATCTCAGTCTCATTCCAGCTTTCGGGTGTAACCCATTGTGTCCACTGGTGTTACATGCAGAACCTGCCCATTTAAACACATATAAATTGTGAGATTTTGCAACAACATTCATTTTTGTGAAACACTCTGCCTTGCATATTTACTCTGATTCCCAAAATGTACCTGTGAGAGAATAAAGAGATACTCAAAAAAATAGTAACATGTAATTTTTGTGTCCTCTTGACTGTTTTACACAGATTTTTGTATAAAAATTTTTATCAAAAAATATAAAAATGTGTTTTATCTGAAAAATAGTTTCTCTTTTATCTCAGTAAGTATTTATTTTTAAAACAGACTCAAAGTGCTTTCAAACTTGCTTCATAACATTAGTCTACATCTGGTTTGAATTTTGAGCCCCCATGTCCTGTTTTTAGGGACCAGTTTCATAGAAGCACCCAAATGACAATGGGAAAGTCAGGTCATTGGGTAAAGTTCTCTTGACCACATCCCACAGATTCTCAATGTGATTCAGGTCTGGACTTGGACAGGTCTGAAATGGATTAATAGTTATTTAAGGAATGAGAAGCTACTCACTGCATTAGTTAAGGAACTAGGTAGAACTGAAACAGATTAATCCTTGCAGTAATTATCCAGTGGAAGGATCTGAATTACTTGTTTAGTTAAATCCAGGTGGGAACTGCATATATCCTTATGAAACTGGAATGATATCAGAATATACCATGTCTTCATTGGAAAACTGTCTAATCCAGATATACAGGGTGACACAAAAAAACGGGAACTTTTTAACATTCCAATAAAACCAAGAGTGATGGAAGAAAAATATTTTATTCATAGTAATTGAAACCTTAAAACATGCCATTTAAGAAACAATGATGGAATTTTCATTTTTTAAAAATTACTTCCTGTAGATGGTGTCCTCCTGTACGAATGCATTCTTGAAATCTGCTGTTGAGATTCCTCATTGACCGCTGCAACATCTCAGCTGGGATACTGTGAATTTCATCCTGAATTCTCTGTTTTAACTCATCCAGAGTTCTTGGTCGAGTCGTGTACACTCGTACTGAGATAGCCCCACAAGAAAAAATCACAAACGGACAAATCTGGTGATCTAGGGGGCCAGAGAACGTTACCGAATCTTTAGATCACACGGTTACCGAACAATTCTCGCACAGCCGCCAATGGTTACTAAAATGGGGGTGTGTTTACTTGCTCAAGGTCACTGTCTCGCACTGCTGCCACTTGCTCATATCTGCTAATACGCACTTCAAAAATTCCAGTTTTTTTGGGTCACCCTGTAATTTTTAAAAAATGAAAATTCCATCATTGTTTCTTAAATGGCACGTTTTAAGGTTTCAATTACTATGAGAAAAATATTTTTCTTCCATCACTCTTGGTTTTATTGGATTGTTAAAAAGTTCCCGTTTTTTTGTGTCACCCTGTATTTATATGGAGTCTGTCAAATTCTGAATATGTTGGGTTTTGGAAAAATAGTGGAATAATAGTGTTTATGTGAACATATCAAATCAAAAACTGAAAGACTCATTAAGAACAAAAAATGTAAAAGTAATGAAATTTGGAAGCTCCACAGACCTAAAAGTAGTAAATGATAAGGATCATCGTGCCTTTTTTACATTATGCTTTTCCACTTGTTGGAAAGCGTTCAACATTCATGGGCTTTAGAATTAACCATGTACTCTGCAGAAATACCTTTGATCAATAGAGCAGGTTCTGATGGTATGACATTATTAATCATTTGCTTTCAGTTCACTGAGTCCTCTGTGTCCCCGTCAAGCGCTGCCATTTAGAAGTTCTGCTCTACTTTGTGTATGAATCCCAAAGGGCAACATTTGTCCTAATGTGACTTGCTACATGAAATGGAACGAGGAGGAGGAGGAGGGTGGGAGATGTAAAAAGACAGAGTGAAGAAAGAGAAATGCATGAGGCTCAGTGGAGGAGGACAGAGGGGAGCAAGAGGGAAGTGTTGAGGGAGGGAGGGAGCAGGAGAGGCAGAGATGAATGAGGAGCAGGACAGCAGGACGTTGGTCTGACTCCCTCAACAGAGACATGAAGAAAAGGAAGGTTCACAGGAGCAGGGGGAGCGAGACGACAAGACAGGAAAGCAAGCGAGAGCAGAAAGCATGAAACAGTCAGAAATAAGGTCTCAAAGTCTCCAGGCCAATGTAGACAAGCGTTTGATTTCCCAGCTCACCTCTCAGCACGCCAGTCACACTGCAGAACAGGCTGGATGTAATGGAAGAGGAGGAGGAGGAGGAGGAAGAGCAGGGAGGGGGCTCTGAAACAAACTGCATCTCCTACACTTAGGCTCGGATGGAGCTTTATTGACTCTGAATGAAGTTCTGAAATCCACAATTCTACCCACTAAGTCCCCATGAAATGTCTGGCAGAGGTATTTACTTTTACACATTTACATGTTTCATCTGAAACCAGGAATCTACGCAGGCTGCTTCCTTCCCAGAAAGCTTAGGCTGCACTGATTCGTCAGGGCCAAGTCAGTGTCTGTTCTGAGTGCATAGGTCATGTTTCTTATCTCTTTCTGTATTATTTGGCTGGTTGCACATGCAAATTGTACATGTTGACTTGTGTTTTACCTGTTGCCTCCGCCGTGATGATGAAGATATAAACCACATCAAAACTGACAATAAGAATAATTCGGATTCTGATTGTTATACTTTTTTTGCTGCTTTACATTAGATTAGACCAGTGGTTCCCAACCTTTTTTGGCTCATGACCCCATTTTAACATCACAAATTTCTGGCGAATCCAGGCATTCAAAATGGAGACTTTTTTTTTTTGCTAAAATTAATTTGTTTTTGATCATGTAATCGTTTGCTCTACTATGTTGCAAATAAACATTAATTTTAGACAACATTTAGGCTATATAATGTGTGCTATTATGGACGGAGGCAGAAAAGCCAGGTGTAGATTACTGCACGAAGTGAGAATTTTATTTTCCTTGGTCAGGATATGTACAGTCAGTCCAGCTTGGATTTACAAGGCTGACAATTAATACTGAACAAACAATAACTCAAACTATGAATTATGAAAGAGCTGCAGCATCTGAAACTGACCACAATGAACATTTGAATGATAAACAGTACCACAGTGCTTCAGTTTCAGCTTCACAGTTTGTCATGTCTTTTATGTTTTGGGATTGTCTCTCTCAACTCACCACATATTTTTATTAGTAAGTTTTTTTTTTTTTTTTTTTTTTTTAACTTTTATCAATTACTATAAATTTCAGGCGACCCTATTTGAATTCCAGGTGACCCCTCGTGTGGTCCCGACCCCAAGGTTGAAAAAGACTGGATTAGATGAAACTTTATTGATCCCACAGTAGGGAAATTCACCAGTCAAGGCAGTAACAAGATAAAGTGCAAGAAAATGTGCATGAATAAGGTAGTGCAAAAAACAAACAATACAAAAAAAAAAAAAAAATAGTAATAAGTAAAACTCTATATAAGTTATACATATTTATATACTGAACAGAATAGCAGTATATCTGGGGTCATACAGACGTCTGTTGTATAAATGTGGTCTGAGCTGAATGTTCTTTATGGTTTGCAGAGGCGTCTTCCACTTGTGTCCACTTGGGGAATCTGCATGTTAAGCTGTGACATCATTTCCTGTTTATGGGTCCTTTCACGTTCATTCCTCTGTATTCGGTTTGCTGCAGTACTGTGTCCACGAGTCCATAAAACACATCCAGTTATTACTACCACTTTCCAGGTGGTGATAAAGAGCACAGGTAGAGGATGAAGTTGATAAATAAAGTTACAATTCTTTAACAAATGAGAAAACTGAAGTTTGCTGCTGTGTAATGTCAGTGTGTTATCGAACTGACCTTTAGTCCCATTGCATCTGCCAAACTGGACTTTTATGAATTCTCCTGATATTGAATAAGGCTTCTATGAAGTGTTTTATATATTTACACCTCATCTTTTGTTTGTCAGCAATTTGTTTGTGCTGTCCATCTCAGGGGAAAATAAAGAAAGAACAGATTTATATCAACAGACAGCGGAGCATGGGGTAAAGGGGTGCAATGCTGAAAACAGACCAACACACTTAAAACCATGATTTACTTCAAGTGAAACACCAACTATTGAAACTCATTGTTGTATTTGAGTTAAATAAATGAATTTAACCCAAACTGGAACTTCACTAAAGGGAAAAGTTGAAGTGAAATGTTTGACCAGGACCTGAGTTTTTTGGCATCACCACCTCAGATTTAACAAGTAGATTGGTCTCAGTGTCCGATCCTTGTATCTTAATGCATCTGTAGTGATGATCCACAACTGCTAGTGCATATCCTCTGGACCAGTCAACTCTACCAAGTACAAAGGACCTGGTAGGGTTTTGATTTGGTGTGAGGTTTTGCAATATTATAATTAGGGCTGTCAAAATTAACGCGTTAACGCAGATCATGATTAATCTGATTAAAGATTTTAACGCAATTAACCCATCTGCGGTGCAGAATGACTCTGAATGTCTCTGCCAATGCATTTCGGGCAGTTTGTCCAAGTAGAGTTAGCGTCGCATAAATGGGCAGTTGATCCGGCAGTGACAGGCAGCAGAACCAACCCATAAAGATGGAAGACACTACACAGCACGTTGGCCCTCTGGATGGAAATATGAGGACAAAAGAAACCCAAGACAGAAGAGTCGACTGACATAAAGCATTATACACACTCTGCAGGAAGGAGTTTTCTTTTCACCGAAGCACTTCCAGCTTAAAATACCACATAAACGTGAAGCATACATTAGTCTGGGGTTCTGCTAGCATTTTGGCTAGCACATTGCCCAGTTTGCGATAAACACGGAAAGTGCATATATATTCCCTTCTTTCTTGAGTCTGTTTGCTCATGCAAAATGAAACGCAATTAATATGGATTGAAAATGAATGATATTTAATCGGAATTAATCAAAATTAATCCACAGCAACCCTGTAATTAATCAGATTAAATATTGAAATCGTTTGACAGCACAAATTATAATATATATTTATTAATTAATATTTGTGCAGGTGTTTTATTGAAGTCAAAATTAGAATATGTCGGATTGCAGGATGATTCGTTAAATTATTTCGTGTTTAACACAAAATATCATGTTCAAAAATACAATTGAAATACTAGCAAAACTACTTTTTCATCGAAGTTGGGCCAGATACTAGTGTGTTTATGATGCACTAAAACTTAGTATAAAAACACAAAACATTGATTTAATGAGGACTAAACCTGTTTATTTGTTTAATATATTTGTCATTCAGAGCTGGATACTGAACCTCACTTTAATATTCTGTTTATGGCTTTAACCAAAGTCAGATCAGATACTAACAACTATTAAAAAATGCTGTCATTGTTCGGTATCAAATTCAATTCCTTCACGGGTAAAGAACCAGGAAATCTTCATTTTCAATTCATATGCTGTAAATTGTACATGAGGTTTTGATACAAACCACTGCCTCTTTCTTTTCCTGTTAAATCTGTTTTTAGTGAAGCTCCTGAGATCTCGGCAAATAATTTGGATAGATGAGTCTTTCAGGTTGAAGAATTTAGATATTTAGCTAAACAGGAATTGGATTTCAAATGGAAATGGCTTTTAGTTTACTTTTTTAGGGGGAAATGTCTACTTTCCATTAACTGCTGTCATGCAGATATTCTTGGGAGAGATGGAAACTCACCTAACACACAGTCTGATGAATCCCAGGCTGTAGCTCAGTATAAACAAGCTGTATCATTAAGGCCAGATGGAGTTCATTTCTTTTCTAATGATAAGGAGTAAAACTGGCAGAGACACGCACAGAGCTGAAAAAAATACAATATTAACTCAGGCAGTCACCCACAAATTCAACTTAGACTGGTGTTTTAAATCACCCAGTCAAATTTCAGACACTTTTCCAGAAGAAATGAACAAGGTTGTCTATTTTTCTGATTGGTCTAATATAAGGAGACGTGGACTTCAAACCTCTGTATGGTCTAAATTATTTGCAGTTACCACTGAAACATGTTGTGGTTGAAATATTTTTTTCTCCCTTCTCTGAAACAGATACAGCATCTGAGTGAAGTTACTGGTGGTTGTCTCTGCACCTGGCACATCTACACTCACACTGACGTCACTGGGTTTTATTTTTACGTAACTCGTAGCAGTGCTGGCCACAGCTGACTGCATGTTTCAACAAAAAGATGCCACATCTGTCAGAGTTTACCAACTAAAAGCACATGTTGGGTCATCAGCTGTGTTTGATTTCCAAATAAAGATGCATGTTTTGTCCCCAGGCACCAGCACCCAGTACTACCTCAGAGATAAGGAACGTGCTGTGGCTGCTTTTTCTTAAAAGCCTACTGGTTTGTAGGTTGAAGACAAACAGAGAGGTTCAGTTTGCATCAAGAGTAATTTAATACTGTTGATAAATGGCTGCAGGAGCCTTCGGTCACTGAGTTAGAATTGGAAACAGTAACTCTAGGTTACATTTATTTGAGTTCATAGTCTATGAACACAATATAGTCCCATTCTGAAGAGGTCAGCCCCACCTCATAACACTAAGTAATGTACAGAACAATACAGTTCCTGCCTGGTGACTGTAACTACCTGTTAAAGAGGTTTCATGTTGTATTGATAATCCTAACTCTCAACAGCAGGGGGAAGTAGGGTTCCAAAACACTTGTAGGGCTACAAAAACCACCAACGAAACAATGCTATGTATCCACAGACTGTGTCATTCACTGAATAAAGTATAAACATCATTATTTACACATATCTGTGTTATGGTATCATCAGATTTTCTCCTTCAAACTAAAACTCATAGCTGCATGTTTTGACATTTGGTCAAAATAACACTGTCTCATAATCTTCACCTGCTGCATCAGCTGATAGTTTACATTATAGCTCTGTTAGCTTAGCTCTGTTTTTAGACTGAAAACAGCCACAGTAAAACACAAGTCACCTCTGTTTTCTGTAGGTTTGTGTTGTCAATAGTTGAACTAAAGATCTTTTTAGAATTGAATAAATAAGGTCAGAACTGTCACAGTTTAGTCTGAACTGTGGATCAACAAACAGCAACTTAGCAAAGATAATAACATCCCATAATAACTTTATATCCTCTTAAGATTTATTGTCAAACTCACCTGTGTAGAAGAAATGCGGTGATTTCAGCATCAAACTCCATTCTTTTCACTTACAGCTATGTCCAGTGGTGATGTCTCAATCTGGATTTTTTTGCTTCTGATCCGATTTTTTTTTGGGGGTTTTGCAAGTACTGATCCAATACTGATCCGATACGGACTTTTTACAATAAAATTTTTATTTAAATTTGGAGTCATTATTTATATGTTATTATACTATTATTTTACTAGAGATCACAATTGGGCTGAATGTGGAACCTCAACTAAAACAAGTATGACACCTTTGACTATTAATAACTTTAGTATAATTTTTGCACTTTCCAAATTCATACTGGGGGACAAATTAGAACCTTATATTTTCCACTGCTGTAGTGTGTGTATGGACAGGTCCATATACGGGGGTGTGTTTGGTGCCGTGTGTTAGTGATGTGAAGCGGGTTACTCACGGGTAGGGTTTGGGCGGGTCAAAAGAATGTCAGTTTATTTGCAGGGTGGGTTGGGTCGGGTCAAATAATTCCACAAAAGCCCTGCGGGTTGAAAAAAACCAGAGTCGCACATCACAACTGGACCTCATAATGAGTACAAGCGCAGAGTGAAAGTGAAACTTATAGATGCTTTACTAGTTCCTCTAAACCTCCCACTGTTGTGCAGCTTTTCCCTACTTCCGGAAACGTTAATTTGAGGGGGCAGGACGTTTGTGCCCCCCCCCTTCCTGAACCAGGCCCAGATCAGCCCGATCTCGTGACTAAATCCAATCCGATCTTCTAAAAAGTGTCAGATTGGCAGCCGATAATGATCTGTAGATCGGATTGGGACATCCCTAGTGTCCAGTGGAGAAAACAACGACAGTACTTCAAGATTTTATCAGTGTTTTTGACTCTAAAAGTTGTTTCTTTGTGGTTCTCATCCCATCTGGTCAAAGTGACCAGATGGGACTTTCAGTCACCATGATTGACCGGCAGAGTGACTAACTACTCCCTCTAGTGGTCACATAAATCTTTGGGTCTGTCGGTGTAAATATATTTAGTTTATAAAATCCAACACATTGGCATCTTTGGCATAACATCTGAGATCTTTATTCATACACTAATAATAATTTTAGGTAATTCTTAAGTAACTGAAAGTACAAATACTTCATATAGCTCCTTTAAATATTTCAGAACTTTAATTACTGAAAATGGTTCTGGAATGTCTAACATATAGGATCATGAAGAGTTACTACAGAGACATATAAAGAAAAATCCCATCACAGGTTCTCAGACTTCCTCAAATGTAAGTCAACACGTTTTAGTTTTTAGTCTGCTTATGTATTGACTGTCAATAAAGACTCCGTAAAATGATCAGTACTGGTGTATAACTTAGGCCCAATTGGTGGATTCAACAGTATTTTATATCCAACATGTCTTTATTGAATTTTGGCTTCGGAAAAGTGAAAATGGAAACAGACAGGGTTGTTGTCAGACGTCCAGGTTTCATTTGGGCACTGTTTCAGCATTTTCACTTGACAGGGCTCCTGCACAAAATGACGACTGGACTGAGTCTGTTCTAATGAAAATGACTGTGTTTTTTGTTGTTGTTGGAGGCAAAAATGTTGAAGTACCATTGGAATTTTTGAGTATAGCTTTAGGGTTTATACTTCTTACTCCTTATCAGATATGTATTATATTTACTTAGAAGATGAAAAGAAGTTATATATGTGCCTGTTCATTCGTGTTTACTGATTTATTTGTTGAAAAAAATAATTTACACAGAAGCAAACGGTCTATAACTTAACACTTTTGGGGTTAGTAAGCCCCCCCCCATGTCCTGTTTGGCTGACTTTAGTTTGTTTCTCTGATTGCTTATTCATGAAATTTCCACTTTTTCTGCCATCATCAGTGTTGATGCTTTGCAGTATTCCCATTTGTAATCAGACGTCTCCGTCTCTGATTGCAATCTCTGTGTTTTTTGTTTTATTTCCTCTTTTCAGTCGTTTAGAATGGAAAAACATTTAATAAGGCCCTTGTGGCTCCTCATATCGGAGTTGGAATCCTTTTTGTTTGAATTATTGTTGTTTTGCTGTAAATGGGCTATGTCTGAACCACAACAGACCCAGGTCCAGGGCGTCTCTGCCCTCAGACTGTCCCCACTGTTTTCTGTGTAATAGAAGCGTCCTGGCAGTCAGTCCAAAGTCGGTGAATGGGGCTCCTGTTACACAGTTGAAAAGGCTCCATTCATTCTCCCCTCCTGTTCTCTTTCTGCTGATAGCATGCTGGCCATGTGTGCTTCCCGTCAGCCATATGTGTGCCCTCGCACACGCAAAATAAAGAGATCTCAGGGTGTTTGTGTTGTCGTTGTCGAAGGCCGGGACAGACAGAGCCCAGGGACATGAGGCCTGGGATGTACAGCTCTTCCTCGAATCTGCCCCGCGGTGACAGTCCGCCTGCAAAAAGTCACACACAGAACAGTGTGTGTTTGGGTGTGTTTAACCGAGCTGTCCTTATGCACTTCCTCTCCCCCACTGGATGCGGAGTGGCAGCTGTGGCTGAGCTCAGATTTCCAGCTGAATTATGTAATTGGCCTGAAAGAGGGAGTGAGAGAGTGAGACAAATAGGTATGTTTCAGCCCTGCTTCTGCATTCTTTGTCACACCATTTGCGTCCATCTGTTCTCATCCTGTCCTCCTCCTACAGTTAACCACTGTCGGCATACATTCTGTAGGATCGTCTCATTAAATAAGCATCAGTAGAAAACCCTGGAACCTAGCTGACCTCGGTTAATGAAGAATGATGTCACGATTTCAGCACCGAATCATGTGGGGATGACGTTTGCCAGATGTACAGGATTAAATTCTGTCAAAGCTCTTGCCAGAAAACCATCATATTGATTAGTTTATATGTACGTAAGAAAGTCAGCGGACCAGTGCAGTTCATTATTCAGGCTGCTGTCGTTTTCCTGTAGTAATCTGATTACTGCAGTGCAATCTAAACAGGAAGCCTGCTTTCAGAAAAGGGAATTGGAGAAACCAGATTTCCTGGACAAGAATTCTCCTGGAGGTTGAAGGTTTCTTGGCCAGGCACTGAGGCCATGCATATGATGTCAAAGCAGGTGGAGGCTGGTGTGGAAAGACTCACAGAGTGAATTAAACACCCACAGAGTGATTAAAAAAAACACACACTGAGTGGCAAAAAGACTTACTAACCATGATTCCAAAAATATTTTTTATGCACATTTGGAGGTTTCACATGAGAAAATGTTTATAGAAACAGTATATTTAAGAGAAGTTTGCTTTTAACACTTACCCTTGGTTGAATGTATTTTTCTAACATATTCTGACATAGTGATTATTTAAGTTATTACCCCGCCCCCAAGGGGTATTGATTTTGGTTTAGTTTGTTTGTTTATTTAGTAGTTTTTGATTGTTAACACACTAGCAGCAAAACTATTGGTTGAATTCATACCAAATTGGGTTTATAGATTGCCAGTGACCCAGAATTGATGTTATTACATTTTGGGAAAAGAAGGTCAAAGTTCAAATTTTTTATGAATTTTTAAAATCTTTTTTCCCTGTTTACTTATAATGGGCGAAATTTCCAATGTCTGTAGCAGCAAAACTATTGGTTGAATTCATATCAAATTGGGTTTATACATTGCCAGTGACCCAGAATAGATATCAATTTTGTTTTGATTTACTTCAAACTTGGCACATGTATAGAGGCAACTGATATGCTGACATCAGCACACACATAGACACGATGACATCAGCTTGATCGATGCCAAAATAAGATACAATACGTGCGAGGGGCGGGGTTTGTTGTGCCTGGCACTACTTGTATTACCTATAAAGTGACAAACATTTCTGCGTGTACATCAAATTAGGGATGTGACGATATGAAAATTTCATATCATGTTTATTGTGACCAAAATTATCACGGTTATCATTATTATCATGGTATTGTTGAAATGTGCTCAAAATGTTCAAAAACTACTTATACACACACTGAAATAATGTAACCAAGTTGTATTTTGAAAAAAAAAACCAAAAAAACAAATAAAATAACACACACAATGTACTTTCCATTGACAGAAACATTAAAATATAAACTTGCCAGCATCAAACATACAAATGTGCATTAAAGATGGCACCTTATGGCCAGAAGAGATATCTGCACCAGGGGTGGGAATTGATAGGATTTGATCAAGATCAATGCCATTGTCCATTCTGCTTACCAATCCAATTCCTTATCAATTCTCCTATCCATTCCTGAGTGTTTTTTAAGTGGGAAAAAAAGTAGTTGGACAGGTCAGAGTGGAGCTTGTTTGATCATTTTCCATATCAAATCATTCACAGTGTCACACATATACACTATTGTACACACACAAACAGAAAGTGAAACACAGTCATGTTTTCCTGAACTGTTTAATGAACAAATGTAAATATTCTGAAAGAATGAGGATTTTAAAACGTGTTAGGGTGATCTGATCCAGACTGGTCAGTGGTTCACTCCTGGTGAGTGACAGACAAACCACAACAATGGCATATGGTCCAGTTCCTCTTGAGGTGAGTCATTGGATTTACTGTTGAATGTCCTTCAATTCATAAAGCCTCTTCTTTGTTTTTTTACACACATCATATGTCTTTGTACAGTTTAAGTTCACTTGTTTGGGCCCCATTTGAAATGGCACGAGTTTGTCCTGAGTATCTATATTCAGACATTTCTCTGCTGGGTGAGGATCTGAAGCAGTGGGGGCTGGGGAGGGGGCTAACCGTAGCGCGGACCTGGTCCGTGCACGCGCACTTGGACGGACCGGGTCCTTGCGGGAGCCCATCATCCCCAAGCTCTGGAGCTCTGTCCATGCAGGTGCCTTCCACCATGTTTTCAGAGGCCAAACACTGCAAACTGCACACGCATGCCTGGAGTGCCGCTGCTTCTCCAGGAAATAAGCAGTATCACCGTGATTTTCAAAGTGTGGTAATCGAATACGGTTATCATAATTAGAATTTAAACTGTAATACTAACCGTCGGAAATTTTTACCGCGGTTTATCATTATACTGGTAATCATTACATCCCTACATCAAATTAATGTGTACTGATGATGACACTGGATCATCCCCCTTAGATGATGACACGGGGGCGCAGTAATGAGCAGATATATAGGAAATGCATATAGTTGTATGCAATTCCTATAATATTCCTACTAAAATGAGACAGTGAATCCAATTAAAAAACATGTAGAATCTTGTTTCTAAAATATTTAAGTAATTGATCTTTGCTGCACATGATCAGCTCCAGAAGTTTCTGGGTTTATTTTGTTGTTGCGATGTTTTAATTGCCCCAGACCCAAGAGAATTTTGTATTTTTGAGACCTGTGAGCTCATGAAAAACACTGTTCTGTGATTGGATGGAAAACAAGCCTGCTTGGTCTGTCATGTGCTACCTTTCAGAATAATTTCCACTGTGGCGACAATTTCAGAATTACCGTCCTAATGATGCATATAATTTTATAAGTTTACGTTACACACTAACAGCCAAGTACTTCAGACTTGATAGCAGCTGCACAAAACTCACTACAGAAGGCATACATAAACCCATATGTGCAGGGGGTAGTGGTGTAAGTGTTTTATTTACAGTTTCTTACATTTTGAAAGAGTAAATGTTCAAGGTGTTTGTGCACCCTCAGGCTTTGCTGTCTATTACCCCCACATCAAAATCAGGGCAACATAACTGGCAGAAAACAAGACTCCTACTCACATCCCAGTGCACATTGACCAGTGGGTTTGTGGGAGCTTTTAAAGACAGCTGTTGTGTTAAATGTAATCACATAATCATTTTTGTGTTTCACCTAAAAAGTGTTTCAGGACCTTTGCAAATTGGAAACTGGATTAATTTGCTCTCTTAACAATGTTTGTGTTTGATATGGGTTTAATGAAATGGAAGGAAGGAAAACTCCAGAGTGTTTCTCTACGCAGATGAACAAAGACAAAAGTGTATCAAAGAAACTAACTGTGTAGAGCCCTCTCTCTTTCACTTCAGCTGTCACCTGTTCTCTCTAAGGATTTCAATTCATTTTTAATGTTAATTAACTATTAGAAAGTCTGACCCTCATTGTTATGGCAGTTATGAGTTAAACCAGTGATACCCCAGATGAAACAACCACAGACCCCATGTTCTGATAAATCCAGTGGTGTAGTGGTCCCTGGAGAAGTGGGTATACTCTCAATTTTTGGCTTTTTTTTTTTTTTTTTTAAAGTCCAGAAAAATGCCGTTTTAGAAACAGTGACATGTCAGACTACTCTGTTTAGTTTACGCAAAAATCCATCAGTAGTATTTGCTCAGTATTATAAAGTTATCATGACTGGATCTGGAGCAGTTTGTAGGTTTTACTGGTCACACAAGCAGCTGTGTGAATGTAAATGGATTCAACATGAGGTAAACATAGGATAACGTTAGCCTTTCATAACGTTAGCCCAGTCGTATGGTTGAACTATTAGTGACAAAATCTCTTCTCCTCAGTGACTCATTCTGAAACCGCCTAAAAACTTACCTCAGAATTATGTATTCCATGAAAGTAGATTCTCTCGAATATGTGTCACTCAGTTGAAAGACGTTTTTTCTACCTTTCTCATTTGCATTTCCAATACTTGTGCATCTTTCAATGAGATGTGCAGTGACCTGTCAATCAACTGGGGTGGCATTGGCACCTGAGGTGTCCAATCAGGTGGCAGAGATGGCCAGCACTAGTTAGCAATATTTTCCTTGGCATGACCCACCATACTCTGCCTCTGATTGGCTCATCAGTCCTCATGCCTAAAGTTAACCAATCTAATCAGTGAAGGCAGCGAGTACTAGCCAATTAGAGGCAGAGTAGGGCGGGTCATGGCTTCACCACCCTAGGGGCTGCAGATACTACTGAATGATGTGCATCAGGGGGGTTTAGAAGTGGGTACACCCAATGCTGACAAATAAGTGGGTATACTCTGTATATCCCCGTATACCCTGGACTACACCACTGCTCTGCGCCCTGTGGACGCCAACGGTAACTTCCAGAACCTTCAGAAACTCAAACCCCAAATCCACTTGACACAACCAAACGCCATGGTTTCCCATCATCCGCACAACTTGTGTTTCTGTCCATACAGCAACATGTCTCTGTAGTACACACACACACTTCTTAAACCTCTTGAAATCAGTGAGATGAAAGCAGATTATTTACTTCCCTAAGTGGATCGTTTCTGAGTGCAGCGATAGAGGTTTGTGTATGTGTGTGTTGTCTGTGTGTACTCAAAAGACATTGCTTTGTCACCCTCAAATACTTTCAGGGGCTGGGATGGACTGAGATGAAAGGGTAGAAATGGAGGGGGGTGGGGGGGTGGAGGATGAAGAGTGATCGAAGAAGAGGAGAGGTGCAAGATGAAAGGACGAGTCGGGACGAGAGAGGAGAGTGTAGACTTGTCTCTCCCTGCATGAATAAAACATCATTGCGTGAAGTCTCACTCTCCCTGGACACACACTAATACACACAGACAGACACATACACACACACACACATGCACACACACACACACACACACACTTATATATAATGAATAATAATATGTTTGGAACGTAAGCAGCAGTAAACAGATTACTTTCCTTGAAGCTGAGAGGAGCTGCTGTCAGAGCTGCTCTGTCCATTTAGAGACCAAACGCTCATTCACGTCTAGCTGTCTTTTGGAGATTGTCCCCTTGACATAATACTGTCCCTAACACCTAAACCTAACAGTCGCCATCACAAGTGAACACTTAACTGGACACTGTACACCACACTTGTTTTTAGGTGGATGTTTTGTTTTAATTATGTGTGAAGTTGTTATTTTATCTATTATTATTATTTTATTATTAACCCTCACCCTTTGCATGTTTGTTTCTGCAGTGATGGAGTACATAGAATGAGTAGAATGAGTGGTTCAGTGTTGACTCCTCTGGGTTCCTCCCTCTTTCTTTTAAACCCTGGTTCCTCAAATCCCCCTGGAAGGGTAATTGAGGGTTAGCCAAGACCTACATAATGAGTTATACAGTATCTTCTGTCATCAAAGCCTTCTCTTAAAAAAGTAAGTGTATATGCTGTATTTACTCCAATAAAACCAGGAGTTAATTACAGGCCGAGCCTCTAATGAAAGCCAGTGGTTAAGATGCAAGAAAATCAGCTCTCCAATACAGACTCAGATAATCTGGATACACTTTTTTGTGCTTGTCATGTTATGTGCCGCCAGTTAAAGGTGGGGTGCAAGATGTTTTCCTGGAGCATTTTTACTATACTGCTTAAAATCCCCTTCACACCCTGATTACAACCAATTAATTAAATACTCCAACACAAAAAATAAAAAAAAAGTAGTCACCTGTGGAATGGACAGGACTGAAAAAACACCATCCAATCATTTTAATCACCCAATCGAAATGACTGAATGGTGATATGTCTATCAAACTCAACTGCCATTTCTCCCACCCCCCTCTGTGCGGACCCCTCTTTGTGCATGAATTGTGCATTCTCAGCGGTTTGGAGCAACTGTAGAGGAAACGAAGCCAGAGCCCGAGCTTGGCTATATTAGTTATATTAGGATGGAAAGTTCACCGGTAAGCTGTTTTGTCACTAACATAAATCAGTTGGAAATGTAACGTTAGTCAGATAGGTATGAACTGGGGCTGTTCTGTAAGTGCGGGAGTGTTGGAGGAGACTGAATGAGGTCTGCATGGATCGGGCCAGGGATGCTGGAGCCGGGCGAATTGTCGCTGTGCACCCTCTAACAAGCATTGCATGTGCCAGTACTCAGGAGGCGTGGCTTTGAGGGATGTCTGAAGAAAGGAGTTTGGACTTTTGAGTATTTTCAAAATGTAGCCTGCTCAAACCTTTTTTCTAAGATCTCATACCCCAACTTTAAGTACAATGTTAACTCCTACAAGTTAATTTAACACTCTTGACAGAATAATCCCACTGTTTTTAACAGGATTACACATCAGAAGTGTATTGTTCATTTCAGTCACTGCAGGTGTGTGTGTCTTACTTTTCCAGCAAAACTGTCATTTGTGTAGAAACTTTTAAATATGACAAGACTATTATGCAATGAGCTGTTTTTATCCACTGAAACACTAAAGGTTGTTTTTTTGTTTGTTTTTTTTGCAGTGGTTCAGGAAGTGTTACATTTGTAGAAAAGTGCATTGTAGTATCTCTAACATTACAAATGTAAGCAGCTCAAACTGACACTTTGTACAAATACAATTGCTTCTACTTATTAAGCAGAGGAAGTGAAGTCCTGACTGATACAAACCTACTTCAAATAAAGGTCTGGCACCTAATACAGCTGAACTATGTAAAGGCCTCATGTATAAAGACTTGCGTGGATTTCATACTGAAACCTGGCGTATGCCCAAATCCAGAAAAGTCCAAACCCACAAAAAAATCCAGATGTATAAAACTGAGCGTATGCCCGAATCCAAGTACATTTCCTTTATACATCCCAATCAGTGTGGAATTGAGCGCATATGTTGGAGTACCTGACTCCTCCCTCTCCACACCCACATTTAAATACTCAAATCAGTATAAACGGGGCCAGCAGGTGGGATTCCCTCTGGGATTCCCCTGCCTGTATGATCAGATGATGACGTCAGGGTGGACGTGAAGCGGAGGCCGAAACAGGCGGAAGGAGAAAAGAGACGAACTGAGACTGTTTGAGCAGAAAGTTGACAATATTGTGGGTGACACTTTTCTCACAGGGCTGACGCGGATCACCCCCAAAGTAAATATATATTTAGTATTTGTGTAACTCACACATTAGTTCACTCTACGGGTCATCCAACAGTCTGATCACAGCCAAACTAGATAAAGGTTCATGCGTAGTCATGTCAGGAAATCAAAGAGGAAATCAAAGACTTTGACTCATGTTTAATTGCTAAAATTAATATTTTCCAACAATGAGGCAGAAGACGGTCAGACGCAGTGTCATCCTCCTGTCACAGAGGCTTCTGTTGACTCCCCGGCGTTAGCTGGTCCTCCGGTCCGCCACAGCCCACTGCTGATGCCCGTCCGACCAGCATGGGTCAGTACTGACCCGAGTCACAAGAGGACATCATGAGGACAATCGGTGGAGTCAATGAGCGACTGGACCAACTAATAAATGTTCTCACAGACATGAAGACTACATTAAATGCATTTATCAACCAATGAATTTTGTGTCCTTGTCTCTTTGCTGTTGCTGAATGTCCTCCCGGGCAGGATTGGCATTGATGGATACAGGGTCTAATTGGTTCTGGTTCTGGTGGTTGATGTGCTGCTCTGGCAGTAGGATGATGTGCCGGTGTGTTCATTGTTCTTCTGTGTATCTCCGATGTGCACATCAATCGGAGGAATGACCTTTTTCACATTATTAACAGTTTTTCAGTGTCACCTCTAAGTGTCGCCGATGGTGCCAAAGCACTAGAAACGTGCGTACGCCAGCTATGGAGTTAACATGAAGGACCGCACATTTCCACGGTCACTTCACTCTTTATATATCTGAACGTGAGCGTGGAAAAGGGTGTACGCCAGGTTTTTGTGCGTACGCACGCTTTATACATGAGGCCCCAGGCCACTATTCGAGGAAGTGCTGTACATCTGTAAAATCCAAAACCTAAAACTGTCAAAATTATTTACATATAAGACATTGCAGAAACTTGTGCCATTGCATGGAAGTTATTATTCTTTAAATATTAACCATCATAGTTGATTACCCTAAATGAACCTTCTAACTGTAGTGAGGACTGGCTATAATGTCCTCCAAAGAAGAAAAAAACTAAACCAAAACTAAGCTCTGTCCACGCACTGATACAAAGACACCCAGACACTGGCAGTAAAAGCTGGTGATGGGAGATGAGATACTTTCCGACAGGTCGTTGTATTCACGGGCTGTGTGATGGGATTGAACTTCTCCTGCCGTCACACCTTGTCCCTCCTCCTCCTCCATCCTCTTCATGACCTTTCCCTCACTCTTCACTTCGCTCTTCCCTCTGTTGTCAACTCTCTACCCTCAACACCGTCACCACTACCACGTTTACAATGGACTGACGATTGTGTGTGATCTTATTCAGGACAGAGTCCAAACCAATATCCAACTTTAAAATTCAACAATAGTAATTTAATGATGGCAAGAAAGGAAACAAGAAACACAGCAGAAGACAGTAGAGGTGAACAAGAGATGGACTGGGAGTAGAAACAATAAAGCAAGTTAAGGATACCAAACCTTGCTTTCTGATAGTTTGTTTTATGACTCCCTGTACTTTTTCATCAGTAGGAGGCGGTACTCTGAAGTTTTCATTTAATCCATCTGAAACACAACCAGAGAAAAGCAGAATCAACTCACTTGCAGCTTCCACAATTCCTGAACTTTTAGGGTGAAACAAGGCAAAAACAAAAAATGAAATGGCAAAATCTAATATCCTGAAATACGTCATATCTAGATAATTACATTTGTTCCCCACAGCCCTAAGGGTTGGACATGGACATCTGTTGTCACACACTTTGCTTGACCACAACCAGAGAAAACTCAGATATATCTGGTCAGTGTTTCCTCTAGGACACCAAGACAGCCAACTCACAGAGCACTAATGACATGGATATTAGACTTAAAAAGCAGTTACAATGTTGATGTTTGCATTAGAATTAGACAGATATATCGGCTGGGTGATATATTGATTTTTTCGAAATCAGCCATTGGCCTTAATTACCTCCGCCAAGGAGGTTATGTTTTTGTTGGTGTTGGTTTGTCTGTCTGTCTGTTTGTTTGTCTGTCTGTTTGCAAGATAACTCAAAAAGTTATGGATGGATTTGGATGAAAATTTCAGGAAAGTGGTCCCCCCATCCCCGATCACCACCAAAATTTGATTATTTGTTCCTTGTGCCAGTATCAACATTTCCTGAAATTTTCATCCAAATCTGTCCATAACTTTTTGAGTTATCTTGCACACGGACAGACAGACAGACAAACATGCGGGGGGGGCACTGATCTGCCTTGGCGGAGGTCTGCGCTCTCCGAGTGCTTCTAGTTTTTTTTTTTGAAAGCTGATATTTGATCAGTAGTAAAAATGTTAAAAGATATTTGATCAGGCACCTGTATAGGTAGCACCTGAAGGTCAATACGCATTAAAAGAATATTATGTGTGCGTGTATTAGTAATTTCATTTATATTGCTGCATAAAAATTTTAATTATCGGAGTGTTTCAATTGTATTTTATGGTCAATGTGCTTTAAAAAAAATCGACCTTAAATATCGGCCTCAATAATCGTCTGTAGATTTTTGAAATTTTTAAAAATTGGCATCGGCCTTAGAAAAACCTGTATCGGTCGACCTCTAGTTTGCATAAGACTGCCAAACCTAGAGCAAGAATTTTCGTACCTTGACCTCCTCCAAACTGAACACATGGACCAGAATATGAAGGTAATCTCAAACCCTCTCCAATAGTGCCATGTCAGCCATATCCAAGGTATAACTACTTTTGAGAATCATGGACAAACTTGAAAAACCAATAGCTTCATTTAAAATGAACTGTCACAGGCCAGATCTGTTGGGCTGCAGATAGATTGAACAGCTTGACCATCTTCAAAAATAGAAAATTGAAATGGGTCAACCGTGCCACCCGGGAGAAGAGGACTACTGTTGTGCAAGATGCAATGGAAGACAAGTGCAAAAGAGGCCGTCCAGAAATACAGTGTCTGAGTGATATGAAGGACTGGACAGACTTCACCCCAATGAACTGATCCGTACTGCTGAGGACAGAGTGGGATGGAACAACAAGAGTTGTGTTCAAAAAGGCTATGTGGCAATTTGTGCAAGTGATGAAACGTCAGTAATGTTCTGGACCGGTTCATCATAATGGTCACCTTCAATTTGTTTGCTCTGATGTGACTTCTGAATGCATGTTTTGAGAGTAAACACAGGTCTGACAGACATGAACTGTAATTTGGAGTTAACAACTTTCACACAAGTGATCATGTCAAGGCAGTGATGAACGTGAAATCACTGCTTATCATCTATCATAGCATACACTGTAATAGTCAACTGCCTGAGATACTCTTTAATTTCACAGGATAGCACAAAAAACCACCTCAGAAATGCATCTCTGTTCAGCCATCACACATCAGTGTTCACCCCCCGTGTTCTATCTCAGCCGCCTCCATGTGAGCAGGGAACAGCCTCGTCTCTCAGTTCTCTATCTGTGTTAGGCTGATGCTGACTTGGCGTATCAGACAGACACAGTTTGAGTTTGATAAAGTGGAAAAATCCTCCACATCTTCTGCTTCTTATTCCCTGCCATGATGGTTGGCTTCCAGAACCTGTTGTCAACGGTTCCTGGACCAAATGGCAACACTTCAGTGGCACTTAAATTCTCACACTGTCAAATGAAATATTTATCCTCAGGGACCCTGAAACATGCAACAGCTAGGTGACAAAAATGTCATCATTAGAAAAATGTCCATATCAGTCAATGTTTTTGACAAGTTATTATTTTTTCAGTGTGGAAATAAAAGAATCCAGGCAGTTATTCCCTTTGATTACTGTAAAAATGTCCTTTTAGCACTGGTATTGGAAAAACCAGATGATATTTACCCTTTTAAGAGTGCCATTATGTCAGGCTACCTAGGTGTCTTGATGTTTTCTTTACAACAGAAGTGTCAGAAAATGGATTTTTTGCAAATTCTTTTGCACCCTTGTTTTCAGGAAGAACTTAACTTTCAATATCTGGCCATTAATTATCTTTCATATAAATAATAAATGGTTAGAACTGTGTTTTTAATAAAAAAAGAAAAAAACAGACTTGAAGTATTTAGCATATTTATTATAGAATAGAATAGAATAGAATAGAATAGATCTTTATTGTCACTGTCAGGAAGAATGAAAATCAGTTGAGCAGCTCAGTTCAATTTAGCAGCAAAACACTTAGTGCAAAGGGAGGGTATAAGAAAAATATTCCACAGACTTGAGAAAAAGTAGGAATGTGCAAGGCTTCAGAATAAAATATTTAAAACACATATGCTACAAAGTACTACAAGAACTTCTGAAATAAACAAAATATACAAAAGAAAGATACATCGCTAACTATTCTACAGATAAGAAGTATGTACAACCAATAGGATATATACAGATAGTAAGGTGCATGTGTTGTGGCTATGGCACTGAGGTAGGGTGAGTATTGCACTGTCCATTACTCTGGGGGTGGAGATTGTTCAGTTTGGGGGGTTGGTGGCACACATTTAACCGCTAGTGGCTAAAAACTGTGCTTGAGTCAGTTTGTTTTTAGTCTTATCAGAATCATCTGTAAATGTCCATTATGAAACTTTTTGAGCTTGCAGAATTAAACTCTCAACTATTTGACATCTGCTCAAACATGCTTTTTGGTCTTGGACTTTCAGTATCCATATTATGGCTTCATGTATTTTGTCATTTTCAGGCATTTTTAGCCTGTGTGGAAGTCTCTGAAGCAGTTCCTTTCTTCGTGTAATGGAGTCCCACATTACTGCCATAAAGTGTTATACCGAATGTCCTCCCAAAAAATTACAATCGGACTTTCTGCAATGATAACTTTAAAAATAGTGAATCAATCAAAATGCAATTTCAGGGCATGAAACTATAACTTGTTACCTACATCTTGCAGAAAACCCCATCCGATTTACTTCAGCGGTCACAGAGAAATAGAGATCTTTATAAAGCATGTCAGAAGTCCCTTCCCTCCAAGACATTGTTTAATATTGTCTTTTTCGTTTGGGCATCCTGATCAAATCTTTCTCTAAACTCCTCCCTTACCCTGTCAAGATTGTGGTTTGTTTCAGTGTACCTGAACACAATGAATGCTGTCTGAGCAGGAGTTAGTTGCTGACCAACCATACTGAATTTGCAGTTTTAGAATTGAATAGGTAAGAATCAAAGTGAAATGCTTGTCAACAGATGTTTGCTTCTTAGGGAACAAATGCAAGATGGTAATTGAGAGATCAATACATCTTTCAACAACAGAACCTCACACGCCATTAATATAATGTTCTGCACAGAATTTGAATTCATTTGTTAGTTGCCCTGTCAGTTGAGTAAAATATTTTCATTCATATGGATGCAAAGAGCATCCAAGTGCCAAACTTGGAAGAAACAAACCCATGACATGTTTTATTAAGATCCACATTTCTCCGTGACCACTGAACCAAATTAAATGGGGTTTTCTGCAAGATGTAGGTAAGAAGTGATAGTTTCATACCCTGAAATAGCATTTAGATTAGGGATGTCCGATATTGGCTTTTTTGCCAAAAACCGATATGCCAATATTATCCAACGCTTAATTTCCGATTCTGATATCTACCGATACTGCTGCCGATATGTGGGATATTAAACTAATTTTAGGTAACATCACATATCTCCTGTCATGGAATTAACACATCATGCCTACTTTTATTGTGATGCCCCATTGGATGCATTCTCAAATGCAACAAGGCTTTTAAAATGTAAACACTGTCTGTGCAAAGAATACATACTTCAACTTAACTCTTTCCCTGCCAGAGCATTTTCCAGTGAGTTGGTAGCCAGCGCCAGCCTTTTTGGTCATTTTCACTAATCTTTGGAGGCTCACTGAAAATGTTGTGTTAGGAGTATGTGAACACTGAATACATCAAACAAAAGAACAGAACTTCAACTTTTAAACACAAGAAATGATTTTATTCTATCTTCATTCGTTCGTGAGATATGAACATTTGAATATTGGTCATTTTCAGGAAAAAACTGAATTTTGAGCAAAAAACTGAGAAAATTGCATTTTTTTCCAAAGATATTGATTTTCAAGATAAAATTGATTTCCTATTTACATTTTTGACTCTTTCTCATTTACCAACAGTAACACTGTATTCAAAATCACAAAATAAAATAATAATAACAACAATAATAATAACAAACAGCTCTAAGATATCCCATCATTCCACAAAATGTTAGGGGAAACCACACCAAACTTTAGACAAAACATCTTCTAAAGCACCAGGTTCCTTCTAAACTTATCACATTTACATACATCAGTTATAAGTCTTCCACATATTAGTTTAGCTTTTTGATATAAACACTTCAATATTCCTCATTTTCAAGAAAAAAAGAAACCAATTCACTAAATACTGTGAATTTCTGGCCTTTCCTTGGCTGCACCACGTCCTCCTGTTGGACCAGCTGCTGTGTTTGATCTGTAACTAATTATATGGACATCTAGTTATTTATCTATGTATGAATATATGTATTTATTTATTTCCTACTAAAGCCAAATCAAACAGTGTCTTCCCTGTGTCCCTGCTGACATTCTACAGCTGAATCTGTTCTGTGTCCTCAGTCTGAATCTGAACTCACTCTAACAGATGCAGACTAGCTGTCCTTTGTCTTGTCCCATGTCTGTGTGTCTGTCTTCTCCTTGAATGTCCTCTATAAATGTTTCTTTTCTCTTCCTCCTGTCTGCTGTCATTTTCTCTGTGTCGCTCCGTCCCCCCCCATCTCCGTGTCGGACCTGAGCCGCTCCGTGTTTCCCGTGTTCCGTGTCCATCTCCCTCACCTTCTATTTCTCCGTTCCTGTCTCTAAATGGTTCTTCTGTAGCTCCATCATATATTGAATTGTCAGACTCTGTCTCCATAATCATCTTTAAGGCTTTTGAAACTGCGTGCGGTTCCTGCACAGTCTGCATTTCCTCATTCAGTGACTGCCGCTGTATGCGTTGCCATGGGATACGGAGACTCCAGTGCGAAAACGTTAAAGCCGGTCCATCATTTTTCCGAAAAAGCTGCTTAATTGTTTGTTTTTGGACTAAGGAAAGTAATTCACACGATCCGCAACAGCTTCAACTACAGTATAACAGTGAAAACACGGATTGACGGAAAATCTCGTCATTGGCGGGGAAAGAGTTAAGTTGTGGAAAAAATGCCATATTTATTTATTTTCTCTCCCTCCCTCCATTAGTCTATTACAGTGTGGCAACTCTACTGTACAGTTTTGAAAACTGCGCATTTCTTTCAGCTACAAACAATGCTTCATTTACGAGTTGGTAAATGTCGGTGAAATCAAGACATTATTTTATCGGTTTTAATGATAGGCAAAAAAAACGATAACGATATTCACCGATATTACATTTTTATGCCAATATCGGGCAGATAATATCGGTGGGCCGATGTTATTGGACATCCCTAATTTAGATTGTTTAATTATTTTGAAAGTTATCAATGTAAAAAGTCTGATTGTAGTTTTTTTTTGGGACATACGGTATAGAGTCAGAAAGCTTGGGATCTCAGCTTTCTGATGCTGTTTGGATTTTGTGGATAGCATAAACGGTTCAGTAGTTATAGTAATTTGAATGCTGTAAAGTGCAAAATGCAGCACTGGAGAGACTGCAGTTGTTAAAGGGTTAAACCCTAGTTGAAATTGTTCTTTGTAATATTTTATCCCAAATTAATTACCATTACAGACAAAGTCCTTCTGCCTCTGTGTCCAAGTGCAGACTTTGTTTCAGTTAGAGCAGACTGAGCTATTTCTGCTCCAACTGTTGAAAAAAGTTGTTATTGTGCTCTTACAACAGGTTGACAGGGTAGTTGTGTGTCACCTTCTTTTCCTTCTGTGTGGGCTCTGGTGTGGAACCTGCTGCTAATACAACACAACAAAAAAGGGCATTTGATTTCAGGTTTTGGCATTCATGACTTTGGCATCTAACCAGTTTAATCCAGCTGTAATTTAACCTGTCTGCTGTTCTTTGGAGTCCTGTTCACTCCCTCCATCTTTGTGCCAGTTTTTGTGTGTGTGGGAGGTGGTGACTTTTCCTGTTCTTTTGCTGTTTTTATGAGATGTCACATTAAAGAACATAAGGGCCTGTCCTCGGTCAGCGCTCCCCCCTCGGCCTGGCCTTTATCAGCCTGTGCTGGACATGTTTACTGCTCTTGTCGGGCGGCGGCTGCTGTCTGGCCGACCGCCGCTCCGACAAACACAAAAACCACCGGCTGGAACTGCAGCTGATAGATCAGTTTTATGGACAAACACGAACAAATTTAAGAAGATATACAACATAAACTGTTACTTTCCAGACGGGATGCTAACAGTTTAGTCCAGTTTTGCCAACAATCTGCAATACATTCTCAAATGCTCCAGCTGCCGTGAGGCTGGTAGAACATACACACACTTCAGACGGCAGAACTGAGCAGCATTTGGCTGTGAAATGACAGAATACTCCCTTTATAACTGCTAGTTTCAGCCAGACTGATGAATATGTACGAGATATTTATTCAAGAATGTAGAAAGCCTGTTTTAGTCTGACATAAAGAAAGCAAAAACCTTCAAATACTTGTCTCGTAAGTAGTTTCAGTGGCATGCACATCATTATTTACAGACTCTATCTATCTATCTATCTATCTATCTATCTATCTATCTATCTATCTATCTATCTATCTATCTATCTATCTATCTATCTATCTATCTATCTATCTATCTATCTATCTATCTATCTATCTACCCATTCTGTCTATTCTTTTCAGAAGAAATCAAACATATATGGGTATTTAGTAATGTTTTTGGAATAATTCAGACCCAAATCTTGACATTGTAGTGCAACATTTTCTACTTATTGTGTTATAAACATGCACAGTGCACCCTCTATGGGTTAAAACTAGGCTATTGCTGCTAAATTTTCCTATTGGCTGTTTTCCAAAGGCAGGTGATGTGCATTCTGGAAGTTGTCAACATGAACCAGGGTTCCCGCAGGGTCTTAAAATGTCTTAAAAGTCTTGACTTTACAAATCTGCGTTTAATACCTTTAAAAAAGTCTTAAAAAGGTATTAAATTTGATATGGTAGGTCTTAATGTACATTGCCATTAACTTGTTGGCTGTATTGTATGTGTCTGGGAAAGCTGCAAAGAAAGTAACGTTAGTCTGCTCAGTTCCGCTCATTCTAACCTGACAATACTGAAATTAGGAACCAATTATCGCTAACTTTGCAGCCCCTGGTGAGAAATGACTCACGACATTGGAGTAAATAAATGCATTTTCCTAAATTCTATGAGTCACAAATTTTTGTCAGTATGGCTGTGAAATATGCTGTGAAATGGGCATTAAATTCTGTTCTAAGTAGTCTTTAAAAGGTCTTAACAGTCTTAAATTTAACTTGTGGAAACCTGTAGGAACCCTGTGAACCCCTTGCAAAGACTGTAGTGGTAACAAGGCCAAACTCTGGTGCTTTTTTGACAACATCTTTCAGTCTAAAATGCAGAGATGGAGATCTGCTGATGGAAGCTGATGTAGCTATTGAATGAAATCTAAGCTTCAGTTCTTATCAGTATAAGCTGTTTGACACTAGTGGAGCACAGACAGAGATTAGATGAAAAAGACGAAACTGTGGTGCTTTTTCAGAACTAATTTGAGTGCATAAATGCTCTGATGCAGTAGAGCAATTTATTGAGTTTCATTTATTTGCAATCTAAGTTTTTTGCCTGTTAATTCCCATTGTGCTAAGGATTGTGGGTAAGAATAGCCAGAAAAGGATGGTGGCTTGCACAATGCACTGTGTTTGGATGGAGTATACTTTATTTCACTTATTTTTCCTCCTGAGCCAGGAAAAACTTTGTTTTTTGTTTTTTTTTTTTTACTTTAAATAATCCTCTTGAAACGGCATAATGCAACAGTTTTTTTCAGATACCTTTTTTAAGGGAATATCCTTGTAGAGGACAGCATTTTTTAATTTTTTATTTTTTTTAATTTTTATTTTTTGTAAAGCTGTGAATCTCTTGTCTGCTGCAGAGAACAAAAATGCATTACTGGGTCTCAAGAGGTTATTGTAGGCAGTGCACATTGATGAACTTTTATATTGCAGGACAACATGGTGCAAATAATAAAAATACTAATTTACTTCTGTTGTCCCAAGGCAGAAGCACTGTGAATTGCCCTGTGTATGAATTGTGCTATACAAATAAATCTGCCTTGCCCTTGCCAGATTAAAAAAAAAAAAAAAAAAAAAAAGACATTAAGCTTACAACAACATACAGGTAAAAGTATGACTTTGCATTGTGTTTGTTGTTTGCCCTAAAAATGGTATATATAAAATGTTCCTTCATTGCAAGTGGTAAGATTTTATTTCCCTTTGAAGACAACAGCACACTGTGTGGCTCCTTACAGCGCCCTCTACCGGTGGCCCTTCTGCCGGTTCCCCTGTGACTGGGAAAGTCTTGCAGAATTTCCAGTTACATTTAAGATTTTTAAGACTCTCAAAGCTCACTAAAATATATTTGTCCATCATGATAATGTTTTCTTGTTGAATTGTCTGTCAGAGGTTTACACCACCCTTCCAAACATGATTGACAGTTGATTATTATTGGAACAGTCTCTTCTGGTTGAGGTGCTTTCACGAGACTGTTTTACCCTGATTGGGCTTCATCTCATTGTTAGTGGAACATTAGTGTCCATGGAAACACAGCTGAAAAAAGTATGCTACCAGCGGGGATCAAGAGATGACAGTGCAGGGCTGTTAGTCTGTGTAAAAAGGCACAATCAAAGAGCCTAAAATAAATCTCAGAAAGTAGCTCTTTATGTCATAGTAAAGTAAGGACAGGATATTGAATAAATGCAGTTAAAATCAACGCACACTCATTCATAATAGTGTTATCTTATTCTCCTAAATGCAAGAATGAAGCACTTTGTATATTTGGCTCTGATTTATGTTTGACTGGCTGTGACCCCGTCCACTTTGCCAAAAATAACAGAGAAAACTTCATTTCAAAAGAAAAGGTTGAAACAGCTGTCAGTACTGCATTTCTACCTTACATAACACAGAACTAAAAACTTGAAAAGTGTTCATTATTTTCACTGACATGTTTGTGTTGCTCTCTGACGCCAAACGTACTTTGCAGCTGTTGGTCAAATGTTGCGTATTTACACATGAGTGTGACATTTTACAGTTGCGGGAAATGGAATTAGTATTTGTTGGTAACATCAAAGAGACCCTCTCGATAATCACCCATGTGGGCCAGTAGCGGTTACATCAGCGCTTTAATGCAGCCCTTGTAGGCCGTGATAATGGGCACCTGTCCGAGTCATCACTGTAACCGTGCACTCAAGTTTTGCCTTGAACAAGTTTTTCTCACAGCCACATTCCACAGAGGTTTAATGTGCAGCAGGTCAAGTTGTGCATCTCACTGTAGCGTAGCAACTTAATGGGCTCCACATGGACACCCAGCTCTGTCTCCCCACCCCAGCTGTCACACACATGAGTAATCTGTAAAATGTGCGTCTGTGTTTTGCAGGTGTCTGGAATCGTAGGCAGGGCAGATGTCTTGGCCTGTCTGCTGTTCTTGCTGACATTCCTCTCCTATATTAGGTAAGAGCTTCCATACACATACATGGACACGCGTTAAAGGACTATCTCCTACCTGAAGGACTGATGAAGGGGGGGGGTGTCACAGGACAGACATAAATATTAACATAGAATAAAAATGCTAGAGTTACAGAGGATTGCAGTAAGTTGTGTGTTTGTGAGAAACATTTATATTTATCAACTTTCAGTGCATTTAATTACATATCTACTCTAATATTTCAGCAGCGCATTATCTAAAAATCACCCTATTATATAGGGTTAGACAATAGTGATCAATATACATATTTAACACAGGCTTCAATTACTGCATTTGTAGCTGCATTTCCATCAGTGTCAGTGTAATAACAGACATACTGAATTTCCCCCTGAGGATCAATAAAATTCATCTGTATCTGTATGTGTATTCACTTTAAACAAATGAAAATACAACTTTAGTCACACAGTAAGTATTACTCATTTACCTCTGACAACTCACAATAATTGTGGAGGTTGTCGATGATATTAATCCTGTGCATGTCTGCCATGTAAAACATTCAACACAAATGACCAACTGTACTGAAGTAAAAGCAGAGGTAACAAGTCCTATGTGTGGTGACATGATATATTTATGATTTGCAGCATTTTTTGCTTCCGCTACATGTTCATTCAGCCTATTTCCTGGTCGAGGCCTATGAAGGCTGTGACAGTTATTATAAATGAAAGTTTCAAAATTGTTGTGGGTGAAAATGAAGGAGGCTCATGTTGATGATGATGTGGAATGGATGTGGAATGGATAATCACTGATATTCTCATATATTCATATATACAGGGTTATGCAAAAAGAAGGAACCCATTTCTTTACGTAATATTTTAATAAGGAAAAGCAGTAGAAAACTCCAGCCAAGTCACAAGTATTCCACTCATAATCAACTTTTATTTCCTGTCTTACAAGTGTTTAATGTGGCCACCACCTGCAGCATGGGCAACATCAATACAATAAAAGAAATCCTCCCAGACGCGTATCAGCATATCATGATCCACTGAGTTAACTGGTGTTGTGATTTGATGTTTAAGGTCATCGAGGCAGCCATTTGAAACTTAGAAAACTCCTTTTTCAAATGGTCACTGACTCATTCCATGACTATGCTTGAGAACTGAAGCAATGCGTCATGAAATTGGTTCCTTCTTTTTGAATAACCCTGTGTATATGTGTATGTGCATATATATATATGTATGTATGTATATATATGCACTGCTACTTTGGGTTGTTCCCTTAAAGCTGCGTATGACTTTCGCTACCAAATTTTCATCAAATCTGTAAAACCCAAGTCGTAGCCTAAGTATCATGAATCCGTGAGTCTTTCCGTGGTTACGCACCTGAATCTCTTCCCTCACCTTGAACAATTTCAAAGTGTACTCCACCATTAACAATCCATGTGTTTACAAACAGAGCAGGTAGGTCACTCAGGTATTTTCTGAAATTTGTCACGACGTGCATCGTGGGAAGTGGAGCTCTACACAGCCACAGTAGCAGCAACAACAAACATGTCGACCAAGCGAAAGCGGGTGCATGGATCTCCGCTTTCCACAAAGCATGTCCTGACAAATTTCCGAAAATGCCCGAGTGACCTACCAGCTCTGTTTGTAAATATATGGATTGTTAATGGTGGAGTACACTTAGAAATGGTTCACCACGAGGGAAGAGATTCAGGTGCGTAATCATGGAAAGACTCACGGACTCGTGATACTTAGGCTACGACTTGGGTTTTACAGATTTGATGAAAAATTGGTGATGAAAGTTATATGCAGCTTTAAGGTGTTGCCACATCAGATCATCTGCTTCCATCTGCCTCTGTTCCTGCATCTTCTACCTGCGTGTCCTCCTTCACCACATCCATAAACCTCCTCTTTGTTTTTCTTCTTTGCCTCCTGCTGGGTAGCTCCATCTTCAGAATCTGTCTACCTATATATTCACTATCCCTCCTCATCAATATTGATGTTTATATCTTAAATCATCATGAACATGACACCATAATTTGCCCCAGTATTTTTGTCCATATAGTTTATAAACATCATCACAATATTTCCCTAAAGTTTAATGGGAGATTTTTCTTCTTAAGTGGGATGTAAAGAAGTAGATGGTTAGTTGTGGTAGAAAATTATTATTTATAGTCAGAGCATGAAAAATATTTTGGAAATTTAGAGGTAGAACATTTAAAATAATAGTCATGGAAAAAAAAAATTAAAAAATCAATGTTGAGAGAAATTAAGTAAAATCCATCTCTGATGCATTTTAGAAGCAAAGATAACAGTTTAAACACAACAAAGCAATGCAATGATATTTAGCACAATATAAAACTATATCAGGACATTTAGAACAGAAACGTGAATTCAATGTATCCCAATACTTTTGTCTATATAGTGTATATTCACATATTTATTGATAAAGATATAATACAGGTTAAAAAACACATAAGAACAGCCTTGTTTCTGTTTCAACCACATTTTAGCATCCCAATTAAAAACATTAAGATTGTGTTCTATTTTCAGCTCAGTTGTTAAACAGTTCCATAGTTTAGCTCCTTTAACAGAAGAGGCTGTTTGTGCAGATGAAGTTTTATACTTTTCATATGCAACAGTTAGTGTTTACTGAGGCCTGTACTGACTCTGTTCACCTGCTGATATTATGAAATAAACTCATTTAGTTTGAGAAGAACCTTCACCATGATGACATTTATAAAGAAGCTTAAAGTTTGAATAATTTATGAAACCTTCAAAGCTGAACATATTGTGTTTTTCCAAGATGTGACAATAAGGCCAGCACTGTTGTGTGTGTGTTCTTTTGTGCATGATTTTTTTAATGAAAGACCAAACTTAAATTCTTCAGAACACTAACATCTTAAAAGATGGATGACGTGCATGACAGCTATAGTAAGGAAGTTTATTCTGTCTTTCAATAATTATCTGTAAGTAGCACACGCTGATCAGAATAATGTCAGTGAATTCAAGTGAAAACAGACTTGGCACATCCTGTGGGAATGCAGTACATGAAACACAGACATGGGGAGTTAATTTTCAAATCATCCAGGGTCCACAGGGTACATTACTTCCCTGCAAATAGATAAAGACTAGTTTAACCTATGATTTTAATTGCAGGCAAATCTGCCATGTCTAATTTGTAAAGTAATAATTCCACCACAAATTATGTTCTGTACTTAAAACCATCAGTGTCATTTGATATTAGCTGGATTCAAATCAACATCTGTGTGATTTATGGTGGCTTGAAAGTTTTATTCTTTTCTCTGTTACTTTATCCTGCTTATGGGTAAGTATGAAAGTTTTGGCAGTATTATTGGTGCTAATTCAAGGAGACGTGTGTTATTAAACATCATGTGACCCATTCACAGTGAAATCTCAGAAGGTGATGAGATGGCTGAAATCCATGGAAGCATATGGAAATTATTATTATTTTTCTTTCTCTCTTTTAACAGGGTCTATAGTTACTATGTGGTCATTAATCACGAGCCTTGACATTATATTGGGAGTTCATTTTAGTAAAATGAGAGCAAAACACACTTTGTGAATGCAAAAAATGCAAGTGAAAGATTAATTTCTGAATCACATCAGGTCCACAGGTAACACTAGTCCTGTGGAAAAAGACCTTGAAACAAACTGTGAATGATGAATATACATTTGTGATTTTACAAGGTGATTAAGCTTTCCATTCTTGTTTTTTTTTTTTTTTTTTTTTGGCTCAAAAAATTTAAATCCAAGAAGAACACACAGTGAACATCATGAATGAAAAGAGGAAATGCATCTGAAGTGTTGAAGTGTGTAGAACAAAATGAATATTTTGGTCAAATATGAACACCACTCCATGTGGAAACTGCGTGGCTATTGAACCTTATTTTAGGTTGTTTTTTTTTTCACCCCATTTCACTCCTGATTTTTGATCAACCTCCCAAACACATTTTGTTTTATTGGTCCTTTTCAGACTCCCTGCACTGACTCACCCAGACCACTGCTGGGCCTCAGATGCTAATGTTAGGATATTTCAGTTCCTGCCCAAAGTAAAATCCAAACCCTCCAGTTAAATGGTGCTCTTTAGTATGTCTGATGATCAGTGCTGGGTGCTCTTTATCGGGAAATCACAAAAACTGCTATCAAAAACCATCCTTTAAAGAAATTGAAAATAGTATTTGGGCATCACCAGCTGTGTGTGTTTGCAGATGGAGTGGTGTTTATCTTTTCCCATTTTGCAGTGTTATCAAAGTGAAAACATGTTTTGTTCCGGTTGCTTTCACACTCCCTGTACGTTCATTACAATACCCAGTTACATGTCAGTACAGCTGTGCAATAAGGTGAAAAAGCCATTTTGTGATTTTTATGGAAAATTCAGCATGTTACCTGTATTTGGTTTTTTGTCAAGAAAATTGCCCTAATCAATTAAAGTATTGAAATTTTTTTTGTAACATAAACATACAATTGTGAACTACAATAAGTAGAATATTCAAACAGTACAAAGTAATGACTTTTATTTTGCATGATTTATATAAATCAGCAGCTCGGTAATGCAGTGGTTAGCCTTGTCTCACAGCAAGAAGGTCCTGGGTTTGATTCCTGCTCCGGCAGCTGTGGGTTTGCATGTTTTCTCCATGTTTTCCTGGATTCTTTCCAGTTTCCTCCCCCCATCCAAAAACATGCACTAGTAGGATAATTGGTTATTTTAAAACACCTGTAGAGTTAAACGTTGTTCATCTGCATATGTCAGCCCTGTGATGAACCAGCTGTGACAGGTGTCAGCGCCCCTCATGACCCTCTTGAAGAATAAGTGATTTGGAAAATAAATAAATGAATGACTATAAAATATCACCACAGACATACTGGATCTTTAAATGTCAGCCGTTTGTGATGATAAAATTGCACAGAATGACACTGTAGCTGAGAGTCATTATCCTCTTGTAAACTATTGTTGCAAATTCGCTACAGTATTTCCCTGTCATAGTGAGGTTCTGCTCAACACTCTTTGTGAATGTACATATGTTACCTCGTACATATATTATCTGTGATCCATAACGTTCATGGATCAATTTCAACAGCCTACTTCTGTAACGGTGTTGATAATTTCATGACATTCAACTTATTTTTTAATTATAACAATAACGATAATAATTGAGTGGAAGAACTGATCAATACCAGCATCAATAAAAAAAATCTACGTTTCTACATTTACGATTACTATTATGCCAATATTGACTAATGTCAGTAATTTGCATCATAGTTATTGTATGTGTTATATTCACAATTACAATCTCCTCTTAATTTAACATCTCCTTGACATCAACCACACAAAAAATACATATTTTTTATGTAATAGTAAATAAATTAAGGCAGTAAGGAGTTAATTGTGCAGCTCTGCCTGTCGGTTCTGCTGCGTTGTACTTTCATACATCAGGTCACTCACATCCCCTCTGTTCCTTCAAAACATTAGAGAGAATCCAGACCTGAAGTCAGGACACACATCTGAAATAACATTCCCTGTCGTTTGTTCTAATGCTTCTCCTGTTTCCTGTGTCTCTCAGGAGTGTGGGAGTGGGTGTCTCTGTGGACTCTCTGCCGTCCACTGTGTCCACGTGGTCTTTGCTGACCAGTCTGCTGCTGGGCACCTGTGCCATGCTGGTCAAGGAGACGGGCATCACCGTGTTCGGAGTGTGTGTGCTGTACGACGCCCTGGTGCTGTGCCGCAAGCCTCTCATCTAGTAAGAACACACACTTTGGCCTGTTTATACTTTGTTTGTTTTTTGTTTTTTTTGTTCATATCTTGATTTATGTGGTGAGGGTCAGTGGAACGTGCATGTGGTTCTTCAGCAGTATTTGGCTTTATATTTACACAGCTAAACTCAGTACACATGGGAGCTGCCCTCTGCAACCACAGCCAAGTGTGTTTGGAGACTTTGTGTTTGTTCTATAATGGAGAGCACAGATAGATGGGAGACAAAGGAATGTGGTTGTGAGTAGGCCTGCACGATATTGGAAAAAACTGACATTTCAATTTTTTTAACCATGCGATCTATATTGCGATATGAAAAAGTACTCTGAAGGATATAATAGTTGTGTGGTGCTGACATAAACAAATTAGTTGTGTTACCTCTCGTTGTGCCAAGACACTGTCAACACAGAACACGTGTTTCAGTATCATCCTTCTTGTAGCCAAAATAATTCCAGATAACTGACGTTTCTTTTCTTTTTTGCACCAAGTCTTCGTTTTCGGTGATTTTCTCTTGTTCGTTGCTCATTTTTCAATGTTGTTACCAGCGACTCACTCCATGTGCAAGGGTGTGGCCTGCTTTGGCAAACTGATTGAGAATGATTGTGATTGGTGGATCGTTGTGCAGAGGGTGTGTCAGGTACCCAGGGTGAAATTCGATGAAAACACGTGGAGTTCATTTACCTCCTACATTGCAGGACCTGCAATGTGAATAATGCACACACATACATTGTGATGATGATGCTCAAAGGATATATTGTACAGCTCTAGTTGTGAGTTTTGTTTCAGGCCAAATCCATAGCAGTTCATGTCATCTAACAGTCTTTACCTTCAGATTTAGAGGTTTGGTCGTCAGTGGAGAAGAGGTTTAACTGTGAGATTTTGAAGGTTGTAGCTGTTTTACCAAAGGACAAGGGTGTTTAATAGCCTTCTCACATCAAACATGGATTTTTGTCCAAAACTTTCGAAGCTATAGTTGAAAATGATTTTACTTTCATTTTCTTCTTTTGTAGTTTTGTTAATAAGTTGTCTTTCGCTTATGAAATATCTGCTGCTGTTAATCACAGCTAAACCATTCAGTTGTAATTTGATCATTTGTCTTGTGTCGCTCGTTCACTCATGCTTGTCTGCAATACAATTTCTATTGATGACGATAAACTTAATTTCGAACATGAGTAGGAATGAAATGTAAGTGAACAAAAGGCAAAGAGGAATCACAAATTTAAATGGAACACTCCAGAATACTGAAGGTCACAGTCACACAGTGTACAACTATTTCATTGTGGTTCTTTAACAACAGTTTATGTCCGAAATGGAGTAGGAAGAAGCTGAGCTTGTATTGTCCTACCCCAAAGTTTACATGACTAATCAGCTAATGTATACAGTCCATAAAAAAGAATAGGTCAGTTATTGTAATGATTGAAAAGAGAATAAATAATAACATACTGTTAATAACTTACTGTTGTACTCCTGTTCATTGTTATTATATTTGTGGTTTTTATACATCTACGTCATACATTTTATATATTTGTTGTACTGTAGTGTCCAACTTAACCCTGTCATCACTGTTCACTGCTGAGTTATAGAAGCAGACAGAATATCTCTGCCTTGTTGTTACACACACAATTTGGACATCTGAGGATTTCTTCAATAACACTCACTCATTATGTTATGAGTCTCAAAACTCCTACCAATCATTTGTAAGACTGATAACTGATAAATGGAACCTATACATATATATATATATATATATATATATATATATATATATATATATATATGTATATATATATATATATATATATATATATATATATATATATATATATATATTTTTTTTTTTTTTTTTTTTTTTTTTTTTTTTTTTTTTTTTTTTTTTACTTAGCAATTAGTGAACTCCAAAGCCTTTATTATCACTGTTTGGTTTCCTCTCCTTTTGCTCCTGATTTGACACAACTTCCAAATGAAGGATTGCTATTGGTGGAAAACTAATACAAATAGATTGTTTGTCTCCTTTGCTCTGTTGTGTCTGAGGAATAGGGGCTTTTATAGATGCAATTTGACTATTCTGTGGTAATAAAGACATTTTGATATTTTTAGAAGAGAGGGCCTTGGAGTTCATTGTTGTTTTGTGAGTTCATACATGCCCCAATCCAAAGAACATCCCTAACAAAACACCTTTATTGAGTCCAATAAGTCCTCTTTTTCCAACATTTTTTGCTACATATAAATATATTTGCAGTAAAAATGAAACTATTATGTGGAAAAAATAGATTCACAACTCCAAGGTTGTGATCTGATATATTTAAAAGAGATCTTAACATTATTTTTAAACAAAAAGCACAAACCGCTCCCAGCAACATTTCTCATATAACTGAGTGAAAGTTTAAATAGATAAATGACATAATTCCCAGATGTAAAAGTATAACAAGTAATAAAGGATTTATGATGGAATGATTTAATATAGGGCCGGGCAATATATTGAGTTAAGTTGATTAATAGAAGTTTTGCTTTCTGAAAATTGTGAAATACTCGTAAATCGCAGGTTTTACATAGCATACAATTTCTCTGGAGGCTTTTCCTGCTCAACATAAATGTAAAATATAACTTGTTTGTTTCATGTATTAATCATGAATGTGTCCATCCTTCCATCCATCCATCCATTTCCTTTTCTTTCTGAAGTCATATAGTTTTAGCTAAGAAAGAGTGTTTTTGAGTCATGTTTTGTCTGTAGTTTGAATAACTACAAAAAAATGATTGAAATAGTAAATTGTCCATAATGTTACAAAAAATAAAAGTTTCATTTTTGGTTATATTGCCCCGCTCTTTTTTAACAACTCTCTACTCTGACGTGGGGTTCATCTTGTTACCTTAAAAATCCAAACCAGCATAGATTTGCCCTGCTGTGGCTATCTGTAATATCTTACAATGTATCTTTTTATTTCAGAGTCAATACTGATTGTAGTCCATCAGCCATCCTTCCTGTGCTCATGTGGTTTTACGTAGATGCCATTATCCATGTCCCACTTTTCAGCAGCTTGCCGAGCTGTTGCTGCTGTGTTGCTCCATCCTTTGCTCGTTCCTTTTAACAGTAGCCTGCAGTGATAATGGGTCAGCGATGCCTGCACAATGCTGAGCTCCAGATAAAACATACACTATTTATGCGAAGGCCAACTTGCTCCTTGTCCTCATCACTCCAATTGCACTCCGTCTTTTTATTTTAATGGACCTACACAGCATTTTGCATGTTTTAGCCCATTAACTACAGCACATTTTTACATTACACACAGCCATTTTCTAAAGCGTGCCATTGGTTTTTAGATTGATTCTCTCGCCTCCAGGCAGCCTTTGGTTTCAGGTCATTTCAAAGAAAGAAAAAACTGAAAGAATCACATTGCAGTGACTTTAAAATTGCTATGTACAAGTAATTACTCAGGTAGATGCTTTTAAACAAAATGAAACACTGAGATCCTGATTTCCATTACAGTAAAACAAGATGTCTTACTATTATAGGGAAGAATAAACACAGTGACTGGATGTTGATCATCAGGGACAGTATATCACCATTATGTACAATCCCAACAGGTCCTCATATCTAAACAACAAATCAAGTCCATTACCAATCCCTCCTAAATTGACACATGTACTCTAAATTTACATCATGGATTATAATTGATAGTGTTTTAAAATACATCATGGCTAAGGTTTGGTTAAGTTTAAGCACAAAATCAGTCCAACCAAGGTTAGGAAGAGGCTGTGGTTAGTGCTAACTAGTGTCTACAGTTTTTTATTCCAACATTTCCCCCCTTTGACTGCTTCCTTGAGTGTAGCTATTAAAAAAATAAAAGCTTTTGGTTTCCACGCACTTATTCATACAAGGAACATTTTAATTACAGCTGCACAATATTGGAAAAAACTGACTGACTGCGATTTTTTTTTTTTACCCTGTGATAAAAATTACAATATGAAAAAATACTCAGGAGGTTATAATAGCTGTGTGGTGCCGACGTAAATGGTCAAACAAATTAGTTGTGTTATCTCTCATTGTGGCAACAGGTACAAGACAGTGTCGACACAGAACATGTGTTTCAATATCATCCTTCCTGTAGCCGAAATAATTCCAGATAACTGATGTTGCTTTTCTTTTTGGCACCAAGTCTTTGTTTATGAGAATTTTCTCTTGTTCATTGCTCATTTTTCAAAGTTCTTACCAGCGACTCACTCCAAACTGATTAAGAACGATTGGGATTGGTGGATCACTGTGCACAGTGTGGCTCAGGTACCCTTGAAATTAGATGAGAACACGTTGAGTTCATTTACCTCCTACATCGCAGGACTTGCAATGTGACTATTGCGCACACATACATTGCAACGACGATGCTCAAACGATATATTGTGCAGCTTTAATTTTAATTACTATTTTAAGTGGAATAATCAAGTTAATTTATGTCAGTTAGTTACGGCATCATTGCTAACACATGCCTTCATCCAAACCATAATTATAATGAACATTCTAACTGACCTAAAAGTGGGTGAACCACTAATATACCATTTTAATTTTAACACTTAGAGCATAGATAGTACTCATGCATTAACATTAAGTCCTTAAGCCCCTCCAACCCCCACCCCAAATAAATTTTAGTTAACTCTTAAAAAAATATGTCTATGTATATTTAACATTTTGACTAATCAACTAATCAATTATTTGTACACATCCCGATTTCATACAAACACAAGATATTGGCTGCAAGGGTAATGTTAATACACCATTTTAATACTCTTCAAAAATTGCCCTGTTCTGTTTTTTGCGGATGAAGCCAGTCTGAATATTTGCATATGCTCATGTACTTTTGCGGAGTTTGTGTTGGAATCTTATGCTGGGAATGGGTTGTTTCTTTCTTTCTATGCAGCACTTTGAAATAGTCATCTGTGCCTTTGTGACCACCAGGTTGGATTATTGCAGTGCACTTTATGTGAGGGCTAGTGGTTCCTCCGTCTCCTCTGTCTTCAGATGATGCAAAATGCTGCTGCACATCTTTTAACCGGCACACATAAACACTAGCACATTTCCCCCGTTTTAGCCTCACTCCACTGGCTGCCCATACTTTTTAGGATTAGTTTTAAAATTCTTTTATTTACTTTTAAATCCCTAAATGGCCTCGCTCCACCCTACCTCTCCGAACTGCTGCAGCTTTATACCCCCCCACCCCGCTCTCTCAGGTCAGCTGATCAACTGCTCCTGTGTGTACCAAAAACTCAGCAGAAGTTCAGGGGTGATCATGCCTTTGGTGCAGCAGCTCCTAAACTATGGAACCATCTGCTTCTCCATATCAGACAGACCTCCTCTCTGTCTGTTTTTAAATCCCTTCTTAAAACCCATCTTTTCTCCTTGGCTTTTGAAACTACGTGAGATGCTTGAATGTATTATTTTTATTCTATTGTTTTATTGGGTATTGGTTGATACTTTTTTTTTTTTTTTAAGTTGCACAGCTTTTTATGTTTTTTAATCTATTGTATTGTATTCTTTTATTTTGGTTTTATTTATTCTTGTGTACAGCACTTTGGTCCACTGCGGTTGTTTTAAAGTGCTTTACAAATAAAGTTAGATTGGATTGGATTGAATTGTATTTCTTCACATTCACTGGCTCCTTTTCTAAGCTAACAGTGGCTAATGTTACACACTGTTGCAACTGTAGAGAGGCTAAAGAGAGGCATGTATGAACGCAAGAGAAAGTACAAGGATTGTTATTGAGAATCCGATATGAACACATCTTTGAGGACTTAGTATAAAAGCTCTTTTTATGGATCAGCTAGCAGTTAGCAGCTAACAGTTGTTAGCTTAGAAGTGGAGTTATCTAATGTCAGCAAATGAGTGGCTCTCGGCACAACTAAGACTGCAACATAGACGAAAAAAGGAAGTAACCAAGCATGTTTAAATGTCACAAATTGAACCTTTAAATATAACATATAGACACAATAACAACTGTTGTGATTGAACCTGTATGATCCTGGGCATGTGATGCTGCATGAAAACTTTCTTTATGTTTGGTTACACAGGAATATTAAGGCAAAGACACGCTAACCCGATTTTTGGCAGTCGGATGTCGTTGGGCAGTGACATGAGTCTGTTTGGTGTGTTCCATGCAATCGGCTGTTGTTAATGCTGTCACCAGGCTTTTAGGCTGATTCAACATGTGAAATCGGCCACTACCCGTTGTTCAGTCGGACCAATCTGGTTGATGGACGGATTGCCCTTGACTAGTGAATCGGTGAAGGAGAAGTTTCCATGTGAATACAGCTATGCCAAGGTACTTCACACTATTATTGTCTTCTATAATCAGCCATGAACTGCTCATATCGTATCTGAATGAGTGCCTGTCAGTATTGACTATGGACTTTCATTCATTCCATGAAGTGAACACTGTTAGCATTGTTAGCATAGTGCAATTTCTTCTCAGTTTTCACCTGCAACATCTTTCTTCTTCCACAAGAAGAAGCCTGAGAGCTGAAAACGACAGTATCTTCTTATTCCTAGCCATCCGTTCAACGAGTACAACAAACCCTCTTTACTACTCAACACTCTGCTGACAGCAATGACTGACGACAGTGAACGCTGTGTTTTGGTCTAGAGAGATGTTCCGTCATTTCCAGTTTTACATCTCATGCAAGCGCAGAATGCATGCTCACATCGGTAGTCGATTTGGTGTGTTCTTCACACTTTTTTGACCATGTTGGGGAGACGAGAGCCGACTGATCAGTTGGGCTACCTTTTCTGGCGACAATCGGCAGTCGGGTTGGTGTGTCTTCGCCTTTACAGAGAGAACAGTAGGATCATATAATAGCAGAATAGGTGGGATGCTGACAGAGTGAAATAATGGCTAATTCTGAAGCCTAAATCCTGAAAATAGAGGAAATGTGCAGAAGTGTCAGTCTCTAAGTGATGGAGAATATTGTGGTTCCTCAGTGGGTTTAGAGGGCTTTAAAGAGCGCTGATAGAATTTGAAGTGGCCACTGAATTGACACCAGATTTTAAAGGTGGATTTCACCGTTGGGTTTTCTGTAAAGCTAGAGGGTTTTATCAGCAGGGGATGTAAGTAAGAGTTGGAAAGATGAGGTGCATGACTATATCTGTACCCTACACCATAAATCTTCAAGTGCCCTTGACTGAGGCTCTGGCTTACAACTGCAGTCCACAAGAGACTCTGGTGGCTTTGAAGACAGCTTCAGGGCATCGTTCCCATCAGAAAGCTGAAGCATATACAGAATACATAGTGACCAGCTTGGCAGTTTGACGGTGGACACTGGCACTGTAACTTTTAGGCAAGACGCTGCCCCCCTCTGTTAACAGTCCAAGTGAATTTGTGAATTTCTGGGACTTTCACTTAAAAAATTATGACTCAAACCATGAACAAATTCCAAGTTCTTGTTATCAGAGGTACAGCACTTATTACATTATTTGTTCAGTTGTAAACTACCGAATTAATCACCAATTATTTTGATGAGAAAGGTTTTTGGTTTGAGGCATTTCTTTTGTTAAATTCCTGTGACTCCAGGTTCTTAAATGTGAATCTTTTGTATTATTTTTTCCTCTTCTATGACAGTAAAGTGATTATCTTTGGGTTGTGGTTCAAACAAGACATTTGAGAATAACATGTTTAGCCATTTCATGACAATGTGTACGCCAAATAGCAAACAGTTTATTTAAGAAAACAATCAACAGACTAATTGACAGTGAAAATAATCATTAGTTGCAGCCCTTCTTGTGATTTGCTTTGCCAAGCTCTTAAGCGTTTTAATGATGTGATCAAGTGATAATGTCTCCTCTGTTGTATTTTCTGCATATGACACTGAACCCAAATGGACAGATAATCATTTAATGCGGCTTTTAAAACAAAAATATCAAAATCCCTACCTCTTGCATTGTAAAAGGAATGTAAAAGATAAAAAAAAAAGTAATGGGGACAATATTATGATGGATTATCTGGGTGCAGCAGGTTACAAGTCCCTGCAGGTCGTTTGTCATGAAGTCAAATTCAGAAACCAGTTGCTGCGCACGATACATGTATACATGTAAAAACAGTGGTATGTAGCTCTATGTGTGTTCAGCACATGGTGAGATCATTAAAAACCACCAGCGTTGTCATGTAATGCTGCACTGCTCACAGCGTAAATGAAAAGCCTCCACATGTGTGAGTGTGCGCTGGAGCATTAGTGTGTTCTTTCACATTTGCATAAGTGTGAGTGTGTGCCTTTATGTGTGAGTCTGGTCGCCACAGTCCAGATGTTTTTTGGAGCCTCCCTGCAGTTTAAGCTGGCCTGGAATTTTCTGGAATTAGCCTGCTGCCACTGGGCTGGGCAAGCTGATAACACGCTGAAACTTTGCATGCAGAGGAGGCACTGTGTGTGTTGAGTTTAATCTGTATTAGAGGTTATTTTAGGCAAACTACCCTGGGGCATCTGTCACTTAGAAGTGTGGCAAACGTCCAGAGGGCTGTAGGGCTTTCAAAGTGTGAGAATGTGTGAGTATGTGTCCTGTGTGTGTGTGTGTGTGTGTGTGTGTGTGTGTGTGTGTGTGTGTGCGTGTGTGCGTGTGTGTGTGTTACATCTTGTGACGGCACCATCAAAATAAAATTACAAGAAACTAGCCTAACTTTAACTTCGGCCTTAACTTTTTATGCCTTCATACCAGTGACAGTCGTCTTAATGTTATGTTTTAGAAACAGCTTTATGGAATCTCTCCAAAAAATGGCACAAATGTTCACGTAAGCACAGGGATGAACTGGTGAAACTTTAGAGCCCAAAAGTCAAGGTTGCTGTGACCTCACAAGACGTATTTTTCAGCAAAACTCAAGAATTTCTATGCAAATTGTGACTTCACACAAGTAGAGCTGCGACCGATTTATCGACTAGGTGCTTGAAGCCAATGCAAAAATTTCCGATTCAATTAATCGACTTGAATTGATTGAAGGGAGATATTCTATTGCAGTTTTCCTGAATTGAAGCTTCTTTGTGTGTCACAATAAGCATCCGTGTGAAACGCAACAGTGGAACCAATGTTTAACAGCAGAGAAATGAAGGAAACAAAGCTTTGATTCAGGAGAATTGTGGTTGAATGATTTTTTTGGATCACTTTGAGTCGATTAATCAGTTGCAGCTCTACACACAAGCACACACAACAGAATAAAATGATGACTTTGTATTCAAAAGGGTGAAAGTCGACTTCTCTATTGCATCATAATGTTGTACTCAAACACTTTTCTGTCCATTTTTGAATCGAACACTCGCTTGCGACGGTTCTGGTGTGGGAGGGGCACACCTCTGTGGGAGGGCCTCCTTGCCTCAAACTCAAACCCACAGTGCAGAGGAACTGGCCTCCCAGACCAACTGGTGGGCGAAGGCTGTCCGAAGTGGGTTGCAGAAGCTGGTCATTCTAGGAATATTAACTTGGATCCACACTCAGCCATAGGTGGTAGTAATGCGCTTTAATGCTAGAAGCCACCAGCCATAAAACAGAATAAAGATGACGAAGAAGTCCAATCTAGAAACATGGCAACGTTGCTGCCCCGTCCATTATTTAAGGGCAGATTCAGCTATTTACTGATGAAGTATCACACTTATTTCCTTCCTAATGTCAATATTGATACCAGTATTGATGTGTTGCATGGCTGCCGTAGTCAAATAATCAGGTTACAGCTCAAAATTGTAGGTGGTAAATTGTACTAAATGAATGTGAATCAATCAATTAATACTGAATTGAATTGATATTGGCTCAAATCAAATCGTGATCAATCGATTCCGAACCTTATGAATGAAAATTAAATCAATTAAGGAAATTGGCCATGATAACACAATCTACTGAAATGCACCAAAACAGACTTCAGCTATCAATGAAATGTAGTGAAGTCTGAAACGCTCACTCAATATATCTGGGATTTTCTGGTGTTCTGATTATGTGTCACCATCTCTGCACTACAAAAGAGACTATGTGTCTTTACTGAGATCAGTTAGGAGCTGATGGCCATAAATGTTGTGGGTTCTGCACTGCAGGGTAAGTGCAAGATAATAAGGATAGATGGATATGTCATAAAGCTGTCTGATCATCATCAGTTTTTATCTGTAAGTGCCTAAAACTCAGAAATGCATGCATACCGGTACTGATCCCTATGATATCTGACCGAAAATGCTGCATTGTATCGCATTCAACTTTAATTCAAAATCATTCAAGCCTCACACACAAATTTTGCAGAAACAGGGAAATATAGAACAATTCAGTGAGTCAGAGATCAGTTTTCATACAGTTAACACCATCAGACTGTATTTGCAACAACACCTATTTGCATATAAAGGGGCTGATTTCGCACTAAATATATGAATATTTTCAAACTTACATTTATGCAAGTGCCACAGGTGTATTTTTGGCAGTCATTGGCCTTGTGCATGCTATGTGAGGTGCATGCAATATTTTAGTCTCATTTGCACGATTATCACACTCACAAAAGCCACTCAATCATTTTGCGGATCTGGCACTTAATACCTGTTATTACGTTCCTTCTCAGTCTTCACTGCATGGAGAATTAGATGCCAACTGTCGCTGACAATCACAAGGTGTTAATTCATGATAAATTCAGATTTTCTTTCACAGGCTGTCGAAAATTGTTTTAAGTGGTGCTATATTTAGATGGAGACTAGAGAATGCACCCATTACAAGTATGTGACATGTGTGAAGCATAGATTTTTCATAGAGGGGGATTTGTTTACTTACATTTTACAGCTTCTTGGCTAAGTTTACTATGGGCTGAGGAAAAGAGTAACAGCGAGGAGGTGGAAGATAGCAACGAAAAAAGAGACAAGCTGCTATTTTTGCTTTGACTTATTAGATTTTCAGCAGAAGAAAAAAGAAAATATGAAGGACAGTGACCTTTGGTGGTCAAATCAGTATATTTTTCAACCTGTGCTCATTTCTTTTTCAACTGTTAATTACATCTATTCAAATATTAGTGTTCTGCAGTGATAAATACTGTGTGTGTGTGTGTGTGTGTGTGTGTGAAATCTACTTCTAAAAAACAGTTTCTTGTAGTATTGCTTCGTTCGCTTTGTCCTTGAGGTTCTTTGAATGTTGAATAAATGCAAAGTGTAATGTTTCAAGAGGACTTAAGCCTCACAATAGTGTCATTCAAATTGTTGTCTTTGGCTGCAAATTGAAAAAAAAACCAACCATCTACTGTTGGATGTTGCTTTGTCAGGTTTAGGAAGATGGAAAAATAATGCCTGAATAATGTGACAATGAGTGACTGAAAGTTGATGAAACCAGATCTTTATTTGCAGTTTCTTTATTATAATTTCTTGTCAGAACATGACTGTTTGCCAAATAACAGAACATTTCACAAGTGTGAGGGAGAACAAAGCCACTCTTCCTCCTCCTCCTCCTCCTCCTCCTCCTCCTTTTTTCCTCCTCCTGACTCTTTCTTCTCTTGCTCCTTGTTCTCCTCATCCTCCTTTGTCTTCTCCTCCTTCCCTTCCTATACTTCCTCCTTCTCATTCTCCTTCTCTTGCTTCTTCTTCTTCTTCTCCTTCTCCTTCCTTTCCTCCTTTTCCTCCTCCTCCTCCTCCTCTTCCTCTTCCATAAGTTAAGTAGACTAGACCATGTATATCCCTCCTGATGGGTTCTTCTGAATGGGCTAATGTTGTCACCCTGGAGCTCCCTAGACTTCCCATTAATTCCAGGCTACTCACTACCTTTATAAATTGCAGCCCCTAAGCTGAAGAAACAGAAACACTGCTTACATTTCTCTATGACTCTGGATAAAAAAAGAGATGTATTTGTCCCCAAAAGTGTTCTTTTTTTGGAAATAAACTTTTTAAAGTAGTTACTTGTCATTACTCCATCAATATTAGATCAGTTTTACATCTCTTCAGGGTATTTTTCTGAATACTGTAATAATGAGGGTCCAAACAACAAATATCCATTTTTGCACCTGATCCCTCCACAAACCTGGAGAAAACCCTCAGGTCCATGTGCTGGAAGATCATCTGTTGTGCAAAACTGCCACAGCTTCGAAGAAATGAAATACTACTGCAACTGTTTGAATAATGATTTCACCAGTGACAGTATTATTCACTAAAATTCATGACGCTTTGCCATATTGAATGACATTGTGTCTGCACGCAGCACTGCAGCAGTTCTGACTGTTGGGTTGAAATCATTTCAGGGAAATGCTGCTGGGACAGTTGAATTTCCCCACCATAATATAAATAAAATCTTATCCTGATATATTGTTTAATGGATCTAAATGATGTGATTACAAAGAAATTCTCTAATAAGCTGATGTTCAGGGAATAGTTTGTTCACAGTTGAGTCCTTATGGTTTTTGTGTTTTTGTTTCAGTGACTGAAGTTTCCCAGAATTTAATCACTGATTCATGACATTCACTACAGTGGACAGTTACATTTTACACTGAAATAATATGTTTTCTTAAATCAGTGACATATTCTCATGTGGAAAGAGCTTTACAGATGTATCTATGCTTAAAAAATGTATCTGATTACATGTTAAAATGTTGATGCATGGAATCCACTACAATGAATAGATGAGTATTATGATAAGGTGCTAAGATATTGAAGACATCTAATTGGATATGTCAGAAATTTCACCAGTTTATTAACAATTTATGCAGGAAAGGATTAAGTCAGTGGTTCCCAACCATTTTTGGCTCATGACCCCATTTTAACATGACAAATTTCTGGCGACCCCAGACATTCAAAACGGATACTTTTTTTTTTGTAGATTTTTTTTTTGTAGATTACTGCACAAAGTGAGGTTTTTATTTTCCTTGGTCAGGATATGTACAGTCAGTCCAGCTTGGATTTACAAGGCTGACAATTAATACTGAACAAACAAGAACTCAAACTATGAATTATGAAAGAGCTGCAGCATCTGAAACTGACCACAATGAACATTTGAAAGATAAACAGTACCACAGTGCTTCAGTTTCAGCTTCACAGTTTGTCATGTCTTTTATGTATTGGGATTGTCTCCCTCAACTCACCATATGTTGTTTATTAGTAAGTTTTTCTTTTTTAAAAAAAATCAATTACTTGAAATTTCAGGCAACCCCATGTGGAGTTCTGACTCCAAGGTTGAAAAACACTGGGTTAAGTAATAACTCAGTATGCATAAACACAACCCTAATAAACACCCCAGCCAATACTCTGACTACATTGGCATAATGCTGCCCTCTGTTGACTTTCCCCATGTGCATCAACTATGACTTTGTCACTGAGCTGAAAACAAGGCAGTGATTCTTAGTTTCAGACAAGTCACCTTCTTTTTCATCATTCCACTCAATGATATCGCCACAGTCTGTGTATATTTAATACTGATCCACTGTGCTCCTCATGTCCTCCCCTTCTGTGATCAGCCTCTGGTGCCCGACTCGTCTCCGCTCTCAATCTTGTTTGTGTCTTCCTCTAGATTTGCGCCAGGCGTTATGATAACCCTCAGTAATCTAAGTCACACACAGAGCAGAAAGCCTGTGTAATGGCAGCGGTAGCGGCGTAAAGCTCACACAGGGCTGCATAAGTGTGATAATGTAAGTGAGGAGCAGGCAGCCAACATATGAGCAGGGATACAGATGTCTGTCTGCAGGATTTAGACCTTTTGGTGTGCGTCTCTTCCTCCCTCTTTTGCAGCTAAAGTCCTGGTAAACAAACAGCGTTGACTTTGTTCATGCACAGACCCAAATTACAGAGAGAAGTCAGGTGGAGAACAGCTTTACTGCCACTGCCTTTAAAGTTGGGTTTGTCTTTGGATCATTCAGCTGCATGGTGGTCTGCTTCCTAAGGGACAACACAGACACTGTTCAAAGCATTGGGGTTTTAGCAGAAAGATAAGACATGTAAGACAGTGCACACATACTTTTATCTTCTAACTATAAGGGGAGCTTTTATGAGCGAGGGTAAAGATATTTAGTCCATGCATTTGTGCAAAATGATAGGCACAGAGATCAAAGGCATACATGGATAAAAGCCACCTATGGAAATGCTGTTCAATAAAAAACTTAATCCACCAATAGTGCATTTTAAAGGCCGTGTGATAATGATAGTTCAAAGCAGGAAATACAATAGCCAGTAGCTAATGCTTTCTTATAAATATGTGATCATCTCACCTCCAGTTGAAATCATTTGACAATGAGAACATGTTACCATGTCTGATGTTATCTTTGAGTTCATCAGCAGATGGATTACTGCTGACCTGATTGTCTAAGTTAAAGTATTGAATAATTAAAGAAAAAAATAGTGAAGATAAAACTAAACATTAAAAAAAAGTTTCTTATAACCTTTTCTTATAACTCATTAACCAAATTATAACTCATTAACCAAATTGAGCATGCACTGCTTGGAAAAATCTTGGCCAATACAATCAACTGAGAATTGATACTGATGTTGCTTTCTCTTTCTTTGTTTTGTTTTTGTTGTTATTGATCTTTTCCTTAACATCTCTAATGTATAAATTAATATCTACTATTTCAAAGCCTTTCAGCTCTTCATCACATTAACTTCGAGTGAAAACTGATTCAAACATATACATCTATAATGACACCATTAATATAATGCAACACATAAATATCTGTTATTATCATTGGTTAAAATACATCGTATACTGTATACACTGAACCCAGTATTGGTTGATGTTGGCAAATATTGGCTGATACTGATGTCCAGCTGATACATCACTAAAATTTATGATTTAAATATCAGAGAATATGGCCTTTTCTTTCAATTTGAGATTATCCCTGAAAATGTATGACTTAAATATAAGAGAATATCCAAGATGTATTTCTTGTCAATACCAATAGCTTTGGCCCACAATATCATCCCACCCCCACCTGCAAAAATTTGACACTGAAATTGTGTTATGCAGGTCTGATATTAACTATTGGATATTAACTATTGGCTATCTAAGTCAAGAAATAGTCTAAGAAATAAAACTAGATTACTAAACATTAAAAATATCTAAGTGGGTGGAGTTTTTGTCTTTTGTGTATATTGTGTAAATTCCGTAAAAGCTGGAAACAACATGCCTAATATTAGCCATTGATACCAGTGATTTATAAAGCATCCTGTTGGTGAAGATTCATTACATTAATAAGATGTAAGAGGTTTCTGCTCTGACTCACAGCTAAACATAGACCAGATCACACCAGGTTTAGTTGCTGTGGTGATAGATGGGAGGTTATGTGGTAATGTGGTTATGTTGTAATTACAGTGGTTAGAGAATAGGGAGGGGATCTGAGGTGCAATCAAGCACCTAAAATAATGGCAGCAAAACGTGGAAGAGGACTTGCATTTTCTTTTCGTTTGGCTTAGGCACTGAGAAAAAAACACTTAGGAGCTGCTCCTACATGTTTTAATGGAAAGAAAAACTCTGATCAAGTTGTCTGCTTATTGATCATTTTGTGTATTTTAATAGAAGAAGGTGTTCTGAATCACTGCACTCAAGGAAGAGCACCACTGGAACTGTACCACCCTCAGTGAGTGAATGAATAACACATGGTCAGGGATGTCAAGGGCACTGTGTTGTTTGTGTCTTGGAAAAGCTGCAAGAATCACAGAATCTCAACCATAACTATGAACCACTGAAGGGGGAAGAAATGCATGTCACTTTTAATTCAGTCAGATACAACAGGAACAAAAAAAAAAAAAAAAAATCTAAATATGCACAGAAACCATAGTACAAGATAAATGAACCTCATTAATAAAACTGAGTGTTGTACAGACAGCTGATGAATTGAAGGTTTGACTAAAGTAGTCATTCACCAACAACCAGATGTGATAACTGAAAGACTTTTCCAATACACCAGGGATGTCAAACATACGTCCCACAGGCCAAAACCGGTGTCAGATAGAAAAGTGACCCACACCTAATAAATCACCACATGTGTAAAAAATTTATATATATATATATATATATATATATATATATATATATAAAAACAAAGACAAAACATGTTGTGAAAAGCACACATTTATCAACATTTAATTTAAAGAAATGTCACATTGTTCAGGGATGTTCAGGTTATTCACATTTTTGGTCTGAGGACATTATGTAAATATAAACATGTTCATTAGGGATGCACCGATACCACTTTTTTCCAGACCGAGCACAAGTACTTACATTTTATTACTTGCTGATATCAAGTACCGATACAAGTACTTAATAATCCCATTCCAGTTCTTAGTTCCTTTTGTAAATGTGCTTTATTGTCGTTGTCATTAGTCTGACTGGAACAAAGTGCTTCTACTGACATTTAATGTGTTGGAATGAGTGTTTCTCAATTAATCCACCAGGAGGTGCCGCTCTTAATTAACCATACTGGACAAATACCACAAAGAAAAGTGATGTTTTTTGAGAAGAAGAAGACAGTCAGTAATAATAAACATGGAGACGACAGAGGAGGTAATACTAATGTGGATACTAATGTTGATATTGATATTGATGAGGGTAGTTGTCATAAATCTGTCAGTAGTTTTTCACTAACTCACACAGTTGCTCTTTTAACAGATCCTCTACCTCCTAGGTTCCTAGTGGTATTCTCCATCTGGGTATGTATCCCCGAACACCTGGAAAACAGATGGAATGTATCCAGAGGACGGACAGAACGCTCTGTCCGTATCTGTCTTTATCTTTAATGTTACTTGCAGTCAGCGTTACTTTTGTCACTGTCATTTATTTTGAAAAGTCTTCACACTGCTGACATTACTCCTCTGCAACGTACCTGCTGTGCTTAACTGTGAATGTCATGCTGCCATAAGTGGTATCAGTGCGACTGTATCGGTGTACTTTTACAAATAAGAGTACAGGTACACACACTGAGTTTCAGACCTGCAGAGGCGGTTTCTCATAGACTGCAAGGGAAGCACAGCTTCCCCTAAAATTACAAAAATTAAATGGTTAAATATGTATGGTTGTGTTGACATTTCATTGACTACAAATGTGTTAGAACACGTTCATCTCACACAGTCAAGATGGTTGCTTACTGGAGACAGGCAGGCCTCAGCTACATTCGCTTCTCCAGCATCTGCGCCAGCGCGGTGCGGGCTGCACTGAAGGGCTGTGTCAAAGTCGCAAAACCCAAAAGAGCAGCATGATGGGATCCTGTGATGTAGATAATCCTTTTCTAGAAGTTATGATGTCCTGATGATGTCCTGCTGTGGATAAAAGTAAAGATGGATGACATCCAGATCATCTGTGGAACTGACCAGGACCTGAATGAAATTGCTGTTATTTTTCCCTTTCATTTGTAATTAAAGTTGTATTAATGGTGGAAAAAAAAAACAAAAACAAAAAAAAAAGAACATGTTCATCTCAGAGACACGTTCGTTCAGAATCAGCTTTATCACAAATCAACGGACTCGATGTTGTTCACTTCATTCCCGTTGTGCTGTTTTCTCATATGATCTATGGTCAGTGCATTTGCCCATAGACGCTCAGTGTTCATGCACTTCAATGGGACTGAGTGGAACAGTTTTTTTCATTGCCTCAAAACTGGACGGTAAATGGATAAATGCCACGATGTTGTCTCGCCCCCGGACACTCGGCGTCGCTGGGGGTGAATGGAGCTGTGGGCGGAGCTCGGCTGGGCTGGACGCTGGGCTTCCATGTGTTGATTGGAGGATCAGTCGAAAGGCTGAATCTCGTTTGATTGACAGCTATTTTGAGATCTACTCCTTCACTTGACAGAGTTCAGTTTAATACAGTCGCGCATTCTGCTGTGAAATCGAGAGAGAAACCACTACAAAAAAATTACTTGTTCATTTCCTGATCTGTAAATAAAACACACTCAAGGTACTTCCTTGTTTCAATTTAACATAATTTCAACGTTTTCTTGTTTCAGTTACATAATTTAATCATTTCTTGTTCGAGTTTAATATTGTTTTGTAGATAGTTAAATCAGTCATACTGTTGTCACTAGTGGCAACAATTGGAGCTACACTGGCAGGTGTAGAAAGGAGCATCTGTTGTTTAAAAAGGCTCAAGTCCTTCACCCGCAACACAATGGGCCAAGGCCATCTAAGCAGCCTGGCTCTGCTGGACATTGAGAGGACACTGGTCAAGTCCCTGGAAAAGACGCCTACTTGGTACGATAAGGTCACTGACCATTTTCTTAAAAAGGAACAGAGGGCCGAATTAATGTTTAAATAACATGACAATTTTTTTTAATGTAAGCTGACAATGAGCTTCCCCTCTCTGAAAGACGAGCAGCCACCACTGCAGACCTGATACCCGATACTAGTATCTGTATCGGTGCATCCCTAATGTTCATACTGTAATTTAACTTTTTGTACTAAAACAAAGAGAAAATTTTGGAGTTTTCGTTATTTATTTTCTGTTCTGGCACACTTGAAATTCACTTGGCTGTATGTGGCCCCTGAACTAAAATGAGTTTGACCCCACTGATATATACAGTAGGTGACGTGTACATGTAGAGCAGGTGTCACCAAACCATTTTTCATAACAAAAGGAGGAAAAATATTGTATGAATATCATCTAATACATTGTTTTACTGACACGTTCATCTTCAAAACTATGCCGAAGAAGTGCACTTTATTATCTGATCCAGGTTAGGGGTCAACCTGTGATGAAATGTTGGTTTGTCATCACTGAAAAGTAATGGCAACCAGCAGCAAACTAGAGCAGCCATATGAAACACATGGTACACAAATACATGACTGTCTGTTCTGCTGTAAAAATACTGATATTGTAACATCGTATCGGCATATTTAGGCCAAAAAACAACAGATAAAAGTAAAAACAGTGAAATGTTTTTACTCACATGCATTTATGATGAACTTGTAATCTCAGAGAATAAGTGTGTGATATTCTGATATTTTGATATTGGTCAATATCTGCAAATATCAGATCTCATACTAATGTCTCGTCAATGTATCGCTGTATTCCTAAAACTTCAGGGAAGATTCTTTGTGAGTTTGAGTTTGTCCCCTCAAATATATGCATTCATTTCCAATATCCAGGTTTTTTTCTTGTAAATTAGGAATATTTATTAAGAAAATTCAGAACTAGCCTCCCCAGCTTTTAATTTTCTTTAGTTTTATGTAAAATTTCCCTAATACACAATTGTACCTTACTCCACAGAAGTCTTAAGCAGCTGTTAGCTTTGTTGTTTTTGCAGGGTTTTAATGGGAGTGTGTCTTTATTTCTAACAAGAAATATGCAGGAAACACACACATATGCATAAAGAATCACAACATAATAGCTTCTCCAGGTAACGTCAGTATTTAGTGTGACCTCTATCTGGATTCAGTAATTCTTCAATGTTCTGGGGTCGACTGTCTGGATGTTTTCTTAATAATCTTGTATTATATTACACACCTTCAGAAATTCCCAGAGGCTTCATGGTCTTTTATTCTTTTCTTTGTCCAGATGATCCCATATAACTTCTGTAATATTCTTTTTTTTTTTTTTTTTTCTGAAGTGCATTTTTCAAATACTGTTTACATATTTGCTGTGTATTCCACTTTTGCTTTTCAGAACAAAAAAAAAAAGCAAAAACATGTCTGCATTTTAGGTGTGGACAGTGTGTTTGGTAAAGGCAAGTGTCGAGAGTAGGCAGAGCTCAGCATAGTGTCAATATTCCAGCTGATGACAGCCAGAGGGATGCTGTATCTGCCTTTATCTGCTGTTTACACACGGCTTACTAATTTGATTACAGCCATTCCACATTAACCCTTCACTCTCACATTTGGCAGGTCCAGAATTACAGACTTAACTCTGCAGCCAAAACTGGCCAGAACTGAGGACAAGTCTGTGATCTGTACACACACTAATGTACACAAGAGGATTACAGCAGGATTTTCTTCATGTTTCAAGGTCCTGAGAACACCTTTTGACAAATGTAGATGTAGGAAAACTGCTAATTAAGCCCTTGTTATGAAAAAACAGAAGAGATCCAAATACACTTAATGAGTGCAGTTAACAGCAGTATACAACATGCATCATCAAAGCCTGACCTTTGTTTAGTTTTGACAAGAACATGGCTTTGAACATGATCTTATTTTCCTCTGAAACATTATGAGGTAGGTTTTGGCTCTGGCATTCTGCAGTACGCGCTGTGAGGCTCAGGATGAGGCGACATTACATCGTACAAATACCTGTGGTCACTGGTGTTGGATATGAAGGCATTTGCACCAGAGAAACAGGAGAAAGTGAACATTTTCCCTCCCTGTTTGAAGGCAGGACAGAGTTATGAATGCTGTGACGTCTGGAATCCACAGGATTATATATATACAGCCACCAAGTCGATAACAGTCAGCCAGACAACTTTTGACAGCATGAAATATAACATTAAACAGTAAATGACATTACATATGAGGACAAGGTTATGTTTGTCGCCAAAAGGGAGGTTAGTAACGTGGTAAGTCTGTGTGTTGTTATGGGATTTGTACAAGAAGGCTTAATGGGAGGCTGCCAGCATCACAGACTGCCTTCCCAGTCCCTGTCTGCCTGGTTGGAATCCAGAGAAGATTAAACTGCTGCTGATTTAATTTGAGCCTTAATTAAACCTCAGCAGCTGCCAGTAGATCCTCTGAAAAGGCTAACTGGTTGAGGGACACAGAGTTTGGATATCTGTCAGAGATAAAGAGGTCCCGAAGTCGAGAAAACATCAGGAAGAACAAGAGATTAAGACAAGGAAAGCAATAGCGGAGAAACAGAAATGTATAAATGCTAATTAGCAACAAATATGTTTAGCAAATATTAAACCATCAGTTTTCAGCTTAAAAATGAAAAGCTCGCAGAAGCATTTTTAAGGGATAAAATCAAGGTGAATAATTAACATAAACGTTATTTATAAATAATCTCTCTCCAGTGTTAGTTGCTGTCTTTTTATGAGTTAATGAACTCTTCAGGAAGGGCTGATGGGAAGGCAGTCGTGAGAAAAATAAAAATACCAATGGGCTTATAACAGGGTATCCCCAGAGCTTTAAAAAGTCTGATATTTGAAATTATCACCTTAATCATACTTAAAATTGGTAAAGGTCAGAAAAATCACACAGACACAATAAATGATATTGCTATATTTGCTTTGGAAATGTTTAGAAAGAATTTGTCAAATTTGTAATTAGCATTTTAGTATTTTATCATAATGGAAATGAGAATGAATGAAGCCTCCAACAGTCATTCATGGGAGGAGGGGTTCAAGTATGAATGTCAGTGGCACATTAGTCATGGAGAAATGGAAATGGAATGTCAGCTGGACTGAAACATGGTTAAGACTGGAGGTCCACTGAACTGTTTTTTTTTTTTTTTTTGGTGACTGTAAGGTGTTAAATTTGATCAATGACACCTTGAAAAACATCTTAAGTCTTAAATTCATCCACCTCTTGTGGTTGTTTCATAACCTTCCAGTTGTATATACCAAGGTTATTATCGTTAATGAAAACTAACAAAAGGACGAAAACTAGAATTGAAAAAACATTTTCGTTAACTGAAATAAATAATAGCTATAATTAAAAGAAAAAAAAGTAGCTGAAACTGTATTGTGTACTTATAAAACTAACTATAATGTATAAAAATTATGGATAAAATTCCCTTCATTTTCGTTTTTGTCAGTGTAGGATTGATATGAAAATGATTTATTTCCCTCCAGCAATTTTAGCTGTTGGCACCATACGGCACTTCATGATCCATCACTTGGTTTAAAGTAGTCTTCTGGTCCCCACTATACCTGGAAACATGGAAACTAAAGCAGCAGAGTCCTGTACGGGATTTATGTGAATACGACAGCAAAGAAGAAAATAGATATGAAAAAACTAAAACTAATACTAAAACTAAACTAAAATAAACTAAAACAAAGCATTTGGAAAAAAACAAAAACTAATGAAAACTAACTAACAAACCTGCTCTAAAAACAAATTAAAACTAACTGAATTAGAGAAAAAAAAGTCAAAACTAAATAAAACTAAACTATAATGAAAAATCCAAAACTATTATGACCTTGGTATGGACAAGTGTATGTGAAAAGGGACATTAAATAGATTCCAAATTAAGAAGAAGGCAGTGGAAGATGGAGCAGAAAAAAAAATGCTCTGGACTTAAACACCGGAGCAGTGTTTGTGTCATATCTCAGACTGAAAGTAAATGCTATTTTTATTTAAGTAACGTCCATCATGTACATCAAGTTTCTATTTTTAGTCCGCACTTGATCATTTCCTATCCTAAACTGAATGAATGGCTAAAGGTTAACCTCTGTCATGGGCCAGCCTTTCTTTTTCTTAGTTTCTTTTCTAGATGTTCTAATTCTAGAGTCTGCAGGTGCTCTGTCTCCTACAATCACCTGGGGTGTGGCTATAAAGCCTGAGAGGCATTCAGCCCTTTTCTCTTCCCTGCTCATTTTAGGCTATGCTGCTGCACAGCCCAGACCTTCTGTTCCTTTGTGTTTTGAGTCGTTTGTCATCTGGCCAGGAATGGTTTCAGTTTTGGTTCTTGTCTTTTGTTTGGATTATTTGGGCTTTCTTTTATCACTTATAATAAATTTTGGTTAACCATACTTGTTGTGTTTGGTGTTTTTGTTATGGCTAAGACCCAGGTCATGACACTTCTTTTATTGTCATCCAGGGGAAATTCAGTCTCTGCATTTTACCCGTTCTATTACACACACAGTACCTAGCATTAGCAGTTGGCATTAGCACGTAGCACACAGTAGGAGCAGTGAGCAGCCCCTGAAGGTAATCAGGACCAACTCCAGGTATCTGCAGGGGATACTGGAGGGCCCATTTTTATTTATTTACATTGATTTTGACTCCCTGCAGCTTTAAACTTTAATTAAAACCAAAGACCATCCATCCATTTTCTGAACCACTTAGTCCTGGTGAGGGTTGTGAATGTGCTGGAGCCTATGTGTGAAGGAGGGGCACACCCTGGATGTGTCCCAAGTTCACCAGAGGGCTGACATATAGAGGCGAACAACCATTCACTCTCACATTTACGCCTTCAGAAGCCTTTAGATTGACCAGTTAACCTATTAATGCATGTCTTTGGATGGTGGGAGGAAACCGGAGAGAACCTACGCAGACACATATGCATAAAAACTAGCTATGAATATAAAATGGTACTTAATGTATTCATTGGAATACATTTCTGATTTCTGCCATTGACACAGTTCAGATCTCTAATGTTACTATTCATGTTTATTTCCAATTTTATTTATTTTTACTCTGCCCCCTGAAGGGGAGGCAAGGGGTATTGTTTTTGTTTTGTTTTGTTTTGTTTGTTTGTTTGTTAACACTTCAGCAGCAAAATTAGTGGTTCAGTTCATACCAAATTGGGTTTATAGATTGCCAGTGACCCAGAATAGATGTCATTACATTTTGGGACAAGTAGGCCAAAGTTCAAATTTTTTTATGATTTTTTAAAAATATCTTTTTTTCCCCATTTGCTTATAATGGGTGAAATTTCAAATGTCTGTAGCAGCAAAACTATTAGTTGAATTTATACCAAATTGGGTTTATAGATTACCAGTGACCCAGAATAGGTGTCATTACCTTTTGGGAAAAGTAGGTCAAAGTTTCAATTTTTTATGATATTTTAAATATATATATATTTTTTTCCCCATTTGCTTATAATGGGTGAAATTTCGAAGGTCTGTAGCAGCAAAACTATTGGTTGAATTTATACCAAATTGGGTTTATAGATTACCAGTGACCCAGAATAGATGTCTTTACATTTTGGGAAAAGTAGGGCAAAGTTCAAAATTTTTAATGATTTTTTAAATATATTTTTTCCCCATTTGCTTATAATTGGCGAAATTTGAAATGTCTGTAGCAGCAAAACTATTGGTTGAATTCATGCCAAATTGTGTTTATTGATTGCCAGTATAGATGTCATTACATTTCGGGATAAGTAGGTCAAAGTTTCAATTTTTTAAATTAATTTTTACAATCTTTTTTCCCCCATTTACTTATAATGGACAAAAATTCACATGTGTAGCAGCAAAACTATTGGTTGAATTCATACTGGCACCACTTGTTTTATAGTTGAAACTGAATTGTACCCCATTGTAGGACTAATTTGAGGAGCATACTTTTCCAAATTTAGAAACTTCCTGTCATCCAGTTTTCAATGGTGACACAATTACTTCAAACTGAAAAATGATAGGGTGGACTGCATGTGCAATAAAGTGTGGAAAAACTGCTAAAAATAAAAAATGGTCATGTTTTGCTTAATGTTTTGTCTAATATGATGCAGCTTTTCCTGCTTCATGTGATGATCCATCATTTCTTTTTTAGAACTAGACAAACTAAATAGAGGGAAGGGGTTTTATGATTTTTTTTTTTTTTTTTACATAACTATAGGAGATGGACATGGGGGTTGTACATAATGTATGAATGATGAGAAGGAGGGCATGAGAGTTGGAACAGAGAATAGACCAGAGATGTTCCCATAATCTGAAAGAAATGAAAGGAAGTTCAGAGGGTAACTTTGGGCAGAGAAAAGCAAGTAAAAGCAGAGAATAGGAGAATACTGTGGTTTCTATTGGACTTTTGTGCTGTGATGGTGTTTGTGTGTTTTAGTTATAAGATGTGGGTGTCCTACCGCCCACAAAGTTACTTAGTTGTTCAGTTCTGCATTTCATCATGCTGCTGCCGACTACATTCACAGCAGGCGAGTAGTTGCAATTTGCGATAATCCCCGTCTCCGGTGGCGTTATCAGCCCCCTGGTCATTTGATATGTCTTTCAGGCATGTTAGAACGTAGGGAGATTATTTCTGAAGCTTTGCCAAAACATCATTGAGGACGGAGATTGTTTTCACAGTAAAATGTGGTTTTATATTGAAAACATAAGAGCATGAATGTGGCTTGAGTACAACCAAAGAATGTAATACGGAAGGTTTTGTTTTCCTGTTGAGCTTTTTATTATTTAACATTTTTCTGTAGTATATATTAAAAAAAAAAATCATAGTTCTTTCATTTGGCAAAATCTCTTGGGGGTTACATATTATATTTGTTGGGAAACCCTGTAACACCCAGTCGTTCCCTTCATCCTGTCAGTGTTTACGACCAGGACATTTAACACTGGCCGCTGCTAATTGGGAGTTTGTCTCAAAATAGCTCAAATCAACAAGAAAACAAAGAAATATAATACTGCCTTTATTCTGTTCAGTGGAGTCTTTGTGTGGCAGCTGTTTGTTGTCAACACTTAGCCTAACAGACTGAAGGCCACCCACAGACGGGGATAATGAGTTTCTGCATTGCTACCGAAGTAGACGGAGGAAACTGTCAACTTTCAGATCAGTGGGCAACGACTTTATTCAGCTCTGCTTTCATTTGTCTTCGCAATGTTTCTCTACAAAAAAAAAAAATCTTGTGTGACAAAAAGCATTTGTGATTATAATGAGTATATCATGTGTTTGGAAATGTTATATTTTAATATGCATTTAGGTAAAAGACTGGTCTAGTTGTTCAACTCTGCTGTGCTTCTGTTGGTCTGTTTGAGCACCAGCATAAATTTTAATTATAACACAACTGAATTAGTAGAAATTGGGTGTTATTAGTGTATAAATGTGTGTTAAAAATGGAATGTGTTTACTGAATTACAATACACAAGACTAGAGAGAGGGGGAGTGGTGTTTATTGCAGATTCATTCAAAGTATGACTCAGTTCTGTAAGTAGTGTTTCCAGAGATGTGTTATTTGTTTGAGGTTATATATATATGTGTATATACAGTACAGGCCAAAAGTTTGGACACACCTTCTCATTCTTTGCATTTTCTTTATTTTCATGACTATTTACATTGTAGATTCTCACTGAAGGCATCAAAACTATGAATGAACACATGTGGAATTATGTACTTAACAAAAAAGTGTGAAATAACTGAAAACATCTCTTATATTCTAGTTTCTTCAAAGTAGCCACCCTTAGCTCTGATGACTGCTTTGCACATTCTTGCCATTCTCTTGATGAGCATCAAGAGGTAGTCACCTGAAATGGTTTCCTAACAGTCTTGAAGAAGTTCCCAGAGATGCTTAGCACTTGTTGGCCCTTTTGCCTTCACTCTGCGGTCCAGCTCACCCCAAACCATCTCGATTGGGTTCAGGTCCGGTGACTGTGGAGGCCAGGTCATCTGGCGCAGCACTCCATCACTCTCCTTCTTGGTCAAATATCCCTCACACAGCCTGGAGGTGTGTTTGGGGTCATTGTCCTGTTGAAACATAAATGATGGTCCAACTAAACACAAACCGGATGGAATGGCATGTCACTTCAGGATGCTGTGGTAGCCATGCTGATTCAGGTTCGCTTCAATCTTGAATAAATCCCCAACAGCGTCACCAGTAAAGCACCCCCACACCATCACACCTCCCCCTCCATGCTTCACGGTGGGAACCAGGCATGTAGCATCCATCCGTTCACCTTTTCTGCGTCGCACAAAGACACGGCGGTTGGATCCAAAGATCTCAAATTTGGACTCATCAGACCAAAGCACAGATTTCCACTGGTCTAATGTCCATTCCTTGGGTTTCTTGGCCCAAATAAATCTCTTCTGTTTGTTGCCTCTCCTTAGCAGTGGTTTCCTAGCAGCTATTTGACCATGAAGGCCTGATTCACGCAGTCTCCTCTTAACAGTTGTTGTAGAGATGTGTCTGCTGCTAGAGCTCTGTGTGGTATTCATCTGGTCTCTAATCTGAGCTGCTGTTAATTTGCGATTTCTGAGGCTGGTGACTCAGATGAACTTATCTTCAGCATCAGAGGTGACTCTTGGTCTTCCTTTCCTAGGGCGGTCCTCATGTGAGCCAGTTTCGTTGGAGCGCTTGATGGTTTTTGCGACTGCACTTGGGGACACATTCAAAGTTTTTGAAATTTTCTAGACTGACTGACCTTCATTTCTTAAAGTAATGATAGCCACTCGTTTGTCTTTACTTAGCTGATTGGTTCTCGCCATAATATGTATTCTAACAGTTGTCCAATAGGGCTGTCAGCTGTGCATCAACCTGACTTCTGCACAACACAACTGATGGTCCCAACCCCATCAATAAGGCAAGAAATTCCACTAAGTAACCCTGACAAGGCACAGCTATGAAGTGAAAACCATTTCAGGTGACTACCTCTTGATGCTCATCAAGAGAATGCCAAGGGTGTGCAAGGCAGTCATCAGAGCAAATGGTGGCTACTTTGAAGAAACTAGAATATAAGAGATGTTTTCAGTTATTTCACACTTTTTTGTTAAGTACATAATTCCACATGTGTTCATTCATAGTTTTGATGCCTTCAGTGAGAATCTACAATGTAAATAGTCATGAAAATAAAGAAAATGCGAAGAATGAGAAGGTGTGTCCAAACTTTTGGCCTGTACTGTATATATACATATATATATATATATATATATATATATATATATATATATATATATATATATATATATATATATATAGATTTTTTTTTTTATTTGCATCTTGATTGATGAACATACTTCATGGCTATATTTAACCTTGGATATGTCAACAGTGTTATTCCACAAATTAAACCCATTAGTTGATCTAAAGCTGTGTTTTGTACACAGTGGCAGCTAACCAGGTCTTTACACCCAAGGGCATGCACAAAACGTGTGTAATGTTATATAATGTAAATGTACATTTATGGTAAATTTTAGATGTCAGAATGGATGTTGTTGGGTGTTATGAAGAAAACTGCATTCATTTCCTGTGTTTTTCCAAAATGATCATGTATTTTTAACACAATATGTATGTTATCTGTTAATTGCAAGATTTAACACTGGTTTCACATCAGAATTTACACTATAGGTTTGGAATTCCGTTAGTTTTTTGGATTTATTGACATGACTCGGAGAGAGGTGCTTTATAAAGCAAGCTAAAGCAAAGTCACTATTTTATTTTTTTTGAGGTCTTGTATTATTAATGTTAAAGTTTGTGTTTTACACTTGACACATCTAAAAGGACGTGTATTTTTCTTGCTAACCAAGCAAGCAAACGCAAACCAAAATCAGTCACAATATTATCAATACAAAAATCTCATTTTTTTTCCAGAAAATCATGCAACTCTAGTGTTATAAATACGCATTTAGCAAAAAATTGCATTACACATTAGTATATAGTGAAATATTAAGGTTTCAGCGATAGGATGGATAAATAGATGGATGGATATTAGGATTTATGGATGGATTTATTTTCCTTATAAAACCAGTCCCTAATGATGGTACAACATACTACCCTCTACTTTGCTGTATTTAGTTCAATATTTGTTTCATCGTCTTGGAAACATTCTAGAATTCTGTGACACGCTGGAATATAAACATGTGCCTTTGCTCTGATAAAAAACTCAGCTTCCTGATGTGCTGACCTGCTGTTCCAGAATCGTCCTGTTTTTTGATGCTGGCTCTGAATCGGCCTCTGCAGTTCACAAGTGGTGGTTTTCTTCAGATGAATCGGCAGCTCTGTATGACCTCCTCCCTCTTTGTTTGCTTTGGTTCAGATTATTGCATTTTATTGCTGTTTCCTCACAGTGTGTTATGTGTTTACTGATGGCTTGGATACAGTTGAGGTTCATCAAGTTTGTCTTTTCTTTCAGTTTGTCTCTACAGAGACATGTAGGGTTCATATGGGGAACAGACTGTTGTGACTGTGTGCAGGGGGGTAAATGTTTTTCATGTGATTGTGTAATATTTTATTGAAATATGTGAAAATTTGCATTGAGGCACATATAAGAATTCTTGTGGGAGTTTAGTTTTAACATGAGAACTTAACAGTAAAAATAAAACAGAGCATAAAATGGCAAAATGACCATAGCACAGTTTACCCTCTGGTTTATCCATCATTTTCACATACATAAATTTTGGACTCGCAATCAAATACACATTTTTAGTTTGACATCATGACTTAACAGCAGAAGAAAAACACTTTACGTAGCCTCTTAAGCCCAGAGGCCTCCTGTACCGGGGGCAGCCACAGTTCCATCTGTGTTGCCATGGTAATGGTACGTGATGCTTGTAGCAATATGCACATGCTATGCATCCACATACCCAGAAAAACGTCAGCTTAAAGCGCAATGAACACAACTCAAACAACAAGCACTTATATGGGCAAATACTGAAACAAGCAAACAGTGCGAGACCAATGATGTCTTGAATAATTTCATAGAACGGAAGATCAATGTGACAAACTTCGCAGTACGAAGCTAACACTAAGGTCCAACAGTCCAAGTATTATTTTTCTACTGCTAAAACTCACTGCACAAGGCAAAGAAGAGCAGGTATAGATGAATTAAACAGATTTTGTGTTACCTTTGATTTTAGAAGAAAATCTTTATTTGTCATTATTTTACATGCAGACTCACAACACACTGAAATTGGTCCGCTGCTTTCAACCCATCATTAGTGAAGGAACTGGACTAATAGATTTGCTCAATCTAAAGTTGCATTAGTTAATTGAAATGATCAAATGTGTAGTTGGACTTTAATGTTAAATGAAAAGATATATATACTTAGTGCCATTAAAAACGCACAGGTCAAAATAATATATATATTTGGAGATATATTAAATTAATTGGTTTGGGGTTACCTTCATATTAAAAAGGGAAGCACTGGCCATTAGAGAATGAATTGTGGACGAATTGTGATCAACTTAACACATTTATTCAGTGCACTGAATACTGGAGCTGGGTAAAAAAAATCAATTTGATCGATCTTAGATTGATTTTGTTTTGATTTTGCATAATCAATTAATAGTCGATGAGACTGATTTTTCAGAGCAGGACCGCGAGTACATGATTCAGGTACCGCCAATGTGGAAGTGCGGCCGGCTCCGTCTTGCGGACCCCTGGGGAAGACGGGGCATCTAAATCTCGCTCGCAATGGTTCTGGCACAGGAGGGATGTGGAGGGAGGGTGGGGAAAACCCCTCCATGGGAGGTCCTCCCAGCCTCAAACTTGAATCCACAATGAGGATGAACTGGCCATTCGAAGGTTCTCTGAGGCGAGTCGCAAAAGCCAGCCATTCTAGGAATATTAACTTGGATCCACACTCAGCCATAGCCGATAGTATAGATGATAGTAGAGGCCACCAGCCATAAAACAGAATAAAGATGTCAAAGAAGTCCGTTCTGAGCCACTGTAGAAACATGGGAATGTTTCTGTCCGGTTCATTATTTAAGAGCAGATTTACCTATTTACTGCTGAAATGTCATATTTATTTCCTTTCTAATGTCAATATTAATACCAGTATTAATGTGTTGCACGGCTGTGGTAGTCAAATAATCAGGTTACAACTCAAAATTGTACTTTGATATCACTAAATGAATCTGAATCAATCAATTAATACTGAATCGAATCGATATTGGATTGAATCGAATTTGATCATGATTAATCAATTCAGAACTTTATAAATCAAAATCAAATCAATTATGGAAATTGGCCATGATACCCAGCCCTACTGAATACAGTTACTCAGAAATTGGATGTGTCATCATTCTGTATCAGGTGTGTCCACCTCTGGCTTCCAAACAAGCAGTGCAGCGACGACGCATGGAACTGACAAGTCTCATGATCCTGTTCTGAGGGATCCGATCTGGCGCTGATCTGACACTCAGATGACTGATTGTACTGTGATGACAGCGCATACAGCAAGTGACTTCACCACGGCTCAGACCTGCTCATAATAAGCCAATGGCATGTTCTCTCAGTTGTATTGTACGCCGTGGCATTTTGAGCTGGCAAAAACATTTCAGCGTTTTCTTTGCTGCCTTTATATCAGCTATTGACCACACCTACAGTTACCAGTCAAGTGTGAATCTGCGCAAGGGATTTGACTCAATGTCCGACATTAAGGGATTAGTCCAAACGCAGACATCACACGTGTCAGGAATGAAAAAAATGCAGCTGTTAACTAACTGTGCTACTTATCTCATGAGCAACATATACGAAATAGGCACCTGAGGAAATCATTTTCTGGAAATGACACCACGTTTGGACCATGCCTTCACAGACTGAGACATTACACCACATTGTGAACTGAATTCAGAGTCAGTTATGTTGACATTATGCAGCGTTAATTGTAAGTAAATGACAGACAGGTGATGCAGCTGTCACACAGGTTATATTTAACTGACATTTATTAAAAGTCACATCTCTGGGGAGAAGATGCCTTATGTTGTCAAATGCCTGTTGTCTTGGCTCTTCTGTCCTCGGGTTCTCCACCCACATCTCCAGTGGGAGGGTGGAGGAGGTGAGGAACTACAACTTCAGATCTGAGAAGAGGTGCATGAGTGAGAAGAGGCTGCTGGGCTGAAGCTGACTCTCCCATCTGAACAAAGAACTATTTGATCTTTAAGGGAGCATGACAAAGACTGTCTAGTGGTGATTTCTACATGATTTTGTGCTTGCTGCTAAAAATTAAAGACCATGTCTTTCTGCTGAATTTGTGTTTGAAGAGTTAACATTTGTGCCCAGTCCTAATAGATACTAATTCCTTAATGGATTTGGCAGCTGTGCTCAAAAACACATTAGCTATAGTGAGCTAATGTCATGTTATTTTGAATGGCATTAAGTGAATCTGAACTTTTGAAATAATTTGTGTTTTGAGAAATGGGTTTGGAGTGAATAAACCATGCTATATAGTGTGGTCAGAAGGTGACACTATGAGCTACATTACCATAACTGAAATAAACAGAGTAGAGGAGGTGGAGAATTATGCTGTTGTGCACAATAACTTTTTTTAAAGCAAAAACTACAAAATGTGTTGTAATACCTTTTTTTTTTTTTTTTTTTTTTTTTTACTTTTGCCATTTCCATACATGTTCTTTATTGCGATACTTGAAAAATTGCTTAAAATGTGTTTGTGGAAACATGGCTACTGGCCTGTTTCTGTGAGAAATGACAAGTCGAAGGGATGATTGTTGAAGTGACTAACGTGTGTCCATTTGGTTTGTGAGAGGCTGCATTTGGCAGCGTAAAAAAATAAAACTAAGCTTTATGGAATCAACAGCATGTGAAGTTACACAATGTTTGTATAAAAGAAGATGAAAGATCTGGAGAGAAAATCATTTATGCCTATCTCCACAGTGTAAATGTGGTTTCATATAATGTCTGCTCACACAACACAGACAATAAAGTGCAGACTGACTGCTGGTTTATATTCACTTACCATCTCTTTGAAGTGGGAAATCTGCCCTGGGGAGTTCTGCTTGACCTCCTCGGCTCTCGTAGCTGTTGTAACAAGCTGTGCTGTCGGCCCCGCCTGCTTCACTCCACAAAAAAATCCTAATTGAGAGGGAAACACACACACACACCTCCTATTGTGCAAGGATACTTTGTGGTAAAGCCTGGAGGAACCGGCCTGGGACAATTCAGTGCTGGAGCTTTTGAGTGGAATGCTGAAGGGAAATGTGATTATTATAATGATAGATGATGAACATGACAACATGGTGACAACAAGTCAGAAGCATCAAAGCCAGCCGCTGAACTCTGTGTGTTTCAGGGGTGAGTGTTGTAGAGATGTCTTTGTAGGGCTGTGAGTTCTCTAAGATCAGGATACTTTAAAGAGCTCTGTTTGTTCAGACAGAAACCTTTGAAAATCTTCGTGTGAAATCTTACAGCCAGAATTATTGCAATATGTTTACATCTCAGCTCTTGAACTATATTAAAAACAGACTTTATGCTACACTCTTTTCTGACAGCTTGGGTGTTAATATTCAAGAGTTCTGACAAGGAACAACTAACAGACAAATGCTTTAAATGTTATATAGCTTGAAGCCAGAGTGCAGCGTAAGGCATATTGTTTGCAGAAATCAGCCATAAAGTGACGACTGCCGAACAGAAAATGACCCACCATTTATTGAGAATATGAGACTTTCTGTTGCCATTTATTGTTTCATTTCACCATGGTTATAGGGCTATGTATTACCAAAGACCTGCAATTTATGCATAAATCTGATGCATAAACCTCTAATCTGACATTTATGCATACAAGGTCACAGTAAAAGGCATTCCACAGACAAGAAAAACAGTGGTATCAGTCTGATTCTGCAGCATCAGACATCTGTAGGGAGCTGGCACCTTTTCATCCTAATCAAGTTCTGTCTAATTTTAGTTTCTAGGTGAGAGCCCCTGCTGTATGTGCATGATAAGGCTATTTCTACAAAGGTTTGGCCACAGTTGAACCCATTCTAGCTCCTCATTAATAAAATACAGCCCTGTTGTGCATTGAAACAGAGGTCTGCAGGATGCTCGACAACTTTTAACTCACACTGATGCTGCATCAACTGGAAAGCTTCTGTTTGTACAGTTTAAATACAGTGAAATTAACTTTTTACTCAGAGGATCCAAATGTCTGCATGTTTTGGAGGATTTTACTAGTTAATTGTGCTAAAAATCATTAGCCAGTAAGACATGATAGAGTAGACTTTGCTGGTTACTTGCATGAGCTCTGTATGCTTACTCTTTAATACAGTTGGGTACCAAAATTGGGTGCAAATATAGTACTGGTTTTTGTATTATATATACCAACTAATGAAAGCTTAGAGTTTTGTGTCATTAATATGGTTCACATGACATCTTTAAGAACAACTTTGTTTAATACTGAAGTCATAAAATTATATATACAAGTCATTTTGGCCAGTACATCAAAAATTGTATATAAGTATACCCTAAACTGTTTGGTTTCTTGTTCTTTGAAGATATCGACCGTTTTGTGCTTTTATAAAAAATGATTCAGGCTATTTTCAGCCAATGGTGTAATTTTGTAAGTAAGGGAAAATAATTACTTTCCAGAGTTGTAAAACCCTGTCTTGGCATTTAAGGGTGAAGAAACACTAACCCGACTGCCGATCTTCACCAGAAAAGGTAGCCTGACTGATCAGTCGGCTCTCGTCTCCCCAACATGCTCAAAAAAGTGTGAAGAACACACCAAATCGACTGACGACTTCAGTGTACGTTCTGCGCTTGCACGAGATATAAAACCGAAAATGATGGAACATCTCTCTAGACCAAAACACAGAGCTTGCTATCGTCAGTCATTGTTGTCAGCAGTTTTGAGTAGTTAAGAAGGTTTGTTGTTGTACTATTTGAACGGATGGCTAGTAGTAAGAAGATAGTGGCGTTGTCATCTCTCGGGCTTCTTCTTGTGGAAGAAGAAAGATGTCGCAGGCAAAAACTAAGGAGAAATCGCACTATGCTAACAATGCTAACAGTGTTCACTTCATGGAATGAATGAAGTCCATAGTCAATACTGACTGGCACTCATTCAGATACGATATGAGCAGTTCATGGCCTATTTTAGAAGACAATGATAGTGTGAAGTACCTTGGCACAGCTGCATTCACATGGAAACTGCTCGTTCACTGATTCACTAGTCAAGGGCAATCCCTCCACCAATCAGATTGGTCCGACTGAACGACTGATAGTGGCCGATTGCATATGTTGAATCAGCCAAAAAGAATGTCGACAGCCTGAACGGCAGCCAATCGCATGGAACACACCAAACAGACTCATGTCACCAACCTCGCCAGACTGCCTGATGACGTCCGACTGCTGAAAATTGGGTTGGTGTGTCTTCGCTTTAAGAGACACTGTGTCCAGATGTGTTCAGACATTACGAAGTAAATGCTCATATCTTGTCACTTGCGTGAACCCAGACATATGGCACACCTGACCCAAAAAGGAAGGCTTACATACATGTTTACAACACATACTTAACATTTATGTTCACTACCATGTTTCATGACAGCAGAAAAACCCCAAAGCTGTGTTTTATTTTACAGCATCATGTGATTATTTGCTCAAACTGAAACACTGAACATAAGAGCAACATTCTAAAATAGTCAACTGTATTTCATGTGTCAGCATTAAAAGAAGTAACTGCAGCGACACCTCTACTGTAAAAATTGTTGATCTGTAAGAGACCTTTCTTTCATGAATAACTGACCCCAAGAGGTCATCATTATGGTTATCTTCTGCTGAATGGTAATGTGATGTAAAATCAAGTCCATGCAAACTCCATCTGCATATTTTCACCCTGGAAAATGAAAATGAATTCATTTGCTCCCTGTGTGCATTGATCCTCTGAGATTTCATCTAAAATAGAGGTCAGCTGTCGCAAATACAGACACGGCACTGGGCACAATCAAATATTTGACTCATTCACAGGGTAATCAAGGATAAGTGCTGGGAGCAAAAGCAACACAACGCTAAAAGCCTCAGCCTTCATTATACGACAAGAAAAGAATGAAGTGAAACCGATGCTCTGTGAAACAAAAGAACAAACATCAGACATCTCCTCCAGCAGCAAACACAAAAATCACTTTTCCCAGTTGGATTAAAATGCTTGCATGGTTAAATCCAAATCCAATTACAGTGGATTCAACACCAGTCTATGTACAAGTATTCACGCTGCAGCCTGTATTGTCCATCAGGAACATGAAGGTTGTTAGCGCTCAATGCCCTGCAGTCATGCTTCAAAGCAAAGCAACAGTTTCACAAAACATACACAGCGTATTAAAACAAGATGGCACTTAGGACATTATTCATCATTATCCGTCTACAAACGTGTTAGGGTCAGTTTTTTTTCCTGATCCTGAGCAGTGGTGGGGATGGTTTTGTGTCTAACAAAGCATTTCCATTACTATTAATCATTATACGTCTCAAATATGACTTGCAATTTAACATATGCAAATAATGTCCAAAATGTATAATCAAATCGAATTGAAACGAATAGAATAATAGACATCATGTTCACAAACAAACAAGCAACATTTACTGCACACCATGAACACATCCTAGTCACACAAAATATTAACTAGATATGAACAGGATGTGCAAATGCTGAGAAATTAATGCACGTCAGTCACTACTAATGAGTGTAGTAGTGTGGTAAAAATGTCAATATTAATATTTTGACTCAAAAATATGTTTAATTTTGAGTGTTTAGTGTTTTACCTGCTCTGGTACTTTTTGGTCTTTTCCTAATACTTCAGTTGATGACAGATGTTGCATTTACAGTAAAAGGTATAACAATACAGGGATTATCTTATCTTGTCTTATCTTGTCTTGTCTTATTTTGTCTTATATTATTTTATCTTATCTTATCTTATTACAGTTCATTATACTGTGATACTATAAGCAAGCTGGTGAATTGCAGTTTTTTTAAACTAATTTTAATAAATATGCATTACTACACATAAAATGAATGCTTGTTGCAGTTGCTATCATGAGGAAGCAACAGAATCTAATGCCATGTCTCCACTAATGTTGACATTATTCCAAACAGGTGTTTTCCTACACTATCTATTAAAAAAATCCATCCACATGACTTTAATTTTACAAACTATTGCATCCTTTCTATTGGACTTTTAACTGTGGACACTGTGGATAATACTGAATAGAGCAGACACAGAGGTTTTAGTTAAATTCTAAACTTAATTTAATTTACATAAAGTGTATTTTTACACCAGTCCATGTCTGATCCAACCTGTCTCCTGTGCTGACCTAATCTTCTGTAGTAATTCACTGAATTATGGTTGTTGGTCTGTTTTTTTCAGCACTGTGATGTAACTGTACTATAGGCTCCATCCCCCCTCAACCATCCAGAGGATTAAGCAGTTCAGAAAATGAATGAATGAATGAATGAATGACCTATATTTAATGCTTCAGGTACAGGTTCATTACACAAAGCTACAATAGGCACAAGAATATTCAAGGTCAAATTTATTTCTATAGCATGTTTAAAACAATGCAAGCTGCCCAAAGTGATGTACAGAAATATAAATAAAATACATAAATACATAAAAGTAAAAAGTCTATTTTGTAAAATGTCCATGTTAGAGTTTACAGGTCACAAGTTAATAAGTTAAGTATGATCTATAAGTCAATGAATCTGAGTAAAAACAAATAAAAGTGATAACAAATCCATAGTTGAAAGACTTTTCCAGGTCCATATTTTCTGTCTTGGATTCTACTACAATAGATTTAAGTGATTTACTTTATAAATAGCTTATATCATTTTATAATTTACAAGTATAAGGTCTAAAAACAAAAAAAAAAAAAAAACCTTTTCTTTTCATTAAGAATTGAATGCAAAATCCTGAAAGTGAAACAGTATTAAAATATAATTAAATTGTAATCACTAAAAGTACAGTTAATCTGTAGCTGAGGTAACGTTGTGAAGTGGCGTAGCTCAACACCAGCACTGACTTCACTTGCCTCAATTAATATTCGATGACTGTGGCAGAAAACACCTGGTCAGGCCTGAAGACAGCCACCACACATTCATTAAATCTTAACCATCTGCCATGACTTTGTTTATCCCTGGTGTGTGAGCATGTTCAGAAGTGTGTTTAGCTTTTTGTGCCTATGTGATCGTTCACTCAGAGAAATGGAGGGAGATGGAACTGGAGATGGAGAAGCAGAGGGGGACGTTCAAGGGACTGTATTTGTTTTCTCGGCTCAGTGGAGCATCTGCTCCTTGTTCCTCCCAGACGTGGCTAATTAGCAACAGTGGAGACGTAGTGTACACACTGCAGCGCTCAAGGATTTATCTCCTGCCTGTCATATCTACTCTTTGCACTTCCTCACTCTGAGACTGAACTTCCGCCTATATTTTAGGCTGAAATCAGCATTTTATGGGAGGTCTTGAAGACAAGAAAAGATTGTATTGCCATATGTTTGGAAACTTTTATGAAGTATTAAGCTCCTTTAATAATATATATTTATATTAGATACACTAATAATAATACACACAATATTTATATTAGATACACTTAAAATCAGAAGGGGTGTAATTCTGTATATGCCAGTAAAGTGAAATACTTTACTTATTTGAGCATTTTCTCAATCTTAGAATTAAAACATTACATTGATCAATAAGTCAGATAATTAAAAAAAAGGAGATCAACAAACCAGCAATCCAAAATTTTAGATCTTTTGTCAAATATGTTATTAATTACTGCAAACTGTTTTATTGTCACTGTTAGTTTATCTTTGGGAATTTTATGGGATGACATCAGAAACTTGAAGACATTACATCACTGGCTCACTGTCATTTTTTTTTCTTTTTTATTTCACATAACACAAACTTTTCAAGATGTTCATCAGATTCGGAACTTTTAACACTGTAGTTATCAAATACACCTCTGACTCTGGGGAAAGTGATGGCAAAACACAACTGAAGATCACTGGCTCAGGAAACATGAAGTGCCAGACAATTATCACTTAAAGACAACACTCCTTAAAAAAAACTCAACAAAGGAGTGAAAATAGACTCCTCTGTCACCCTTTGCGCTAATTAATGCCTCACAGTCTTCGTTAGTCTGAAAAACCACAGTTGGATATATCACTTCCTACTGCGGATAATTACACAGTCACACAATTGAAATGTTCAGAAGATCCAGTAATTATTTTAGAAGGAATTATTGCCCAACTCAGGAATGCAATATCTTATAATATCCTACATATGACTCTTAGTTTGCGCATTACATGTATTGAAAAATACAATATGTACCGTAATTTCCGGTCTGTAAGCCGCTACTTTTATCCACACACTGTGAACCCGCGGCTCTAAAATGATGCAGCTAATTTATGTTTTCTGGGCTAATGATCAATCCGGCTGACGAAGAAGGAAATAGAGCTGCTGCATGTAAACTTGGCATCAGTGAAGCGATGGTGAGACGTTGTAGACAGGGTGAGTGTGGCCTTTAGTCAGGTGTGGCTTATAGTCTGGAAAGTACGGTAATATAGATTTCTGAGCGATTTAGTGATTACGAACACCTACTACGTCCATTGTGGTATGCATACGTGACATTCCTGTTGTTAGTGTTGAGTACATGTGTTGTATATGTATGTTTGTGTGTTTATGCATAAACGATGTGGCCCCTGCAGTCCTTGAGGAGCTAATGAGGGTTTTTTTTCTCGGCTCTGGGTCACACTAGTAAGATCTTGAGCCAGAAATAGCATGTATGCCATTAGTATGCTAATACAGTCGACAGGGGGCCTCGACTGCAGCTTCACCTTCAACATATAATTGTGTAAGGCATCTCATGTAAACTTGTTTAATGTGAAATGATGGCAATCCGTCATAATGAGACGATCTGGATTGGATCCTAATTTGCAGCCACTGGAGTCCTGAGATTATTGATGTGAAGAGCTCTCAGACAGTTTGTCATTAGACTGTAGAACTATGTTTGATAGGATTTTATCCCACAGAGCTGATCTTGAGAAAATTGGAAGCACCCAGCATTGCAGTAACACAGCCTTCACATATTTTCTTATCAAGTAAAAGTAATCAAGAAGTCAAGAATAAAGTGGAATTGCACATTTAGGTTGTGAGGAGAATTTGGTCTGGCAGGCCAGCCGCAGTGGTAATAAATCATGGGATGACAAGTACAGGACTTGGTAATGGGTGGTCATAAAGTGGTGAAAATGGTATATTCTGGTCTGTAGTTTCTGTAAAGTGTCAGTCCTCCTTAGCTCCTTAACAAGATGTAAAGTGTTAAAGTGATATGCTAACTGCAATTAGCATAGTAGCACTTAAACACTTTACAAGAAGCAGAAGAAGAATGTACACACATAGGCTTTAACCTTCTTCAGTGTATATATATATATGTGTGTGTGTGTCACAGTAGAGATTGAAATCCAGTAGGATTATGGTAATTTTAGTTTGTCCTAGGACAAACTACAATTACTATCT